>NC_134714.1:60277272-60580303 GCF_049634645.1 Pelodiscus sinensis
AAGTAAAACAAAGGTCCCATCTGAGAAGACTACAGTGATGTAGCTTGTATTGCTGACAACATAGAGTCATTGTTCTACAGAACAAGCCTTCAGCAAGTTAGAGCTAACTTATTTCCTCAGCAAATACACTGCTTCTGCACAACTGGAGATCCAGGGTGCAACCCTCTGCCTGGCTATCTTATGCTACTCAAGCAGTGTGAAGTGGCCAGAAAGCTGCTCTAGAAGGGTAGCCAGGCCACAGCAGATCATACCTCCCCCATCTCCCAGGAGCTAACTTTAAGACTACACCAGATTTTCTTTGGCAATTAAATAATTATGCAAAATACAAGCAAACTTTCCCACAAAATTCATAGAAAACCAGTCTCTGAGGGTACGTCTACACTAGCCCCCTAGTTCGATCTAGGGAGGCTAATGAGGACAACCGGAATTGCAAATCAAGCCCGGGATTTAACTATCCGCGCTTGATTTGCATGTTCCCGGCCGGTCGCCATTTTAGAAATTGACTAGCCTGAAGTAACTGCCCACGTCCTCACGCAGCAGTGAAACGGGATTTTGGAATAAAGCCCTTAAATCAAATTAGGTGGTATTCCTAATTACTACCTAATTAGGTATTTACCACCTAATTCGATTTAGGAGCTTTATTCCGGAATCCCGTTTCACTGCTGCGTGTAGACGTGGGCAGTTACTTTGGGGTAGTCAATTTCTAAAATGGTGACCAGCCAGGAACATCCAAATCAAGCACAGGATATTTAAATTCCGGGCTTGATTTGCAATTCCGGTTGCCCTCATTAGCCTCCCTAGATCAATCTAGTGTAGACGTACCCTGGCTTAAATACCATAAGAAAGAATTACCTATGAGTTAAATTACAGATGTGTAATACCATTGATTCCAGTTTGAGTGTGACTAGACTCTGATCTAGAGAAATAAAAAAAGAAGTGGCAGAGAGGCAGACCTAGGGCACGGCCATGTTTTCTGCATCTCTTCCCCTTTCTGCATTAAAAACATCTGCATCTGAGACAAAAACAAGATCTGAGACATTCATCTGTGTGCATTGTTTCTCTTTCAACTGATGTCATAATCTTCTGACATCACAATTATTTTGATTGCAATCAATAGTACATCACAAAGTCTGTGTCCTGATTCTAATCTTACTTCTACCAACCTTACACCATTGACTTCCACTGTTTCACACTCGCGCATGACAGAACAGTACTGGTAATATATATTAATGCAATCATGTATTGGAGTGGTACGCCAAAACTCAGTTTGCCAATATTTGTGCCTGCATCTATTCCTTGGATAGCGAACTTCATCCAAGAGTATTTTCATCCTAACACTACATTTACTTTAAAAAACATAAATAAAAGCCTTATGTAGTTTTAAGTTCAGGAAAAAAAAGCAGTTAAGGCCTCAGGTTCACAGACATACACTACAGTATGAACAGCTAATGCAAGACAGACATGAACCCAGAATGCTGAAGTCTCCTTTACTTTGCAGGTCTGAGGCAATTGCTACACTAGAGAGTTAACTGTAGTAAAGCTGCACCAATGCGGCTGTGCCACTGTAAGCTCTCTAGGTAGCTGGTCTAAACGGATGGAAGAGAGTGCTCCTGTTGGCTTTATTACTCCAGCACCAACAAGCAGTGGTAGCTATGTTAGAAATAGACAGCACTTAAATCGGTGTAAGTTATGTTGTTCAGTGGGTGGCTAATTCACATCCGAGTGACATCATTCATGTTAAATTGTAGCGTAGCCTTTGCCTTGCTGTATTCATCTCTTAATTGCATTTCACAATAACAGCCTAAAGACTTTGTCAGACAGTTTGCAACAGGCATATCTCAAGGTAGGACACCTCGTTAATGTTAGGTTATAGAATCGTGATTACATATGAGATTCACTGGCAGACTGGTGCAAAACTCCAGGAGGGATAATTTTGCTGTTTTGACTCATCATGCTGCATAGAGACCCTGCAAAGTGTTAGGACATGCCTACATAGCAGGACTAACGCTGAAATAAGCTATGCAACTTGAGCTACATCAAGTGCGTAGCTTAAGTCAAAATAGCTTATTTCGGCTTTGGAGCTGTCTACACAGCAGAAAGTCCAAGTTAGAGCACTCTTCCTCTGACTTCCCTTTCTCTTCATGAAATGAGGGTTACAGGAGTCAGAGTAAGAAGTCCTTCATCTTAACATTATTTTGACATTTAAAATAACTGCTTGCTGTGCAAAAGCAGACTATGTTATTTTGGAATAACATCAGTTATTCCGAAATAATGCTGGCTATGTAGACATAGCCTTAGGCTGCGTCTAGACTGGCATGATTTTGCACAAAAGCGGCCACTTTTGCGCAAAATCTTGCCACCTGTCTACACTGGCCGCGAGTATTTGCGCAAGAACATTGACTTTGTAATGTACAAAATCAGTGGTTCTTGCGCAAATTCTCTGATGCTCCCATTCAGGGATAAGTCCTCTTCCACAAGTATTCTTGCGCAAGAGGTCCAGTGTAGACAGCAATGTTAATTTATTGCGCAAGAAAGCCCGATGGCTAAAATGGCCATCGGAGCTTTCTTGCACAAGAGAGCGTCTATACTGACATGAATGCTTTTGTGCAAAAGCAAATCTTTTGCGCAAAGGCACATGCCAGTATAGATGCTCTCTTGCGCAAATACATTTAACGGAAAAACTTTTCCATTAAAAGTATTTGCGCAAAATCATGCCAGTCTAGATGCAGCCCCAGAGAGCTCATTTCTGTTTCAGTTACACAAGTTCAAATACAAAATAACTCCACCGAAGTACATAGAAGTATACCAAGTTTGCTTTGTGCTGGTGTAGCTAAGAAAATAATTTGCTCCATAATTTCTAACAGAAAGGTGGTACATAAGTCATGGAGGTTTATAAAAAAAATGCTATTGCAATCTGGGAAATGTCTTCCTTAAATTTATGAATATGTAGAGGGGTTTTGTAATAGTCAGTACCATACATACCAATGGGCAAAAGATTCACTGTAATTCACAAGCAACTCCTGTATAAAACGGGACAGACTGGCAGCATCTAATACACCACTTTCATAGAATTTAACCATGAAAGGGAGCATGTGACATCTCTGCTAGAAGCTTATAACTTATTGATACTCATACTCATTGTGATGTGTATATTGGTGTGACAGGGTGTACCGACCCTGCCCTGACCAGGGCGGTGGAGGATAGGCTTATTGGGTGGAGCAGGCCCCTACCCCACTGCCCTGCTCAGCATGCTTCAGCTGCATCCCTAGTATAAAGCCAGAGAAGCTGGCCACCGGGGATAAAGAGCTCCTGTCCTAACCCAGGAACAGCAGCCTGAGGAGCAGCACAAACCAGAGGGAGCCACAGCCTGAGGAACTACACGACCCAGAGGGAGTGGCAGCCGGAGGAGCAGCCATCTGGGGAGCAGCAGCCGGACGAGTGGCAGCCTGCAGAGCAGCGGCCGGAGGAGCAGCAGACTGAGGAGTGGCAGCCTAAAACCAAACAATACCCTATGCAGCCGGACAGGGGTAGGAAGTAGCCCAAGGGCAGGGACCCAGAAGGCAACCTGATGAGCTTGGCATGTTTTGGAAGAATTTCCCGCTGAGCTGGTGGTTGGGGGCGCACCCATCATCAACAGGGCCCTGGGCTGGGGCCCGGTGGAGAGGATGAGCCCGGACTTCTCCACCCCCACCTCTGTGACTGCAAGGAAGGGGGAGCACCAACTGTTATATGAACCAAGGCGCTGGGCCTGACCTTGAAGGTTCAGGTCAAGAAGCCTGACTGCCCTGAAAGAGGGAGTTATTGTTTGGGTCTCAGGCCCGGACTGCTCCAGAGGCTGTGGTTGGTTTGTGGACTAAGCCACCAGGGACTTACAGATGAGGGGTCAGTTTGCAGGGTGTCACCCCTCAGAAGAGGCCTGGAGCTAGAAGCCCTGTTAAATTGGTACGAATTAAGGAACAGTATATTGCAAATTATGTGTTATGGCCTTGGAGTAAAAGTTAGGTGCCAGGAAGTCATATGTCTCCGTAATAGTCCATTCAACCAGAAGGGAGTTGTTACCTCTCTCTGGAGAGCTTGTGATGTAATGCAAGGCTCCGTTGTCAACCCTTATCACATTACAGAACAGTAAATGGAAAACCACCAAAAGACAACTGCAAACATTCTCAATGACTTGGAGGTAAAAAGGAACAGTATGAACAACCAGGAATCACCAGAATGTCAGTGCAAACAAAAGACTGATTCAGTACATCCCAGGGTGAAGAAAGACACTCTGCAGCCTTTCAGTGAGGAGACAGTTTGTTGAATGGTCATATTTTATGAAAGATTGGATCCTGATTCCCAAGAATTTTGGGATGGAGGTTGGGGAACCTACTTTACTAGATCAGAAAGCTAACTATTCATAAATGTGGGTTCTAGTTCACATTTTATGATTTTGTTTAGTATTAAAACCACTGATTTCCATCACTTTCTAATGGATTCTCTATTCTTTCTTAAATAAATCTTTTTTGCTTTATTATTCAAGCTTGCTGATGCTGTGTATTATACAGGAGTGGTGACTTGAGGAGAAAATAGTAAGAGGAGGCATTTTGCTCTTTAGGGAGCAGAGGAACTAGGACAGCGTGGGCAAGATATGGCCCATGGGCTTGATCCAGCCTTCCAAGCCTTTAATCTGGCCCACCCACCCCTGCAGCACAGAGAAGTGCCACTCCAACCAGCTTCAGAGGGGTAGCCGTGTTAGTCTGAATCTGCAAAAGCGGCGAGGAGTCCTGTGGCACCTTATAGACTAACTGAAGAGTAGGAGCATAAGCTTTCGTGGGCAAAGACCCACTTCGTCAGATGCATGTAGTGGAAATTTCCAGAGGCAGGTATAAATATGCAGGCCACGATCAGGCTGGAGATGACGAGGTGGATCAAACCAGCTTGCTGGTCCCTGCTCTCTGAGCTGCAGGAGGAATGAGGAAGGCTTTGTGCACTGTTCCCACTCCCAGCAAAATTTCTCAGTTTCTATTGGCTGGAAGCTGGCCAGTGGGAGCTGAGAGGATTTGCTGGTGGCATGGGCAGTGTGCAAAGCCTTCCCTCTTTCCCCAGCAGCACAGAGAGCCTCAGGGACCAGCTAGCTGCTTTGATCAGCACTGCTACGTGTTGCAGGGATGGTGAGGCCAGATTAAAATATATGTAAGTCTTCATAGTGAGAAGGCAATGTATTCCCCACAGCACAGTATCGTTCAGGTCTATCCAATGACAGAGGACATTCAAAATAAAGAGAAATGCTGTTCAAGATTAAATAAAATCACCTCTTGCTGTTAAGTGCAGTGTTTTTGGCTGGGTACAAGTAACTCTAATAAATTAGATAAGGGCACATTTAAAATGTACCTGAGTAAAAGCATCTATTCAGTTCAAAAGAATGCTATAGTGAGTTTGTCTGTGGCCAAAAGCTAATGTGTAAAGCGCATTGTGAACCAGAACAGTTCTGTGTTATACACAGAATGTAAAAAATGCAGCTTACAAGTTAGTTAAATTCTCAGGGCATCCAAAAAGATCATTCTAAGCAGAAGCAATGTAACAGTATCAATAAGAGCCTGTACTGAGCTGATACATCAGCTGAATGACTCAGCAGTCTTGTCATTCCATATTAGATGTGCTATCTACTTCAGAAGAGAAAAATCTTTTCAGGTAAATCAGACTGCAATTGTCTCAAATAACCTTCCTTTGCTTTTCTGGTATGTCTACTAGAAATTTGACCTCAGCCAGTCAGCAAGAGTACAAAACGTCTGACATGATTGTTCATAGATAACTCACTGCAGTAATGACTGCTCGTAAAATCCTAATGTGGGTACTGGGAGGTTTGAACTTGGTCATAAAATTTTGCTCTGCAGTGAAATTTGCCATAGAGGTCTTCTGTCTGGAAGTTAAATCCTTTCCATGTTATAAATAATAATAATAACTGAGTATATTTAAGTAATAAGAATTTGATATTAAGTGGCTAGCTCATGGGATTGGCATTATTATGTGAGCCTGTTATTATGTGAGCCTATTCAAATGTACCCCAATTTGGTACCAAAAAATGGTGACACTGTATGAGAACAATTTGTTGGCTTCTGTAGAATGAATTTGGAGATCACTGTCCAGTTCTCAGTGGGCACATGTTCCTGTGAGGATGTGTTATCATGTCAATGCTAAAAGAAAGGGGAAATAGTATAGGAAATCTTCCCAGTTGGAAGGAAGAGAGATGTAGCATTTGACTTGCAAATGACTAATTAGGGTTGGTACTACTTCTCTCTGACAAATTTAAAGAGCTAGCTGAGAGAAACATAAGCTGGGAACGATTCCTATGTAAGTGCGATCCTGCAATGGAAGTTTCAGCAGTGACCAGCAGACAATCTTAAAGAAAAACAACTTTGGACAAGGAACTGAATTTTCCCTCTTTTGAGGACAAGAGGTTTGGTTGCAAGATAACTCCATGTTTTCAAGATAAAGTCTGGTGTTTGAAATAGCTATGTCTTATGGCAAATATTATGTTTCTTTAATAAAAAGTGAGACATAATTATAATATTGGCTGCTGCCTGCATCTGGTTTCTCTCCACTACTGCAGAGCATCTTTACCAGTACAACACTGTGTGAATACTTGCTAAATCTCTAAACCCATTTTGTGTCAATTGTGTTCTCACCTTGTTGGTGATCAGTTTCTGCAGATATTATCATGAACCACTTTATTGTCAGGAGTATTTGAAGAAAAAGAGGATTAAAAGTGAATTTGAACAGGTGCTCAGAAAACATGGATTCTGAGTTTGTAACCTTGCATATTCACATTTGAAACCTGATTTTTAAGGCTACAGTCATCCAGTTAGGGAATACAGCCATACCATGTGGCTTATATATCCAAGCAAGAAAACTGACAACTCAAGTCTTGATTCAGAATGGCCAGACTAATTTTTAATCCAATGCATTTGTGTTCTCTGAAGCTGTTGTCCAGGAGAGAAATGCAGAATTAAGTGCTTAGTCATGTACTTTTGATTGTAGCTATTAACACTACCTTGAAACTTACCAGCTTGCAGTTATCTGAGGATAATTTATTTGCACATATTTTGGGGAAAATTCTACTGCCTTTGTATAGAGGCCAGAGTAGATGATTATAGTGGGTCTTTCTGGCATTAGCCTATGAATCTATTTTAAAACCAAATGTTTTGAATCTGTCACAGTAATATAATTACTTTTCAAATGTTGTGATATAATGGAAATGGGCAAACCTCTCCTTTGCCAACAGCTTAGCAAACCTAAACATTTATTTGGCTGCATAACAGTTAGAATTTGTTCTTATATATTTATTGCTAGGCGTCTCACATAGATGTGGAGGAGTTTTTGTCAGCAGACTGTTTACCTTGCACTCTGAAAAGCACTTTTATATACAGTTGGTGTTCATGACACTATTCATAATAAAGGGTATTGTGAAATACAATCAACATGAGTGCTCATTGTTTGACATGCAAAATGTTCTAATTCAGTAGATTAAATTAATCAGAAATATTTGACTACTATTTCTTATATGCTTACGTATATAATCATAGCACAGAGACAATTACAGGATGATTTTAATGGTTTCAGATAAAAGCAAGCTGTTATTTTCACTTTCTTTCTTTCTTTCTTTCTTTCTTTCTTTCTTTCTTTCTTTCTTTCTTTCTTTCTTTCTTTCTTTCTTTCTTTCTTTCTTTCTTTCTTTCTAAACATTCACATTTGTGACCAACTACTGCTTCATTACTCTCAAAAGCATTCTTTTGTCTTCTCTTACATAAAAACATACTCGTGAGGTTTCTGAAAGGTCAGCCAATGGGAGACAAACTAGGAAAGACAGAATCCAACATACAATTTCCTAATCTTTTGCAGAGGTATTAAGTGAGAGATGGTGCAAAATTAGCAAAATATAGCTAATTTAGTTAGCAGGTGAGGCCCATCACTGACCAGGCAAAGTCATTTTGCATAGATTACACTTATAAGGAAATCAAGAAATTAAATATGTGAAATAGAATTTTTTATCAAGTGCTTGCAAAAGGGAAGCAAAAGAATAGTTTTAAATTTGTAGGATTTCAACTTCAAACATGATTCATTTTATTGAATAATGATTATACATAGTACATTTGACTCAGAAACTCATAAAGCTTCCATTCCTCTTTCTATAACTAATTTGAATTATTTTGTGATATGTAACACTAAAAATTTTCTTTGCACTAATATAACAATTGAATAGGTGACTCAATTTTAATTTTGTTAGCAATTTTTTTAATAAACTCTAATCATAAGAATCATGACTTTTTTTCAATGAAAAACAAATAATTATTTAAACCTTTCACACAGCATATTCTGGTGTAAAAAGTAGTACATTCAGCTAATTAAGAGGCAGGATTGTTTATGCAAAATTTGGTATCTGTAGGTAATCATGAATTATGACTTTATATTGCACAAACTCTTCAAAATATATAATAGATGGTTTTTCATATCATATTGCAAATGACAACAGATATGAAATGTTTGCACAAGAAAAGCAATGCTCATGGAAGAAATTAATCTGTTACAATAAAAACGAAACAATTTTAGGAAACCTTTTGCTAGATAAAGGAGTAAAAATTATCTCAAAGAGAAGGATGTTATTAAAAGAATGTGAATGTGAAAATTAAAATTGTGATGTCCATGATGAAAATTGTTCTCATGCAAAATAAATGTTGTGCCTCATATTCATAACATTGTCTATTTATTTAGCCCCGATTATAGGAAGACAAAAGGCACGTAGAATTATTCATACAAAAAACCTTTTCACATAAAGCATCTCCATACACCCCTATTCACATACAAACAGAAACACAAAACAAATAGGTACTCTACTAAATTTGCATACACAAATGTTCATTGTACTATATAAAGATCTGAGGGTATTATATGAACAAGACATATTCCTCTATATCCTTATGTGTTGATTTCTTGTGATCCATTTACTAACTCAGGCCATATTTTCAAAATTTATTGATATTGTCTTCAATAACTCTCCTATCCCATCAAATCATAAGAGTCAGCTAGACTTCAGGAAACCTTCATTCAAATTATAGCAAAACTGACAAAATCCTGCAATCTTTCACAATGGAGATATGAGGTTCATACATGGGTATTTTAGATGTAACATCTAAAATAATAGAGATCCCATTTCTTCTGTATGACTTGGTGTTTTTCTGGCATTTTAAAATTAGCAATTTCTCCAGTTTTGTCTTGCCCTGTTAATATTCCCCATATCCCCATTGTTGTATAGTATTGCTTTGTGCTGGTCAGGTGTCATCCAATGGAGCAGTTTGCATGTAGAGATTACTTTTTCAATGGGATTCCCCAAGTCCTTATGCTTTCATCCATGTAATATTCTACTATTTTTCATTGATACCATCATCAGAACGTCATGCAGAAGAAATGGTTTGCGCTTGAGAATACCTTTGTAGGCTCAAGACTCTTGTAGTGGGTTGAAGGAAGTTTGTGAGGAAAGCTGTTGTACAAAATGTAAGTTATACCCTGAGATTGATTTTGTTGGTTTGTTTCTCTCCTTGCATTCAAATTCAATATTAAGTTTGTTTCAGATTTTAATACTTATCTCCAAGACTCAACCAACTTCTTAGCATTAGGAGCATGGCTGACCTTTTCGTAAATTGAAAACTAAGACTCGTCTCTTGCCACTTAACCATAATTTCGAAAGGCACAGAACATAATGGCTGCAGCTGGATATAGTGTCTTCTCTTCAAGTTTCTATTCAGCAAAATTCCCACAGAAACTTATGGGAGTTTTATTTGTTAGGGTGTGTCTAGACAAGAGGGTTTTTTCGAAAAAAGTGGCCTTTTTTCAAAAAAAAACTTTTCCTGCATCTAGACTGCTGCTGCATTCTTTCAAAAGTAAATCAAAAGAACACAGCAGTTTTTTTGACCATGGAAAACCTCATTTTACAAAGAAGAATGCCTTTTTTTGAAAGTGCTCTTTCGAAAAAAGGTGCTATGTAATGCAAACTGTGCTTTTTCGAAAGAGAGCATCCAGACTGCCTAGGTGCTCTTTCAAAAAAATAGCTTGCTTTGTAGTCTAGACGCTCTTTTTTGAAAGTATCTTTCAAAAAAGCCTCTTTTGAAAGAGGCTTGAAGTCTAGACATATCCATAGGGACCATATGATTCAATCTATATTTAGCCTTGCAAGGATAAGAAGCACATGCAAAATCCTACACTTCTCTATTTTCTGTATGTGTAGAAAAGTCCACTGATGTTAATAAGACTTTTGCATTTACAGCGCTCACTAGAACTCAGTGTCATATATCTAAGCCTTTCATTGTCAAGCACACTAAAGAATTTTTCTTTAAGAATGTTTTCTTTCCAACAAAGACGTTATGTAAATAAACATGCACTGGAATGTTTGGCTGGAATGCATACAGCTTTCATATCCTCACAATAGAAACACTAGAAAGACAAGATTTGGTAAAATCTGTAGATTATATGCTGCAGCAATGGGCCACCACTAAGAAACACAAAGAGAAAATCTTTTAAATAACATCTGTATGTTCTAATTAGAAATGGATCAAAGCTACTGGGCTAGATGGACCCTTGGTCTGACCCAGTACGGCCATTCTAAGCTCAGGGTCGGGGGTCTCAGTGGACCACCTTGATTTTCATGCACTCCTGCTCCTGGGTGGCCAGGCTGGCAGCTCTCCTGCCCTAGCCGGCCACGTTTCTGTGCCTAGTGCGGAGATCGTGGACAACGTCCACGATGTCCGCACTAGCCCAGGCGGGTGCCTGCCTCTTGCGGTCCTGGGCAAGCTCCCGGGAGCTGCCAGCCTGGTCCCGGGAAGAGGGGGAGGACTGGGGGGCATCGGATGGGTGGCTCAATCCATGCCAAGTGCAGGGTTTGCTGGCTGGGTGCTGGCAGGCTTGCACCTGGCACGGGCACCGAAGCCAGCCCGTGCCCCTTTAAGGGTCTGGGGCTGGGAGGGGTGCAGACAAGTTTCCCCGGTGTTGGCCAGAGTGGCCACCAGGGAAACCTGGGGAGGGCTAGCCTCCCACTAGTTCGAATTAAGGGTCTACACAGCCCTTAATTCGAACTAGTAAATTCGAACTAGGCTTAATCCTCATGGAATGAGGATTACCTAGTTCGAACTAAGCGCTCCACTAGTTCAAATTAAATTCGAACTAACGGAGCGCTAGTGTAGCGCCTATGAAAGTTAGTTCGAACTAACATCCGTTAGTTCGAACTAACTTTGTAGTGTAGACATACCCATGGAGATTAATATGAAGTGGTTGTTTGAAGGAGATTTTTAGTTACTTTCACAGTAAATATTGCCATGAATTATAAAAAAATTTAAATGTTACCCATTAAATGTACTACTACTATTAAAGATTCAGTTTTCTTCCAATTTTTGAGTATATAAACAAAGCCCCAGCTGAGATTCTTAAAGAATCCATTTTAAATGAATTAACACAAACTACTTAACATATTTTCTTAAGAACATTGGGTTGGAAGGTATATCCTGGGTCATCAAGTGAAGTTCCCATCTAGCACAGGAAACATGTTATGTAATTCTTTTTATAAATTAATGGAGATTGCCTATCTCCTAGAATGGACCTTGAATCCAGTCCCCTGTCTTCACAGCAGGACCATGTACCATCCCTGACCAATTTTTGCCCCAAATGGCCTCTGCAAGGATTGAACTCACAATGCTGGGTTTAACAGGCCAATGCTCAAACCACTGAGCCATCCCACCCCCCAGTAAACATGATATTAAGCTCCATCTTAAAACCAGTTAGGTTTCTTGTCCCCATTTTGCCTCTCGGAAGACTGTTTCAGAACATCACTCCGCTGAGGGTTAGAAACACTGTTCTAATTTCTTGCCTAAATTTGCATATGGCCAATCCATTTATTTTGTGCCAGCATTGTCCTTTAACTCACAGAGCTGTTATATCCCTCCTCAGCCTTCACTTTAGGCTAAACAGGTGAAGTTCTTTCAGTCTCCTTTTAGGAAAAAAAAAGATTGTTTTTCTTCCTCTGTTATTTCCAACAGATGAGCGCCCATCTATAGAAAAAAAAAGTATTAGCCCCTATCAGAGTAGAGCTGGACCTCTGAAGGGGTCAGTGGCCAGCCCTACATCTAGTGGACTCCACAATGGGGACTAAGAATTTAGGTTCACCTCGGATTAGTTAACTCACAGTGTAACTTGAAGGAACACAGGAAAGCACCTGGGAATTATAAAAGGAAGCTACTCCCAGTGTGGCTAGTGAACAGAGGATCTTGGGGAGAGGAACATGGAAAGAGAAAACTTCCAAGGCAGTGCTGGGCAACCTGCTGCCTATTATGGTTCTATGAGTGGCCTACAAGACATTCTGTTTACTGTTGCCCAGGTGCAGGGTTACCAAATTCCACTGGTTTCCTCATTGGCAAAGCACATGAACATAAGGGGTGCATCTAGACTGGCAAGATTTTGTGCAAAAGCAAATGATTTTGCGCAAAAACTTGCCAGCTGTCTACACTGGCCACTTGAATTTGCGCAAGAGCACTGACATTGAAATGTACAAAATCAGTGCTTCTTGCGCAAATACTTTCCTGCTCCCGCTCAGGGATAAGCCCTCCTGTGCAAGAATACTTGTGCAAGAGGGCCAGTGTAGACAGGCACCTAAAATGGTCATCGGAGCTTTCTTGCGCAAAAGCACGTCTAGATTGGCATGGATGCTTTTGCGCAAAAGCATCCTTGCCAATCTAGACGCACTTTTGCAGAAATACTTCTAACAGAAAAACTTTTCCGTTAAAAGTATGTCTGCAAAATTATGCCAGTCTAGACATAGCCAAGAAGTATGGGGAGACTGAAACAAAGAAGTAACTGCAATGCTGCATTGCACTGCCCAGGGTGCTCTAGGTATGGGGTCCCACTATTATCCCTAACTGTTTGACTTTGCTCTTTGTACTATTAAATTTCATCCCATTCTATTACTCCAGGCTTCAGGGCCATCTAACTCTTCCTATATAATATTCAGATCCTCTTCAGTATTCTGACTAACTTGGATTGGGAGAGACAAGCATTTGAGAGCATGCAGAGCTCTTCTTCAGAAGAGATGTCAGTCTCCTGAGATTTAAAATAAATGTATAGCAAAACTGGCCTGAAAATCGGTATTTTAAAAAATGTCTACACCAGTACCCTATATGCTTTCTAAGATTTAATGCACTACATTACTATATTTCCACGTATCACCTAAATCACATTTTTGAAACAATGATATTCAGTGATGAGTGCACAGGTGTATTTCAATTACACTTTTTCTGAATTATGTTTACAAACACTTATATCAGAGGTACATTTCTGAATAGGGAAAATAAGTTGCTCAAAAATCTGACTATTCCAGCAAGCACACTACTAAATAAATACAGGTCAATGGGATGTAAGCACTGGCTTAAAGTGAAACATGTCTAAAAGGGCTCTGCTGAATGGTGCCTACGTGGTGCGGTATAAACACCAAAAGCTTTACCGTAATCCTTTAAAAAGGACATATATATTTTCACAGCTATTGTACCAGCTGAACACACACTGCCAAATTTCAGGTTTTATGTGGTAAAGCAAGAGATAATTTCTGATCATTGGCTTACTGGCCTCTCATGATCTACTTAAACCAAATGTTAGTGTTTTTTCAGAGAATGTATTAAGTGGAATCCAATAACTTTTGAGATCTGTGACTGATTATAAATGAAACCAACACAAAACACAGAATTCCAAGAGTATTCAGGGGCTGTGGTAGCAAAAGAGAGGAATCTGAGAGTTCCAGAGAAAATGTCAATTTCGGGGTGAGCTAGGAGGAATAAGCATACAGTGCATGTAGCGCTGAAATCTCCAGTTTAAGTCTTGCCAAATCATATGAAATCTTGGAGAATCGGGTGTCCCTGAGTTCTGAAACTAGACTTGCACACAGATGTACAAACTGTGCACAGATGAATGTTTTTTATTAGAGAAATAGAAGTTCTTTCATAAAAATTGGCCCACAGTCCTTGTTATTTTGCCTTATATTGTACCCTGTGTCTGCAAAAATGATACTATAGTGCATCTTTTTTGCAGAAATGGGACTAAAGTTATACAAATTCCCTGTATGTGCTATTGATTTTGTTGAGATACGTCTGAAAAAAAGACAGCAGCAATTCTCCCTAAAGGAACATCCTTCCAGATTACATGATTTTACTATTGTTTTAGAGTACCAGAAAAAAGATTAAAATAACAGTGCTGATATTTCTGGAAATATATTGTTACAATAAAAATATTATATTGTGGGCCAGCAGGGAGTCTTTAGTAAACTCTTCATGTTCAGTGTTTAAACACATGGTGTGCAGTTCCTAGATATTAAGTGCTACTGAGATTCAAATTAAGACCTTTTTGGTCAAAGGTAACAGCTCTACCTAAGACAAAAGAGATCCTCCCTCAGGATAAACCAGTCTGAGCTGTGCTATCTAAACTTGTCTCATTGGGCAGTCTTTCTTTGCATATCTTCCTGATCCCTCCCAAAAAGCATACAAATGTACTGGCAAAGAAAAGAGCACAGAAAAAAAGGGTTCTTTCTTCTCTGAACAGATTCCGTCTACACTGCATCATGTTTGCGGAAGAGGAAATGCAAATGAGGTGATCATTAGCATATTTTCCACATTCATTTGCATATTCTCTTCCGATCCTTTTTGTGGAAGAGGTTTTTACAGAAAAAAACCGCACTGTAGACAGGGCCATTTTGTGCAAAAACCTCCTTTTGCACAAGAACCCTTATTCCTCACAGGGTTTTGTGTGCAAAATGGCCCTGTCTAAACTGCGTTTTTTGTGGCAAAAACCTCTTCTGCAAAAAGGAGCTGAAGAGAATATGCAAATGAGTGTGAGAAATGCTAATGAGAGTTTCATTTGCATTTCCTCTTCCACGAAAATGATGCCGTGAAGATGGAGCCTCTGAGTTGCAGTACAGTTTGAAAGCAAAGCTACACCAAAGTTTAATATTTTATGCAGTAACATTTTTTATTTTCTATATCAAGAATAAACAAACAGACCAATCACAGAACCAAGTGAAAAATCAATGCCAATATAGAAGTAGGCTATACCAACAAATAAACAAAAATAATGATTGAGCAGTATCCAAAATATCCACTTGCTACGCTAGAACTGAAACCATCTCCAGAGTTTGAGATGGGATAAAGATTTGCAGTTTTATACTTAGTATCTGCACCAGATGCTAAATTTCAGATGCCAGTTATATGAGATGGATATCTATATATCTCTCTAAATTTTCAAATTATTTGTTGCTCAAATACTTTCTCTTTAAAAAAAAAGAGTTTTTGTATTAAAAAACACAGTTCCGAGAACAGGAAGCATTTCATCAAATGTTCTAGTTGCAAAGAATATGTGCAAATCCACCAGATGTTTTTCAGTCTACACAACAGACAACAGAAGTAGATGAAAATATTAAAATAAACTTCAATAAACTCCTAATTAAGCAAGATGTTGAAGAATCTTGTTTTTAAAATGTCAAACGTTTCAAAACTAAGTGCTTTGCACTGCCCTCAGTATATGTATAAAATTATTACAGGAAATGAATATCCTTATTAAAAACACCACAAATTATTCCCATTCTTAATGTAAGAGCATAGAAGGATTAGAGTTACATAAGGGTTGTTTCCATTTTAATAGATGTTATAATACCATTGCAAACTAGTGCCTTTTCAAACTGCTCCCAAAGTCCATTCACAAGAATAAATATTTTTCCCCTTGCTGGAGCATGATTTTAGTAACACTGAAATAAACAGTTCATCCAAGGCCTTTCTTCCTGGGGTTGCTGCTCCTAGTGTTCCTACCTCCAGAGAGACTAGCCCATACCCAGTCACTTATTTCCCAGAGTCTCACTCCTACCTTCCTTACCTCTGTGGTTAAAATAACTTGCAACAGGAAAGGAGAACACTCACCAGGCCAGCCTAAACAAAGAAAATATGAGGAAGTGATGTTCACTTAAGCCAGGAAGGGGAGAAAAAGCTCTCTTGCTCTGCTTTAAACAAAGAAATTTGAGCTGCACTCCTGCCCCATTCACTCTCCCTCCACCTCACTTGACGTTTGCTCACATCTAGGTGATGTAACAAGACAAGCACTGCTGTGATTCAGCTGAGCACACCTAGCTAGGAATTCCCTTGCTGGGAGGGCTAAGAGGATAGAGTGTTTCGTGTTGACAGTGTGCCAGCCTGTTAAAATGATATCCTAGAAATGAAGGCTGAAAGAGGTGTCAAGAGGTCATCTAGGCTATGTCTAGATAGAAATATCCCAAAATAGCAATTCCATGTCTTTAAAAGAAGCCTGTTATTTTGAAATATATTTTGAAATAACAGGCATGCTATTTTGGCGTCCCTGTAACCCTTATTCCACGAGGGTTAAGGGATTTGTCGGAATAACACTTTATTTCTAAATTACTTAAAATTAAGCTATGCAATTTGCATAGCGCAAATTGTGGAGCTTATTTCGAGGTAAGGATGCTGTCTAGATGCACCCCTAGTCTAGCCAACTGGGCTAAGGCAGTACCAAATACACCTATGCCATACTTGGCAGATGCTTGTATAACCTATTTTTTAAAACCTCCAGTGATAGGGATGCCACAAACTCCTGTGGAAGCCAATCCCAGAACTACCCCTTCAGTTAGAAAACTTTTCCTAATATCTCACCTAACTCTCCCTGGCTGCAGATAAAACTAATTACTTCTTGTCCTTTCTTCACTAGATGTGGAAAACTATAACAGCCGTTAACTTATTTGAAGACCATTATCAGCTCCCTCTCCACTCTTCTTAATCAAGGCACCTGGCAGCTGCCAGTAGATGACCACACGTTTTCTGAGAGAAGAAAGGAAAGGAATTAGAAGAGAAACTGCTGATAGAATGATAGAAGTCACAAGTACAGCTATGTATGAAATGGGACTCTAGTCCTAAATAAAACCTCATAAAGATGAATTCTGCATCTCTGATCTTCTAAGGGTACGTCTACACTGTGGGGTTTTTCTGGGATACCAGAGGTACCTTGGAAAAACTCCGCCGTGTCCAGGGAACACGTTTGCTCTTCCGCTTTTTTTTGCGGATGTGCAAATGCACTCTTTCAGGAAAACCCTGTCTTTCTCATTCCATGAGGAAGAAGGGATCTTCCGAAAGAGGGGGATTTTCAGAAATTTCTCCCAGTGTAGACACGCCAAATTTCAGAAAAGCCTCTTCTGGAAAAAAAATCAGAAAAAGCAGCTGTAGATTAGACCCAGCCTAAGCTATATTCGGGGATTGATTCTGCATACAGATTCAAAGGATATCACCACTACGTGCACTAAATTACAGAAAAATGCACAAACATTTAAATTCAGGAGAATGAGATGCCACCATAAACCAGAGTATAGTAGAGGTGCAAACTATTATGCACAATTCTGCTGGATCATTTACTATGTGAACTAGAATATGTGCCTCCGCTACAGAGCTAATCCTTTCTGCTTTTGATCAATCCTTTGTGATTAATAACAATAAGCCAACATGATAAATATATTGCTTAACACAAAACACTGATAGGACATCTTGAACTCAAATACAAAGGACACAGATTTCTTTAACAAAAATAACTTTATAGCATTTCAACCATTACATTCCTTTTGGGGAAAGCAAAACCAAAATATATTGTCCCTAGGATATAGGATACAAACAGAATCATCACTGTGCAGTGTGCTCTGTGACGGTCTGTAGCAAGAGGACCTCACCAAGTCTCTCAAATCAACCACGGCAGAAGTCCTCAGTCTTTTGAGGCAGTGACAGCAGTAAGACCAGCAGGTCACAAAATGGTAAACGAAAAACAAACAAACACTGAAACTGCCTGTCTCAGAACTAGCATCAGCTGAGACTGAGCCAACAGATCTGAAAGCTCTTCCTGAATCCCAGTTTCTCTCTGCCTCCAAGTGTCATACAATCTTCACTCCATTAAAAGTAACACACTTGCTCTAGTATGAGCTGGTCATGCATCTGCCAGGTGTAGTGGATGGAGGGGATTATAATTGCAGCTACTGTATCAGTGTTAGAAGGTAAAAGCAAGTAGGAGCATATGGGTAGAGTGCAATTCTTTCCCTGTGTCTTCTCACCCTAAAATTCTACCCTCTGCTCCTCCCTTTTATCTCCATCCAGAATTTGTCTTCCTCTTTCCCTTCTCTGTTTCCCCTGTGTTACTGTGCTGCTTAGCTGTACTCTCTTCAACCATCCTCTTTTGCCTTCCCCAAACTTTGCCCTATTTAATCTTCAATTTTCTAATCATTTTTCTCTTTTTTCCCCGCTCTCTGCACCCTTTGTCTACCTATTTCTCTCCCACTTTGCATTGCACCTTTATCTTCAGTTTGATATCCTATATTCCCTCCCAGCTCTGTCCCTAATCTCTGCTTCACACCTTTATTGCTTTTTTTTTCCTCTTTATCTTCCATTCTCTTTCCAGTTTGCAGTTGCTCCTTTGCTTTCTTTCTTCTGCCTCCAGGCTTTCTCTCTGTCACTCATTCTCTGACTCACAGTGATGGATTCAAATTTGAAGTAATTAGAGCTCCAGAAATGTATTACAAGTGTCTCTGAAGGAGTCATTGGCTAGGCATGCAGCCACTGATGTTTTTAAATCAGGGAAAGGTTGTGGCAATCCAGTGTTCTCTCTCATTGTGGACAGTCTGTCACATAATAGAACTGATAAGAACTTCTGAGACAGATGTACATTCTCTCTCACTCCACTAGCTTATTTAAACCAATAGAATACCAGCAGTTAAATTAACTGGAGAGGAAGGGTGGTAATTGGAAGAGTTAATGATGATGTCACCTCAGATCATCTTGGCAAATACCTCAGCACTACATTAGTACAGGTTGCAAATAAGTTATCTGCCTATGTGAGTTGTGGGAGAATCTGAGGAGAAGCTCAGAGGAATCAGAGGAAGCAGCTCAGCATTCTTCCCCTGGAGAGCCCTGAGAAAGGAAATTCCCAGCCTTTTGGTTTCTGGTATTTCAGGGCCTGGTGAGCAATAAATGGCTCCACCATGAATCCAAAGTAAATCCACTGTCAAGCTTATTTTATGATCTCTGGCACATCAGTTGTTCTTAAGCTCCTCCTCTATTCCAGGCTTTTTAGAGGCTGGAAATTTAAGGATCTTCACTCCCATTTTATTCTTTCATCCAATAAACTGTGCAGAGGTTTCAAAACTGGGTGGAAAAGCCAATAGGTTGCCTCTCAAACTGTATAAGGGGACAAGGCTTACAGATGCATGAATCTGTTCTTAATCTGCCTCTGTAATGCTACATACATGAAGATGAAGCACTGGGCAATGGGAGATGGAAAAGATTGAGGTGAAGGAGGCTAAAGGGAGGAAGAGAGTAGATGCAACCTTCATACGCACACCCCTATACTTGGTTTTCTCTGTTCCTCCTGCAGCTCCAGGGGCTTTTTACCACTGATCCCATTCTCTGGCTTGGTGTTATGAGGTGAGGGCTTGGGGAGAAAGAGCTGAGAGCAGACTGATCCCTTGTTCACAAGAGGGAAAAAGGGAGCAGGACCACCCTACATTGCTAGGCTTCTTCTGCTCCCACCTCTGCCCTCCCTCTTTTGAGAATGGTGTCAGCTACTCCTCTCCTTCCCAAAAAGTTGTTGGGTCCCAGAGTGGTAGGGGGAGAACTCTGTTTGTCTCCTGCAAAACCCCTGGTTGACTTTTCTTCTGCAAGAAGCAGGCAAGTGGTCAAGGCAGTCAATTAGAGAGGCAGAGCCCTGCACAGATACAAAATTTGTGCCTGCATCTGTATTCGCAAAAATGAGCAGCAGATATTCACATCCACAAATGCAGATACTTGTGGATATAGAGCAGATACCCATGGATTTGCCGGGCTCTACAGAAAAGGGTGTTTTCTTCCATGCAGAGCAGAAATTAATTGTGAGATTGGCTCCAGCTCTAGGTGAAATCATCTTACTCAGGAAGAAATCATGAGAATTGTAAAGTTTACACCCCTGTCCTGTAACTGAGGCTGGGAAAGAAAATCCAATTTCTTAATTACACTCATATGTACCAGGCCCTTATTAAAATCAGTCTGCAGACTGACATTCTAAAGTGCTACTATCATCCTCATTCCCAGGCCAACTTGTATCAGACAGATCCTTGGAAAGTGAAGCATTATTTGCTGCTATTTCTTCTTCTGTGGTTTGCCTGGCATGTCACCTACTGTCATGGCAACTTTATTTACAGGCACAATTGTCTGCTCTGATGAGTAGTGCTTGTCACTGAGGAATTTAATCCACGAATCCCAATGGAGCTACTTTAAAATGGCATGTGTTCCAAAGCACATACCGTGAGTCATGGGTATCCTGCCTCTGTTTTCCTGACTGCCTAGTTTTGGAGTGGATGTAAGGATGTCAGTGTCTCATTTGAAAATTGCCATCTTCCTCATTTCTTGACTATTTCAGTAGAAACATCACAAACCACCTGAAGAAACTTTGTATTCTCTACACAAATAAGGTCTCCCCGCCAAACATCTGAACTAGAAGCATACTGCGTAGCATTTTATCCCTATAATCCGGGGCAAACAGAGGTATACATTAATAGAGAAGTCAGACTTACTGGAAGTTTAAGCATGAACACTTGGGACCAAATACTGTAAGCTTTATTCTGTTTGAGTGGTATTTCTGCATAAAAAGTTCTGTGTACAGCTTTTTATAGTGGCCAACTGAATTCACTGGAGCGACTTGTATAGGTAACTTCTATTCAGACTGCTGAATTAGACTGTGTCATAGTACTACTTACTATTGACAGAGGATAGATTCAAACTCAAAGTTTCCGAACAAATTCAACCAGTGCTACATAACTGAATCTCAAATCCACTGTTATAACCATGAGGGTGGCCAACAACCTGGGGACTAAGGGGTTAACTATGTCCCCTATACCTAGCCAGGTAGCAGTCAGCCAATAGAAATGCAGATAGGGCTTTCAAACTAAGGGTACGTCTAGACTACAGGCTTTTGTCGACAGAAGTTTTGTCGACAGATACTGTCGACAAAGCTTCTGTCGACAAAGAGCATCTAGACTACATCCAGTTCTGTCGACAAAGCAAGCTGCTTTGTCAACAAAACCCTGTAGTCTAGACACTACCCTAGATGCAATAACACCTTCTGTCGACAGAACTCTGTCGACAAAAGGCGTTATGCCTCGTAAAATGAGGTTTACCAGCATCGACAAAACTGCTGAGTTCTGTCGACGTTATGTCAACAGAACTCAGCGGTAGTGTAGACGCAGGTATAGTTTTGTTGACAAAAGTCCACTTTTGTTGACAAAACTCTGTAGTCTAGACACACCCTAAGACAAAGCCTCAGAAGCGCGGGAACCCGCCCGGTGCCCCTGGTCTGCTGGAGACGGTCTCCAGCAGACCAGGGGCACCGGAGCAGCTTACGAACGGGGCTTTCTCGCCCCGGAGCTCGCAGGTAGCAATCCGCTACCTCGACCTCCGGGGCGAGAAAGCCCCGTTCGTAAGTGCGGATCCGACATAAGTCGGATCCGCGTAAGTCGGGGACTGCCTGTACACAGAGACTTCAGCCTTCAAAATTATTTTAACCTTTTATTAAAGAAACAGAAAAGAGGGACAAACAGTTAAAGCATTAAAATGCAAAGTTTAAGTGAGGCTTTCATTTTAACAACATACCTTGTAGCCTTTCCCATTAGCTGGAAAGAATCTTTAGAGAGCCTTTAAGCAGTAATAACTATCATTTTTTTAGAGGGAGAGGAGAGACTTTTTATGATGTCAGTATGCCTTTTTTGTTGGAACTAATTTCCCACCAACATTTATTATTATAAGTTGTGGTGACTTTTTTTTATAGTTGAGCTAACATTACAGTATATGTATTGGCCCAATTATCACAACCAGCCTTGGCAATTTTAAGGTACAATTGATAAAAGGACAGTGAAATTGAATTTTCTTTGCCCTTCTCCCATCTTCTTGATTCCCTTCATATGTGAGGGTGTGATATAATTTAAAGAGCTAGTGAAAAAATGTGGCATGAAAAAAGATTTGATTTTCTTTTTAGTGAAAAAAAAGTATTTCCAAAAACAATGAAAACAACTTTTTATCAACATTTTATTAAATACTTCAGCCAATAGTTACAAAATTAGCCATATTTTACTTACTGAAAACTGTTATTTAGTAAACCATTTACTGAAAACTCATTTTGATAACTAAAAATGTATTTAATGTTTAATGGTCTGTTTTAACTCTGCTAAATGGAAACAAATTTGAATTTTTTTCTCAAAGATCCCCACCCTCATTTTTACAAACTTTAATTATTTATCTATTTATATGTGTTAGAAAATAAACTAAAATATAAGTAGTTCTCCTAGACTTCTACTAAATCACTCTTGTATCTATGAAATCTTAAGGTGGAAATCTTCATGGAAATAAGAAAGATCACAAACAGTAAAGATAGATAGTTAAAAAAGCCTTGTAAATGAAGTTAGTAGTCAAACAGTATGGTACAGAGAATGAATTAAGTTAAACAATGAATTTCTTTCTTTAAAACTGAAATTATTGTGTATCACTTTTATAAACAATTTTTAAAAGTCAGACATCTTTTTATTGCTCAATTTTCTTGTAAAATGTAATATGTGTCTGGCATTTTTTTATATACTAAATTGCTTGGTACACATAACAAATTGCTGTCTGATGTAAAATGAGAAACAGACATCAGAGCAGAGTCAGTTATAGCGGTTTCAATCTTTTATTCCATACTGGATCTGGAAACAAAGGAAACTAAATTTATTTCCCTGGATTATAACTTTAAATGGTGACCTCTGTTATTAATAGTAAAGTGACTCATCAGTTCTGAATGGCAACATAATAGATATTGAGGGTAGGAAGATTTGAAAGGGTCCTGCAGACATGCACTGAACTTACTTAGAACAGAAAGATTAATCATTACTTTATGAGGTAACTTGTCTATTTTAACTTGTCGTTAAAATGGATATAAAAGAATCATATTAGGAAGAACATTCTTCAAAAGGAAACTAATGTGAGAAAAATTGCTTTATTATAGATTGAAATATAAGAACAGTCATACTGGGTCAGACCAAAGGTCTATCTAGCCCAGTATCCTGTCTGCCAATAGTGGCCAATGTGAGGTGCCCCAGAGGGAATGAACAGAACAGGGAATCATCAAGAGATCCATCCCTTGTCATCCATTCCCAGATTCTGGCAAACATAAACTAGGGACACCATACCTGCCGATACTAGCTAGTAGCCATTGATAGACGTATGCGCCATTAATTTATCTAGCGCAGTGGTCTCCAACCTTTTTACACCCAAGATCACTTTTTAAATGTCAGGGCAAGTCAAGATCTACCCCATCCCTTCCCCAAAACCTCACCTCTTCCTTGAGGCCCCGCCCTTTCCATCACTTCTTGTCCCCAGTCCTTACCCCCTCTCACTGGGTTGAGATGGGTGGGGGCTCTGGAATGGGAGTGAGGGATTTAGGTGTGCAAAAGGGGTGGGATTTAGGGTGGGAATTAGAGATTTAGGTGTGGAAAGGGGTAAGAGGTACAAGCTCTGGGAAGGAAATTGGATGCAGGAGGAAATGCTGGCTCGGGGACAGGGATCCAGGTTGGAGAGTGTTGGAGTCAAGTAGAGGGTTGGGGTGCTGAGCAAGCCACAGACTTGTGGATATCAAGGTGCAGGAGTTTGGGTTGATGTGTATGAGGGGAGATTGGGTGTATGATGGGCTCATGGCACAGGTTTGCAGTGTGTGGATGATGCAGGAGTGTTGTGGCACAAGACTGAGGATGTGAGGGGTATAGGGGTATGGGGATATGGAACAAGAGGGGTTCAGGCAGGGTGTTCAGGTGTATGATGGGCTCAGGGTTGAGGTGGGAGAGGTGCGGGGGTGTTATGATGCTCCGGCCAGATGAGGGCTTGGTCCCAATTGGGAGCTTGCTGGCCAGGTGTCATTTTTAAATAAAATAGTATGTCCAACACAAAATGTTTCAACATTGTCTTTATTTATGGCAGGGATGCAGAACATTTTTGGGGGGCCACTGACCCACAGAAAAATCAGTTGGGAACCAAACAAGTGAGATGCAAAAACCCAACCCCTCCAAAAAAAACTCAATCCTGACTGAAGTGGCCCCCACTGAGACACCTCACTCCTCTGGCACTCCAGCCCCCTGTTGGGGGGGATAGTAGGTAGGACTGAGGTTCAAGGCCCAAAGCCAAAGTAACTTTCTGAGGTTCTAGGGTTAGTGGATTTTGTGCCCCCCACCCAGGCCCTGGGGTGGAGCCAAAACTGAGGGGTTCAGTGTGTGGGACAGAGCTACCACTGAGTGGGATAGGGTGGGGGTGCAGAATCTGTGTGGGAAGTAGGATACAGGAGCAAGCTGAGGGTAGGTGTCTGGCCAGTAGGGAGGGGGCAGAAGCAGGGTGCTGGTGAGTGTCTGGCCAGGGAAGAGGTGGCAGGGGAAGCTTGGCCAGTACCTGGGGGTTGAGAATCTTTTGGGAAGGATCTGTAGGCAGTGTTGAAAAGTGTGTGGCTCCTTTAAGAAATCCAGCCACTCCAAATCCTCTTAACCCCCTGACCCTGCCTCCCTGGTGCACGGGGGAAGGAAAGCAAGACACGAAAGTGTGCATGCTGCTCTGGGGAGGGGAGGAGTAGTGTGAACTTCCTGAAACGCAAGTTCTGGCCTCGGAACTCTTCCTCTCCCCCCACCGCAGAAAGCTGGCTTTGGCTCAAATTTTGCAAGGGGAGAGAGGCTGCAGTGCCAGCATAAGCTCCTCATTGCGGATGCGGTGGGGGGGAGGGAGGAGGTGGCTAGGAACACTGCATCGAGATCAACTGGTAGTGCCTCCACAATTAACCAGTCTATTGGGAACGACTGGTTGGTGATCACTGATCTAGTGCTTTTTTTGAACCCTGTGATAGTCTTGGACTTCACAACATCCTCTGACAAGGAGTTCCACAGATGGACTTTGTAGGTATGTCTACACAGCAACATTATTTCAAAATAACTTAGCCCGCATCTACAAAGCAGGCAGTTATTTTGAAATAGTGTCAAAATACTGTCAAGCTGGAGGACTTCTTACTCCGACTCCTGTAACCCTCACTGTACAAGGAGTAAGGAAAGTCAGAGCAAGAGTTCTCTATTTCAAAATAAGTACTATGTAGATGCTCCCTATTTTGAAATAAGCTATGCAATTGACATAGCTCAATTTGCATCACTTATTTCTAGTTAAGCCCTTCTGCATAGACGCACCCTGAATTGTGTGAAGAAACACATCCTTTTGTTCGTTTTAAACCACCTACCTATTAATTTCATTTGGTGACCCCTAGTTCATAATTGGAAGGAGTAAATAACTCTTCTTTGTTCACTTTTTCCACACCAGTCATAATATTATAGACCTCTATTATATCCCCCCTTAGTGGTCTTTTTTCCCAGCTGAAAAGTCCCAATCTTATTAACCTCTGCTCAGAGGCAGCCATTCCATACCTCTAATCATTTTGTTGCCCTTTTCTGAACTTTTTCTAAAGCCAAGATATCTTTATAGTATGTGAACCTCATTGTGACAAAAAGAACAGCCGATTAATATTTATATGAGTTCATAAAGCCATATACGAGTTATATGAGCTGACAAAAATTATAGGCATGCATTTTTTATTCACGAGATAAATGCATTGCATTTCTTTATGCTTACCCTAATAAACTGGCACTGAAATCAAAGTTTTGGGATGATAAAAGAGGTAAGCCATTGGTGGGTGGAAGACTGGAAGATGGCCATTCGTATTTGATAATGTTTCCGAAGGAAGTTCATGCCTTGAGAAAAGTGTCCAAGCCATGCAATCCTAAAATGCTGCCAAAGTCAGTTCCAGCTATTGACATACCAAATCTGGCACTTTATCAGCCAGTAATTGGGTCCATAAGAAACAGGCCCTACCAGCAAAGTTTGCATGTTGATATGAATTTCCCCTAAGTTTATGAGTATTCTCATATGGATTTTTGGTTAAAATTTGGATGGTGATATGAACAGGAAATTAATTGGCTCATGGGAAATCTGCAGACCCCATTACTTTAAAGAGTCGTGCTCAAGGAGTGTTTATTATTGAAGCAAAATACAGGACTATGTAGCACTTTAAAGACTAACAAGATGGTTTATTAGTGTCCGTCTGCTATGTACATTGGACAAACGTCTCAGACACTTCGCCAAAGGATCAATGCCCACAAAACAAATATCAGACAGGATCACAAAGAAAAAACAGTTTCTTGCCATTTCAACCAGAAAGGACACTGTCTCAATGACTTAACTACCTGCATCCTACTACAAAGACCTTTCAATCTGCACTTGAAAGGGAATCCTCTGAACTGTCATTCATGCTAAAATTCGACACTCTACATCTGAGTTTAAACAAAGGATCTAGTTATCTTACCCATTACAAAGATAGCTTTCCCAATTATCACCTCTAATATCATTAGCCCACAGACCCCTTCCCCCCCACCCCCCTTCTGTTCTGAAATTTGATTTGTCCTTTTCATATGTGTTCATTTTTTTAAAATTGTATCCTTTGGTATATATGGTTGTGACTATTTTCTTCCACTACTTGATCTGAGGAAGTGGGTCTGGCCCACGAAAGCTCATCATCTAATAAACCATCTTGTTAGTCTTTAAAGTGCTACATAGTCCTGTATTTTGCTTCAGCTACACCAGACTAACACGGCTACATTTCTATTACTACTTATTGAAGAACATTGAGGTCATAAATGGCTGACTTATAGGAAATGTTAGATTCTGCACAATAGCACCTCCTCTGGTCTGATAGATGCTTGATAATTACATCTGATTTTTTTCAAAATAATATTATTATTTAACTGCCACAGTGGTTTATCAGAGACCTGTTGTGATTTCATTAGTTAGTTCTACAGTTTGGAAAAGGTTTTAAAAGTCTGCTGTGTTCTACTGTGGGAGAAGAGAGAGAGCAGGAATTTGAACCCAACCTACCCACAGCCTAGTGAGTGCCTTAATCATCAGGTATTGGCTAATCAACAGTGATAAGTTAGTTTACTGCAAAAAGTTTTGGTTTTGTCTGAAATGGTTGTGTTGAAAAATTCCCAGCCCGTTCTATTGATAAGTAATTCAATATTACTAATATTAAGGGAAAATGCTGCTATCCCATACATGGTTGTAGAATGTAGATTGCAAAATGAGTAGTGGTATGGATATTATAGGTTGCCTATACCAGAACAGATGAATTAGTAGCACTGTCATGATTGCGTCAAAAAGTTGTAGGTCCAATTATTCATTTAGATTTGGATTTATACCTTATTGTGTAAGTGCACTGTTGTGTGCTCTGTACTGAGAGGAAAGCTGAGTTGTATTCTCCTCTTACTTATGAGTATTTTCCCATCGACTTCATCTGATTTGCTTCTGAGTTCTACCAGCATAAGTGGGAGGAATCTCAAGTCTGCTGTTTTGCACATCAAACATTAAACACAGGCCCCGTCTACTACTTTCTGTTATGTCTGGCTATCTGGAAGTTAATGATCCCATTTAGGACAGGAAGTGAATGCCATCAATCCAACAGAAACTTGATGTCGATCAGGATTACTCTAATTGGAATTTACCTAGAAGAATAAGTATGTAATAGCAATTCTTATGGATAGGCTCCTTGACAATTATTAGTTAGGGCTTTGTTTTACATTTCATCCAGAAGATGGGTGTGATATTTAAAGTCTGATCCCCCTTTCCATGGCATGTTTATTCATTTTGTCTATCATGGCCATTTTTAGAAATTCACATCAACTTTGCACAGCCACAAGTCTCACTATCGCACCTTTGTATAATTTTTAAAAGAGGCCTTAAAGTGGGATCAGTGCAATTTATGGGTCCTTTCAGACCTCCTTTACCTTTACACAGTGTGTAAAGAAGCTTTAATACAAGCGACAATCAGGCTATATTACATGGCTGTGTAATATGATGGACGACTGTGTAAAAGTTGCGGAGATAGACAAAATGAAAAAATCTGAGAACAATAAGGTAGATGATACTTCTGCAAAAAGCAAAGAGCTAATTAGTTATCACTTTATTTAATGTTTTAAGAACCCATCCATAGCACTGGACAGTCATCATAAAACATATTACCGATCCACTATACAAACAAAAATATTACAACATCCACTGTAACAAACCACTTCTTCCTCCCAAGTCTTAATCATACCGCTCCCTCTGCTTTCCTTCCACCACAAAAGCTTGGGGAAATAGATGGGCTTTGTAGCATGTCCTACAGGACTCCAACTCTTTACTAGTCTGATTCTGCATATAATGTCTTGCCTTATGTCAATAGGATTTTTTTATGCATGATAACTGCTGGATTGGAAAGAAGTGATGTAAGGCATGTGTCTTCCTAGCCTACAGCTCTTCTAAGATGATGTGATACCTCTTTTCAAGTGAGAAAATCCTGTTGCCACTCATCTTGATTGTGGAGTTTTAACTTCTACTGAAACTGGGCTCTAACTGAAAATACAGAGCAATGCCACCACATGTCTTTCTTTATTATCTTGTGCCATCAACAATTACTGTCAATTCACTTTCTGCCCAGCTATTCATTATATTTAGCTTGAATAATCTTAGCTTTAATTCCAACCAGGATATATAGTTCTCTTACATTGCTCTTACACCTTGTTTACATTTGAAAGTTTTGTTGCTTTAACTATGCCTGTTAAAGTGACAAAAACCCTCTACTGTAGATGCACTAACCTAGTATATTTGAGAGACTTTGTCTGTGAGTGAGCATGTCTGTCTGTCTGTCTGTTGGTTCGTTCCAGAATTCCTACTAAAAGGTAAAAACTAGGAAATTTGATATGCAACTTTCTCTTATCATAATTTAAGAGTAAGGTACAGGTTTGGTTGTGTGCGGAATAAGGGGCTGAAGCCACCTTCCCTCCCCCCCAATTACCATAAATTAGTGTATATAACCCACACTTGTGTATAACCCGCACCAGTGCATAATCTGCATTTTTTCCTAAATGTGTAAAAAAAAGTCTTAGATAACCCGCGCACATGTGTAGCCCGCGGGTTATATATACTACTTTAAGGTACCTGGTAATTGCACATACTAGCCGCAGCTTCTGGGAGGGGGGAACAGAGAGCACAGCGCAGGCAAGCTGGCCGGCCTGCAGGAGGGGAGCTGCACTCGCACCCAGGCAAGTAAATATAAACTTGTATACCCCACGGACATGTATACCCCATGGGGGGGGTTGCGGGGTTTGTAAAACTTTGTATAACCCGCAGGTTATATGTGCTAAAACACGGTAGTATGGGGACTCATAAAACGGTAAGAGCTAGGATTACCAAATTTGGTATGCAGCTTCCTCTTATAGCATAAAGCAAGGTAAAAGTTTGGTTGTGCAGGAAGCCCCTAACTCTCTCCTCCCCCCCTCCCCCCCCATTCATATGGAGATTTAGAGAGGAGACATACAGAAAAGAGACAGAATCACCAGGCCTGGTTTGGGGATGCCCCAACACAGAGCATCCCACTTCCAAAGTTCCCTTTACGAAGGATTGGGGGGGCGCAGCTCCTCCCCCCGGGATTCATACAGGAACCTTTCCGGCTATTTCTCTTCATCAGGGAGTGAGGGGAAAGTGCACAGTTTGCTCCAATCCTCAATCTGTTGGGAAAAGCAAGGGCGGACAAATCTGGACCTGGACCTACCCCGCCCCCCCCCCCAGCCAGGGGACATGCACCCATTCCCCTGCTGTGCCTGCTGGGAGCTGCAGCAGCCGCAGAAAGGTACTTCTTACCTGGCTCCAAACTGTTGCAGTGAGAGAGGGTTGGGGGAGTCCCACTCCCTGGAACAGCCAGTAAACTGAACCTTTCATCCCCAGCCCTACCCCAGAGCATTGATTTCAATTAAGAAAAACAAAAATTAATTGAGTTAAGGACCCGAGCAACACCGGGTAAATCTTCTAGTACTAGCGACAAGGAGTCCTGTGGCACCTGATAGACTAAAAGATTTTCTAGTACTGTTATAAAAATTCACAGTGGATTCTAATTCAGAAAGCAAAATAAGATTAGATAACATACCTTTTATTGATATAACTGCATCTACATTTGTGCTTTTACCGTCATAAGTATTCTGGCAAGAAATCACATCTCTAATTAACATAGCTTTGCGAGTAAAATTTCCTAAATGCTGACAAGGGCAAAGGTGCACTAAATTCCCTTTACAAATGATTTCTGATTAGCTGTAGCAGGACACTTTGAATAAATAAACTTTGAACTTCCTTGGTGACTCAACCCCCACAGGTATCAAGAGGAATGATATACAGTAGTTCTAGAACCAAGTTATATATTGGGGAAATACACTCAAGCTATTACCAACTAGATGTGGTCAGGAAGACAGAGAATTCACATCTACATCAAATGTTCTTGTCTATAAAGAAACAAAGAATGGTCCCACCTTTGTAAACAGACTGAAACAAGCAACTAAATGGAAATGAAATAAATATGGCCACACATTCAGGCAGAAGCACCATGATCATTTAGTACAAGCAAGTAGTCAGGAAACAGTTTTGAACTATTTTAGTTTCATGAACCAGTGTATCAAGTGAGCAGAGTAGGAAGCAAATGACAAGAGTATTATCTTTTCACGTGGTTAGAACATGAGCCAAAACCCACATCTCACTGTGAGATAAGAGACTATGTTTCTTTCAGGCAATGACCTTCATGAGATATTACAAAGTGAGCCTTATATTTCATGGTGTCACTAAATTCAGGATCCGGATTATTCATGGGATTTCTGTGGGAATATCCTCAAATCCAGCTCAGTTCAGTAGTGATCAAAGGTGATTATTTGTCCAAAGGTATGTCTACCCTGCAGTAGACACCCACAAAGGGCCTGAGGTAGCTGACTTGGGATTGCAGAGCTCAGGCAAAAAGGCTGGTTAGTAGAAATGTAGACATGGGCTTGAGAGCCCAAAGAGTTACACTGCAATTAAACAGCCCACTAGCTTGAGCCCCATGAGCCTGAGTCAGTTGACACAGAGCCACTGCAGGTTTTTAATTGCAGAAGAGACATACTCTTAAATACTTATGGCCCCATATCTCATTTGCCTTGCAACCTTTCATGAATTTATTCTCACCACACCTCTGTTGGACAGGAAAATGCAATTAACCTCAATTTACAGATGAAGAATTGAGGCACAAAGCGATTCCGCGTCTTCGTCCTTAGTCACACATGAAGTACATGGTGGAGCAGGGACTGGAAACGTGGTATTTCAAGTCTCCAGGTAATATCCTAGCCACCCAACCAGCCTTCCTTTTATTGCAGCACCACCTGAAGGTTGCTCTATCCCTATGAAAAGGTGCAATAGCAAGCACAGGAAAACTGAATTAGTCTAAACAAATAAGACTACTGATCTAATTGGTGGATTGTCTTAAGATCATGCTTGGTAAATAAGAAAATGTGGGCCTTTAAATTAATGAACCCAAATTAGTGTGTCCTAATAATAGACCTAATTGGTGGAGAAAATAAGAAGAAGATGGGCAGTTCTGCCAGTCATTGCCTTTATGGATCCTTGGAAAATTGGCTACTGGAGTGAGCACCATTATCCTGGACAACCCCAGTGTTGCCTGGGACACAAGGCCTTTCTTATCCAGATGCTAGGAGATGTCCTGACCAGAGAAAGAGATCCAGCTGACATTGCCATCTCTACTGGGACTGGCTGAATCTCAAATACCACCTGAGAAGAAATAGTATCAGATTTTAATAGCAACAACAGAGGCAACAGACCTCAGCTAATTTCTCTTTTCCCCAAAGGGCTGGTGTTACCATCTTTGATACCTTCTAAGAGACTGTCCAACAAGGGACAGTTTCCTTCTAAAAATTCTCCAGCTGAAGGGAAAGGGAACAAGATGTTTTTAAAATAAAAGCCTCATTTAATACTTTACATTTTAAATGCTTTGTTTTCCTTTCTTTTATGTATCTTTGTAACGGGGTGTCGCCCCTCCACCTCCGTTCGTCCCTCAGTGTTCCCCGCCGTCTCTGCAGCGCTGAGACAGTTGCGATTTCAAACCCCCGTAGTTGGGAGGGGAGGTAGGGGGGTCCGGGCCCTCCCTCTCTCCCGGATCCCAGCCCAGGGCCCTAGGGTCAGGATCAGTTTGTCCTGCCCTGCTGGAGGGGGTGCTGGCCCGCAACTCACCGGCATGCCAGCTCCTTGCCCTGGCCTGGGTTACTTCCTATCTCCTCCTGCTGGTCACCCTGCCCTAATCCCGGTGTCCCCGCTCCGTCTCTCCCAGCCTCCGGTTCATCTCCGGGTGTCCGAACCCTCCGCTGTTCGCCCCGCTTCGCTCCCTCCCACTGCTCTCCACCTTCCTTCTCCTGCTCTCCACCTTCCTCCCCCCCCCCCCCCCGCCGGCATCAGCCGGCTTTTTAAAATACCCGTGACGGAGTACGGACGTGATGACGTCCCACGCCACGTACACAGGCTCCTCCTCCTTCCCCCTGTGCCAGCTCCCAGTCAACGGGGGATCCCTGGCACCGCCGCTCAGCTGGGCGGCGGCAGCTGAGCGCGCGCCGCATGTCGCCCCCGCGTCTCAAGTCGCCCCGAAGAAGGTCAGGGCGACCGCTGGTTTAGTGCGGGGCGGGCTCGCCTCCCCGGGGGGGGCCGACCCACTCCGTCACACGCCTCCCCCTTTAAGGTGCGCCCCCCCTCTTTGTCCATTTCTTGTGCTTCTTCAAAGCTTCTAGAAAAGAAGTCTGCGTTTCCGTGGTCTTTCCCCGCCCTGTGGCTGACCTCAAAATGGTATGGCTGCAAGGCCAGGTACCATCTCAGGATGCGTGGGTTGGAGTCCTTCATGGCCAGAAGCCATCAGAGGGGTGCATGGTCCGTCACCACCTTGAACGAGCTGTCTAGGAGATAGTATCGTAAAACATCAATAGCCCATTTAACTGCTAGGGCCTCCTTCTCTATTGTGGAGTATCCTTGCTCCCGCGGGAGCAGCTTATGGCTCACATACACAATTGGGTGTTCCTCCCCACATTCCCCTTGAGAAAGTACGGCGCTGAGCCCCCGCGCGGGGGCATCGATCTGTAAAACAAAAGGTTTAGTAAAATCGGGTGGCGCTAGTATTGGGGCCCGGGTCAACCGCTGTTTAAGTGTCTTAAAGGCGCTTTCACATTCAGGCCCCCACCGTACCTTATTTGGGGCGGCGTTCTGTGTTAAATCTGTTAACGGGGCTGCTAGGCTTGCGAAGTCTGACACGAATCGCCTGTAGTAACTGGCGAGCCCCAAAAATTGTCGGACTTTGCGTTTTGTGGTCGGCGCGGGATAGTCCCGCAGGGCCTCGATTTTACTTATCTGTGGTTTGATTTGGCCCACCCCTACCGTGTAGCCTAGGTATGAAACCTCCCGCTGGACAAAGTGACATTTAGTGGGGTTGGCGGTCAACTGGCTTTTTGAAATGCCCGCGACGGCGTACGGACATGATGACGTCCCACGCCACGTACACAGGCTCCTCCTTCCCCCTTTACCAGCTCCCGGTCAACGGGGGATCCCTGGCGCTGCCGCTCAGCTGGGCAGCGGTGGCTGAGCACGTGCCGCATGTCGCCCCCGGGTCTCGAGTCGCCCCGAAGAAGGTCAGGGCGACTGCTGGTTTAGTGCGGGGCGGGGCCGACCCGGGTGGCGCCGACCCGCTCCGTCACAATCTTTAATGGTTAAAATGATTTTTAACTGTGTATACTAAGGAGGTGGTGGTCCTTGTAAAACACACCCCAACCAGTTAACACCTGGTTGGCCCATTTATTTAATCTAAATTAATACAACAATTGTTGGCAGAGAGAGCTAAGACTGAAGAATAACATGGACTTCATGTTGATAATCTGCACTATTCATGAGTTCCAAATTGATTTAAAATATCTCTGTAGCAGTGAAGGCATTGCCAACTGTCTATTAAAATCGTTCCCACATACCAGGCTGGCACAAAGCTTAGGAGTTACTTACCTCATATTTAAGTCCTATTTTTGAGGTGTTAGTGGTACTGAAGCGATACCTATAGACTTTCTGTTATCCCTCTAAAAAGAGGTGACTTTCATCCTACCATTTTAGGAAAGAGGCTTCTACAGAATGTAATCACAGTAACCTCTGTACTCATAGCTTAAGATTTGTCACATACAATACCTCATTTTGCCCTGACTACCAAAGAACTACTAAGCCATTACTTTATCAACAAGCTTTAGCTGGGAAAAGCAGGTTAGAAATTGGAAGAGAACAAGCAGGATTATTAGGCTAGAAGTGGTGTTTTTTTCTACTCAGAAATAATAATAGCCATTTTCAAAGTCATTGGAACTTTATCAGGAATTAAAGATCAACACAAAGACCATCACAGAGAGTCATTCTTTTGTAATCCCATGTGGAAGCAAGCATCCAAGAAGTGGTTAGGTGCATTTTCTGAAGCACTTTAGCAAGCTTAAATAGAGAAACAGTCAGAGAACTTCTTTAATAATTTATGTGAGCCCAACACTGACTGCACTTTAACATCTGGATCTGGTCCACTGGGCCACTGAATCCTAAGGAATTCAGTGTTTCTTCTGAAAGATATGATTAAATTGCTCACATCTAGCCCCTGGAAAGGTGTCAGTTAGAGCAGATGGAAATTTGGGTTCTAACAAACTAAACAATGGAAAAAATATTCACTTGTTTATGTTCCCTCATGGAGATAAAAAATGAAAACTTAAATCCTGGCAGTATTTAGGCATTTTCTATAATCAGACACACATTGAACTATAACAAAGTGGAATGACTATCTAGTCTCATTGTTTTCCAAGTAAACTCACGTGTATGGTATCTGATGTTTATGCCAATTTAATGTCACTAGTAATTAAAAATAAATAATTCATCTTGAAAACTCCTAATGCACTCTTGATACTATCACTCACAGTTCAAAAACTGCTACTTCTGGGATGAAAGTGAGCATCAAACATCATATTTTGTGGGAGATATTGGAAGGAAGGGAAAGGACATAAATACTTACCCTTGCTGATACTATAGGGGAAATTTCAAGTAGGAGGAATGGTCAAGATCTTCAAATGTGCTTAGGTACCTAATTACAGGAGTTTGGTGCATAGAAATTTTTGAGGATCTGGGCCAGTATAATTATCCAAGTTGGAATTTGGCCCAAATATTGGAGTTCATATTTTTAGTATTGCAAAAAGTTCCACTGGATCATCTAAAGATCACAAGTGACTAGTATCTTATTTCTGCATCTCATATTAAAAGATCTGCAACAGCACACTACCTGCCAACACCATGTTGAAACATTGGTTTTGACTGAGAAAAGTGAAAAATACAACTCCCCTTCCTATGTCACCTGGATTTCTTTTCGTGGTTCTTTACGCAGACCAAAGTATGGCCCTGTTTAGCTTAAGGTGATAGTTAAAGTTCATATGCATTTAAAACTATCTTTAAAATTCATCTCTGTTAGCAACATTCAGGTCTTATGCATGATGTAGCCAAAGTTACCATGGGTATATGTGAGGGACAGACCATTCCAGCATGACTAAAATAGAAGAATGCAACTCCAGAACAGCGGTGCCAGATATTGAAATGTACAAAGGATTGATCAGGACCCATTGCCACCACGGGAGCTTGCTGGAGGCAGAGCAATTTTGGAAATGTGTCCATTCAAGGTAGGTGCCTGAATGGAAGCTCCTGGGTACTGAATTCTTTGGAAAATATGTTGCTTTGGTTCTGTAGCATTAGAAAATGAGATATGAGGTCTCTCCTCTTTGTGATTTGACATATCTTTGCTTCCAGAAGGGTATTAATGCTGTGTTAGAAGTGAAGGATCATTGTAGAGAGGCACCAGGCAGCCTACGCTTCTTTCCAAGAGGTAGAAAGAGCTATGTGAGAGGGGAAATTCAGAGACTCAGCTTTGGAGACGGGCAGGGAAGACTGTGATGGTTTGGACCCCTTGGGATATCACCTAATGTGCTGAAGATACCACTGAACTCATCTTTTCTGCCAGCCTAGGCACCCTTTAACTTTGTCTTGCTGAGCATGGCTCTTAAGCCTTTTCCAGTAATAAACAGGTAGGGCCACACCCAGCTGCAGAACAATATGGATGATGAGATTAGGAAGGCTCTATGTAAAAGATTTACTACAGGACCCAGATATGCACGTCCCTTGGAGTACAAACCCTAAATTATGTAAAATGCACCTCCTCCCTCATCATGAAGGAAAGTATATACAACAACCTACACCCTCCCCAATTAAAAATTACATACCTTGGGTTACATTATAAACTAGAAATAAGTTTATTAACAACAACGTGGTGTATTTTAAGTGGCTGAAGAGGTAACAAACAAAACAAAGCAGATTACTAAGAAAATAATATCAAGCACACAGAGACAGATTCACTAAAGAGATTGGTTACAAATAATAATTCATAGATATTGTTTAGGTAGAGTATTTCAGAGGCCATATATCTTTTAACCTGAGTCCAGCAGTTTTATCCCTCTTGCCCTTCAATTCACATCCTTTTATTGCCAGTTTTCAAATTGTCAAGTATCTCAGTGGGTGGGAAGCCAGAGGTAAAGCAAACTAAAGACATTGTTTTCCTTCCCCACCTCACAAAGAATTTCCATAAGGCGGGGATCCTTTCTTTGAATTCCCCAACTCAGGGTGGAACAGTTCAACAATCCAAAATGGAGATTACCATCAGGAGACCAGGTCACCTGACTCTGTAGCATAACAGCATTTATAAGTCAATGACAGTACAGAGCACCCACAGGAAATCCAAAACTTTTCACAGTCTACTGTCCTTACTGATAGGCCAGAAGCTCTGTCTCGCATTACCATTATAGTACCTGGAGTGTTAGCTGTAAGCTTACTCAAAGTGAAAAGAAGTTACTCACCCTGTGCAATAATGATGGTTCTTCGAGATGCGTGTCCCGTGGGTACTCCACTGTAGGAGTTGGACTTGTTCCGGTGCCACAGATCGGAGATCTTTTCCAGCCGTAGTCCACCGGACCACGCATACACAAAGCACGGCTCATGCCTTTTTGCGCCATTTGTGTGTGCGCGGTCCCGCTCCTGCCAGTTCCTCCTGAACCTATTGTTATCAAAGACATAAAATAGAATTACTCCGAAGAGGGGAGTAGTGGGGGTCGAGGAGGACACATGGGACACGCATCTCGAAGACCCATTGTTACCACACAGGGTGAATAACAACTTCTTCTTCTTCTTCTTCTTCAAGCAGTGTCCCGTGGGTGTTCCACTGTAGGTGAATTTACAGCAGTAGTTTGAGAAGGAGGAGGGTTTGGAGCTAATGGGCCATAACTGTGGACAGCACTGCTGATGCCACTGCCCAGTCTGGTATGAGGAGATTGGAGATAGTGTAATGTCTGGCAAACGTTAAGTTCGGCGACCATGTAGCAGCTCTGCAGATATCCTTCAGCGGTACTCCTCTGAGGAAAGTGGTGGAGGCTGCTACCGCTTGAGTCAAATGTGCTCTTGTTGTTAATGGTAGTGGCTTATTTCGCAGGGGATAGCATCTTCTTATACAGTCGACGATAATCAAGGAGATGTGTTGTGCGGATAGTGGGTGACCCCTGGAACATTCCGCCATTGATATTAGAACCGTGTTAGATTTTCAGAAGGGTCTAGTTCTATCAATATAGAAAGCCAGCACTTATCTTACATCCAGAGTGTGTAGGCGTGTCTGTTCCAGCAAGAGATGCAGTTTGGGGTAAAAGGTGGGCAAGATTATTGGCTCATTTATATGGAACTGAGAGTTCACCTTGGGAAGAGAACATTGTGGGTGTAGTATGATCCCTTGGGGGGTGAACACCGTATATGGAGGTGAAGCTGTTAAGGTGGCTAGTTCGCCAACTCTTCTTTCCGAAGTTATTGCAAGCAAGAAGATAACCTTCATAGAAAGGGTTTGAAGGGCACATATTGCTAGAGGCTCGAAGGATTTATCCATTAATGCATTCAAGACCATCTCCAGATCCCAAGGATCCTGTGGTTGCTTGTGATGTGGAAATAGGTTAGCCATTCCCTTCATGAATCTCTTCATCATGGGGTGTGAAAATACCGAATATCCATCCACGGAATGGCAAAAGACAGATATTGCAGCAACATGCACTTTGATGGAAGTACAGGAAAGGTAATCTAAAATTCATTGGATAGGAGCAGAACCTGGATCTAAGTTCATTTGAGAACACCAGAAAGAGAAGCGAGACCATTTGTGGAGGTAGGTAGTATGTATGGATGATTTCATACTGTGTAACAGGATATGTTTAACAGACTGTGAGCATGTTATCTCTGTTTGCTGGAATCAACTAGGTACCATGCCGTGAGTGCCAGATGGTCGACTTGCGGATGGAGCAGAGAGAGGTTGTTCTGCGTGAGCAGGTCATGGCGTCTGGGTAGAGGATATGGAGGATGAGCCGACAGACAATGCAGGTATGGGAACCACGTCTGTCATGGCAGGGGGCTATTAGAATTACCGTGGCTCCATCCCAGAGAATTTTCTCTACACCCCTGGGTATTAGGGGTGTGGGGGGGAACGTGTACAAAAGATGGCGACTCCAGCTGTAAAGGAACGTATCCCCTTTGGAATTGCATCCAATCCCTGCTCTCGAACAGTATTGAGGACATTTTGCATTGCGGTGTGTAGCAAAGAGGTCTACTGTCGGAAACCCCCAATGATGGAATATTGTGGAGAGTACTTTGGGATGAAATTCCCATTCATGATTGAGCGAAAAATGTCTGCTCAGGGCATCGGCTGTGCAGTTGTGATGACCGGGGAGGTATTCATGGTGAGAGAGATCTTGTGGCAGTTGCACCAGTTCCATAAGTGTATAGCTTTGGTGCATAGCGAATGGGATCTGGCTTCTCCCTATCTGTTTATATAGTAAACCATCATCATATTGTTGGTGAGGACTCGTATGACTTGGCCTTGGATAATCGGGAGAAAGTGTTGGCAAGAGTTGTAGACTGCCCTAAGCTCTAGAAGGTTGATGTGCATCAACAATTCCTCAGGGGACCATAGGCCCTGTACCTGTTCGTGTCTGAGGTGGGGGCCCCATCCGAGGAGTGATGCTTCGTTCATAAGCTGCATTGTTGGCTGAGGATGGTGGAAAGGTATTCCTGACATCAGATTGTTGGAAACGGTGCACCAGGCTAGTGACGTTCTGACCTGGGAAGGTATTGCTACTGTCCTGTAGACATTGCGAGTGTTAGGAGGGCACATCCTTGGCATCCAGTGCTGAAGGCGCCGAAAATGTAACCTTGCGTGCTTGGCGACGTAAGTCGAGGACCCCATATACCCCATGAGCTGTAGGAATTGTAATATGGAGACCTTCGGGCTGGTCAGCAGCACCTGAATCAAATCCTGAATTGTTTGGAATCTGGTTATTGGTAAGAAGGTTTGTCTGGTGATGGAGTCGAGTTGGGCCCCAATAAACTGTATTGATTGCTGGGGATTCATAGATGACTTTGGAACGTTAAGAATGAGACCCAATGCTTCGAAAACTGCGCTTGTGGTATTTGTGGCATGAAGTGCCTCTACAGATGACGGGGCTCTGATTAGGGAGTCATCGAGATAGGGAAAAGTTATTATACCAAGGTGGCGAAGGTATGCCATAACTACAGCTACGGACTTGGAGAAAACCCTTGGAGCTGACAAGAGACCAAAAGGCAAGACCTTGTGTTGAAAATGGTCTGCACCGATTTGAAAACGTAAGAATCATCTGTGGGCTGGGTGGATGGCCACATGAAAATAAGTGTCCTGGAGATTGAGAGACATGAACCAATCTCCACCCTGAAGTGCTGGGATGATTGTAGCTAGGGTGACCATGCGGAATCGCTGTTTCCAGAGGTAGTGATTGAGACCCTGGAGGTCTAATATTGGTCTCCAATCCCCCGACTTCTTTTCTGTTAGAAAGTATTGGGAATAAAATCCCCTGCTCCTGAATTCGTCTGGGACCATCTCTATTGCTCCAATGTTGAGTAGACAAATAGCCTCCTGCCTGAGCAGGGGCTCATGAGATGGGTCCCTGAAGGGGGAGAGGGATGGGGGGGGGGGTAGCAATGTGAATGGAATGATGTAGCCTAGCTGGATAGTCTGGAGGACCTATTTGTTGGTCATAACATGGGCCCAGCGTTGAAGGAAAGGTCTCAAATAGTGATGGAAGACCGTATTTGAAGCACAGGCATGATTGCTGATGGGAATGGTTCTCAGTCCTTCGACGGAAGCATCAAACCTGTTGCCTGGTGTTCTGGTGGGTGGACGCTTTCGGTGGGGATCGCTTCCTCTGCTGGAGTTGTCTGCCTCGTTGTTGCTTGTGAGGTCTATATGCTGGTGGTTGATGAAGGAAGGGTCTCTGTCTCTGGTACGGAGTGTATCTTTTCCAGCGATAAGGCGGTGTGTACGTTCCCAGTGTCTTAAGGGTCGTCCTGGAGTCTTTCCCTGAATGGAACAGATGATCAGTCTTTTCTGAAAATAGATGCCTGTCAAAGAGGAGGTCCTCAACCCTTGGCAGGAGGTCTTTAGGGGCAGATGACTGCTGTAACCAGGATGCTTTGTGCATGACAACTGAGGTAGCTGTTGTATACACCGCAGTGTCAGCAGTGTCTAGGGCTATATGTAGAGCCGTCTTGGAGGCTGCGTATCCCTCCTGGACTACTGCCTTTAGGATGTCCCTATTGGCTTCGGGAAGGTGTTCTAGAAGTGGCACAATTATCAAAATTAAGGTTAGCCAGTAACGTGGAATAATTAGCCATCGGTAGTGTCAGTGTTGCCAAAGATATACTTTTCGGCCAATCAAGTCCAGATGCTTGCTATCCTTATCAGCAGCAGTGGTTTTGTGTAGAGGCACTTTTGCCTTCTGCTGTACTGCATCCACAACCAATGAGTTAGGCTGTGGACGAGTAAAAAGAAACTCCATCCCTTTTGAGGGGATAAAATACTTTTTGTCCGCTTTTTTGCTGGTGGGCGGAATGGATGCTGGTAGCTGCCAGATGTCATCTACTATTTCAAGGATAGTGTCATCAAGTGGTCAATTCTGTCCTGGTGTGATTGTTTAATGTTGTGTAGGAGATGGTGATGTTTTTGTTGTACTTCCCAAGTTGCACCCGTTGACTATCCGCGACTTTTGAAAAGCTGTTGAAGTTGGTGCAAATAGTTGGAAGGGGAGATATCACCCTGGAAGACTGCCTTGTCTGGGGACAAAGAGGAATAGTCCATACGGGGATTGACATTCCATACGCTCCTGTGTAGAAGGAGGTTGTTGTACATCCCTAGGATGAGGTGGGACCCCCAATGGGGTCGGTGGTCTTGAAGATGGGGGAGGTGATGAGCGCTCCTCGACGACCGAGGAATGGGAGCTGTGAGGTGAAAGGGATGGTGCCACCTGCCAATGAGGCGAATATGAGTGGCGATGTGCGATGAAGACCGGTGATAACGGTATGGTGATCTGGAATAACGTGATCTTCTGTAATAGTCTGAATGGGTCAATAAGGTGGGTGAACTGAGCAAATGGACCTTCCCATATAGTGTGTGGTGTAACTAGGTGATCGACGGTCATGGTGGTAATGGTGCCGTGATTGTGAAGAATGATGGCATCTGTGAAAGTACGCCAGCGAACGTCTCAAGAATGATGAAAATGGTGATGGTAGCTCTGGTGAGAATTCAGGGCTGGGTGACAAAGTTGGCTGCTTGCTAGCCCTATGCTGGGTCACTATAATCTGAGCAGGCGGCAAGGAAGCCAGGGTGGAAATTGTAGTGTGAGGAACAAGTTCCACTGTGACTGTAGCCAGTGGAACAGGTGAGTATGTAGTTGCAGAAGGGCATCCCAGTCCCGGTCAGCGTCTCGGTGCTGGCAAGCGGCTCAGCACCGGTAAACATCTCAGCGCTGGTGAAGTTCTGGATACTGGTGATTGTCTCGGTGCTGGCAATCGTCTCAGTGCCGGTGAGAGCCTCTGTGCCGGGGGACAAATTGGTGCCAGCAAGCATCTTTATATTGGAGAATGACTCTGTGCTGGGGAACATCTCGGTGCCAGCAAGCAGCTTGTACTGGCAAGCTGTTCGGTGTAAGGGGGCGTTCTGGTGCCGGGAAGCCTCTGAGGGTAGGCAATGTTCTCAAGGCTATAGATGCTGTTGGTGCTGAAAGGGACACCGGTAGAACAGAGAAAGCGGAGCCCAATACCAATGGGCTTGGAGCCGACTTGCTTCAGCTTTGCTTTGACTTCTCAGGACATGCCTGAGGTGCCTGGCTTGTCGCCGACGCCCATCCAGGAGGAAGGGACCGGGAAGGAGATGGTCTCTTCTTCCTCTTCGTGGGCCGGTCTACAGGCCCCAAGGGTTGAGGTGGCTGGGGATCAGTACTTTGCAGCTGTAATGCACTGTCAAAAAGGAGCATTTTTAAGTGAATGTCTCTGTCTCTCCTTGCTTGGGCTGTGAGCTTCGAGCAGTGGGGACATATCTGTGGGATGTGGCCTTCCCTGAGGCATCTAATACAGAGGGAATGGCCATCGGAGGCGGGCATTGCCTCGCGGCAAGCACCGCATTTTTTGAAGCCAGGTGATCCTGGCATTTTGGTTAACTAACTATTTACAGAACTACAGTAAGAAGAAGAATTTTTTTTAATAACTATGACTACTGACTAAATAACAACTAACACACACCTAACAACTATTGAATTAACACATACACTCTCTGTCAGAGAGAGTCCTAACTCCGACCATGGATGAGTACGGTCAGGAGGACCTGGTGGGAGTTGGACTGTGCACACACAAACGGCGCGAAAAGGCACGAGCCGCACTTCATGCATGCGTGGTCCGGTGGACTACGTCTGGAAAAGATCTCCAATCTGTGGCATCGGGACAAGCCCGACACCTGTAGTGGAGCACCCACGGGACACTGCTCGAAGAAGAATGTGTTTGAATTACAAATAAATTAGTCCATATTCCTAACTTCAGATATAAAAATGATACATGCATATGTAACCCTTCTGCCAGGCTGAGCTAATAGCAGCAAGGGCCGGGTTCAGTATGTAGGGGTCTCCTCCCAACAACATAATACAACACGGGCTCGAACCCCAACCCAGTGACCTGGGAAATCTTACACACACTCCTGGGCGCCTCAAAGAGGCAATTCTTCCCCTCTCGCAAGCACAGAGACTCGGTATAGCAGCAAATCTTTAATAACACGAGGTAACCGACATCACCATTGAAGTGGGAAAACACCACAATTCAGATTCATAAACCAAACATGAGCAAAGACCCACCCCCCAGTCACGAATCACCCAAAGTCCCCAAAAGTCCAATACCCCAAGAATCTCTGCCCCGGGTCAGTGCTACCCCAGGGTTCAAAAGTTCACCCAGCAGGGTTTTACCATCCCAACCTGGGTGGAATGGTGGAGGCGGGGGTTGATATACCTTATGTGGTCCACCAACAGCTCCACCTCTCTGTAGGGTTCTGCTGCCGCCATCAACGCGAGTCACTCCGCCACACTCCACCTGCTGTCCCGTGAGCCACTCCAACCATCACACGAACTGCTCTGCTCCACCAGCCATCTCAGTCCACGCCCCTGGCTGCCAGCCAGTTGTTCCTGAAGCTACTCCACTGGCCGCCTGCACCCGCCAGTCATCCCCGCAAGCTGCTCTGCTAGTAGTTCAGCAGTATAGCACCAGGCTCCCCCACCCCCAGCAACAGTGATTTCAGCTCTTCTTCAGGATAGCACCAGGCTCCCCTCAGCACACAGTGATTTACAGCTCTTCAGCAGGTTCAGCTCATAACAGAGGAGCCTCAGTGCTAGTACTCATTGGCCCACAGTGAAGTCAGCTCAGCAGCTTGCAACTAGACTCCTAATGGAATCCAAATTAGCTCTGATATTCCACAGTGGAGAAGGTACAATTGGTGTTGTTTAGGCACTAAGAGAGGGCCACCCCACCACCAGGTACAAAGACCTATCCCCAGCCTCTCTCAACTTGACTGGGTTTGGAACCCATGCCCCTTTTCTAGTGAGTGCTACTTAGTTTATGGCGAATCCCTTTGTCATAAACAGTTCCACTATTCCACTGTCCTTGATTTACATAATCAGGGTAACAACACTTTATCCCCCCTGCCTCAATAACAGAGAGACTAGGGATCCCACAGTGGCCAAAGTGACCATTTGGGCTGCTGTGAGCACATACTAGGCGGAGTGGGTGTGCCTATGCAAATGAGATCAACCCCTAAAGACTTTTTGCACCACTCGCCACAATTCACCACCAGATGTCAGAATAGAGCTTATCCTGACCCTGCTTACACATATAAATAGAACTATCATAGTCAGTAAATCATAACCTTACCAATGATACCTTTCATGAGTTGTCTTGCATAAAGTACATCTTAGTCATATCATATCATAAGCATATTTTCCTAAATAATATGGAATGGAATGTCAGAGACTATTCATGGTTTGTATATAATTAGATTATGATTTTTTTTAAACCTCAATGATGTGGTTTGATTTTGCACATAATGGGATTTTCAGAGACTGAATAAATTGTGTATTAGTCAGATTTAAGGAATCATTCCATTCATCATAAGTCTGTTTCAAAATTTCAGTAGATCACAAGAGCTTTTATCAGCAATAATTAATCACAAGAAATTGCATATGTAGTTTACTTTAAAATAGTTTCTGTCACTATTATAAATGTAAGTAAGTCTTAGTCATGCAGTCAGAACTTGATTTATTATTAGGGAAGAGTCAAGTATCTCTATCTCTGTTAACTTATAGGGTAAAAAGCTTTTCATTTAGTTCAGTGGGTAAAATTCATATTCAAAAACAAAAAGAAGAGTATACATTTTGTGATGTGGGGGGATTTATTGTTTTGACAATGTTTAGTGTGTATTAGTTATTTTTTCCCCTTTCCCTCACCAAATACTATTTTTCAGTGTGTCATTCCATCGTGAAGTTTATGTTGCTGTACTTTATAGTTTCTCATGTGTTGAGCTTTATATCACGTGCCCATTAACAACTTAATTCATTTTCCTAAGGAATAGCACCTTTTGTGTCTCAGGCACAGTGAGAAGTTGTATTAATATAACAAGAATGGTTGTATTAATATAAGTGAACTATAAAGACCCAAAGAATTAACTGTGTTAGCATGTCCAATATTAAACAGTGTTCTGAGCTTGCTATTCAGAGACCTCAGATTGCTTAGTACCATGGCAATCACAGATTAAACATCATTTAACCTTTTATTAAAGATATGGGGAAGATGTAAAATCAGTTAAAGCATTTGAAATGTAAAGCATAAAGCGAGGCTTTCCTTTCAACAGCATTTTTTGCTCCCTTTCCTTTTAGCTGGAGAAAATCTTTAGGAAAAATAATCCTTACTTAAAAGCCTTTTTGACTTTCCCTTTTTTGGAGAAAAGAGAAGAAATCAATTGAAATGGGCTCTTGCTGTTGTTAAAGTCTGATTCCATTTCCTAGAAATTACACACATGCACGCGCAGAAAGAAAAAAGAACAGCAAAGCTAGAAAATGCAGCTTCTCTCTCTAGTGTTGACCCACAATCTCACTGCTGAAGAAACACAGATCTGGCGCTTGTTCTGATCAGTCATTTTGAGACGTGGCCAACATACATTGGAATTGGGCTGTTTAGGACATTGTTTTTATAGGCCTTTCTGATCACAGACTTGTAAGCAATGTTGCAAAATACAAGCTAGGCCAGCTAAGCCTGACTCTTAAAAGATGGAAGGAAAAAGGAGAGAGAAAAAAGAAAGAAGAAAAAGGTAGGGAAGGAAAAGAACAAAGTGTGTGTGTACTAAAGTCTCACATTCCAGGTTAAATCACTAAGCCTAATTCAGTCTGTCTCCCTTTCATACTTTTTCCCATCAATATTTTTAAGGTTATATGACACTTTATGAACTTTTAGTTACTCATTCCAGTTGAACTCACAGTTTATAAATGTGTTGGTCCCACTACCACAAGAGTCTGATCCCATGCAAGGAAAGGGGAGAAGCCACTCCAAAAGAAAAAGCACTAGGGAGGAGGGTTGACACATATTAGGGGAGAAGCCACATCTCTTGATTAGTAAGGAAATAAGTATCCTCTTTGTAATCTCTGTAATATGGCAAGCAAGATGGTTTTTAAAGTCTAAATTCCTGAAAAAATCTCTCATAAGACACTCTCAGGACTGTCAACATTTTAAGAGGAAACAGAAAACAAACAAAACAACAAATGACAGAGTTAAAACTTGCCAAAGTGTCTATGTTTCAGAAGCTGAACTTTAGTTGACTTTCAATGACATTAGGTACATGTGTTCATTGCTGAGTGAAGGTGTATTTCTAGCAGACAGGTGTCCATGCTAGCTTTAAGATAGCTAGCCCAGATAACACCACTACTAAAGACATGGTAGCACATCATGTACTCTGGTTCATCACCAATGAGCTCTTTAATTTTTCCCATGGGACACATAACAAAATTATGTCATGTCTTGGTGCACATAACAAAATTCATGTGGCAGAGGTAGAGGCAAGGGGTGAAGAGTGAGGGAGGGTTAGAGTTCTGGATGAAGGTGCGGGGTCTGGGGTGAGGCTAGAGATGAGGGGTTTGGAGTATGTGAGGGGGCTCATGACTGGGGCAAAGGGTTGAGGTGTGGGATGGGGTGAGAGCTCTGGCGGGCAGTGCAGGCTCTTGGGTGGGGCCAGGATGAGGGGTTTGAGCTGCAGGCTGCCCCAGGGCTGTGGCAGGGAAAGAGGACTCCCTTAGCTCTCTCGCCATGCAGAAGCACTTGAGCTGGGGGAGAGGTGCCTTTCCCCACCATGGCAGGTCAGAGGCTTGGGCCAGGGGAGAAGTGCCTCAATCCACTACAGCCCTGACAGCCTGCACAGGTTTTGATAGGCTGCTGTGTGGCTGCATAGCATTACAGCTTAGAGAGAACTTAGTGCATTTCCCAACTACAAGACCGCTGGACACTCCAGATTCACGCTAAGGTTGCTAGCCCATGCTGATGACACATCTTCACTACTATTGCTAGCCATGCTATCTAGATTAAAGCTACCCTGGGTATACCTACCTGTGCTGCAATCATTAAAGTGAAGACATACCCTTAGAATGAAATCTAGCTCTATTGAAGTCAATGGCAAAACTCTCACTCACTCTTAAGTGACTTATGGCTTATCAACATTGCACATCAGAGTGATCTGTATAGACTCTGCCAACATTCTCTAAAAGGGACCTAGTGTATGTTGATATAGTCCTGTCTGAAGTTAAGTTAATACAAACTAAAGCACACTGCCAAGATCTACACTGGGCAATTAGAGCATAGCATGTTAGAGCACTATATCAATCAGGTATCTCAAGTGTGCTTTGCTGCACTGTATCATAGAATCATAGAATCATAGAATAATAGGACTGGAAGGGACCTCAAGAGGTCATCGAGTCCAGCCCCCTGCCCTCAAGGCAGGACCAAGCTCCGTCTACACCATCCCTGACAGATGTCTATCTAATCTGTTCTTAAATATCTCCAGAGAGGGAGATTCCACCACCTCCCTTGGCAATTTATTCCAATATTTGACCACCCTGACAGGAATTTTTTCCTAATGTCCAATCTAAACCTCCCCTGCTGCACTTTAAGCCCATTACTCCTTATCCTGTCCTCAGTAACCAAGAGGAACAAATTTTCTCCTTCCTTCTTGTGACACCCTTTTAGATATTTGAAAACCGCTATCATGTTCCCCCTTAATCTTCTTTTTTCCAAACTAAACAAGCCCAGTTCATGAAGCCTGGCTTCATAGGTCATGTTCTCTAAACCTTTAATCATTCTTGTCGCTCTTCTCTGTACCCTTTCCAATTTCTCCACATCTTTCTTGAAATGTGGTGCCCAGAACTGGACACAGTACTCCAGCTGAGGCCTAACTAGTGCAGAGTAGAGCGGCAGAATGACTTCACGAGTTTTGCTTACAACACACCTGTTGATACAACCTAGAATCATATTTGCTTTTTTTGCAACAGCATCACACTGTTGACTCATATTCAACTTGTGGTCCACTATGACCCCTAGATCCCTTTCCGCCATGCTCCTTCCTAGACAGTCGCTTCCCATCTTGTATGTATGGAACTGATTGTTCCTTCCTAAGTGGAGCACTTTGCATTTCTCTTTATTAAACCTCATCCTGTTTACCTCTGACCATTTCTCTAACTTGCTATAGACAAGCCCTAAGTCACTTTTGAAAATGGGACTTATTCATTTTTGGAAATTTCACTCTTCTACCTCCATTTGTGAGAATAAAGATATGTAACCCCCCTTTTTCCTCCCTGGATTACTCGGGAGCAGGTCACACTCACATATGTGCCTGGGTGCCTAGTGTTTTTAACATAAAAGGAGATCCTGAGTACCCCAGTGGTGATGTTTAGTTCGGGATTCCCCATCCATACCCTTGCTGCAGTCCTTTGCTCCTAAAGAATATACAATGGCGGTGCCTCCACCTGGATGGCCCTGTTTATGGTGTGCCTTGGGAGCCTCCAGGAATACAATTATTCCAGTAATAACCTGGAACTAACTCTAAGACAACAATTATAAATAAAATATATCTAATTGGTTAAATTAGAATTAACACACCTTTACTTAACTTAAAGAAACCAGGTTTAACAGATTAAAAGTAAACAAAATCAATTAAAAAGTACACAGAAAGAAAGGAAACATATCCATCTAGTATTTACCCTGCCACCATTTATCTCACCCTGAGTGTGCACTCCTCTGGATTCAGAGTCCCAGACACTTGCTTGCATGGGTGCGCTTGAAGGTCTGCAGCTGGAGTGGAGACACACAGAACCTGCACAGTGCTGTCAGTCCAAGCTAAGCAGCCAGCTGCAAAATCCCTCTGCCACTGGAACAGGCCCTACCAAATGCCAGCACCTCTCTGGGCAGCCACTTTGGCTCTCATTGCACCCAGAGTCAGTTTGTCTTTTGTGCTCCATCCCAGGCAGCACTTTTCGAAACAGCCAAGTTACTCACAGTCACCTCCTGTGTAGGTTTATGTAAGCTCTTCCCAGCCATAGGCACAGCCAGGATATCTCCCCTCCAGAGACAATCAACAGCAGCCGCCAAAGCAGTCTGCTAGATCCAAGCCCCAGCAGTAACAGCCTCAGGGTTCGTCTAGACTGCAAGCTTCTTTCGAAAGAAGCTTTTTCGGAAGAGATCTTCCAGCAAAATCTTCTTTCGAAAGAGAGCGTCCACACTTCAAAAACAGATCAAAAAAGCGATGAGCTTGTTTGAAAGAAAGCATCCACACTCACTTGATGCTCTGTCGCATAAAAGGCCACCTGGAACCACTTCGGTCAGGGCATTAGGTCAGCGGTTACTTCCGGGTGCTGTTGCCTAAGTCTATCTGAGATGTGTGCTTAAAGGGACCCCCCTGGACAGCCATTTCTCAGGTTCTGCTGCTTGCTTGCCTACCTCTCTGAGGGACAGCAAAACTTTTGTAGTGTGTGCTTTGGTTGCCCAGCTTTCTTGAATGCCACAGCATTTTTTTCTCTTTTTGCCATGGAGCTGGAGCTGCCCGAGGCAGGCGATGGCCCCACACTGTAATGATGCAGCTTCTGCAACACTTTCAACAGATCTTCATGACAGTCCTGCCCCAGCTCAATTCAGAGCTCAGCACTGAGAACCTCTGTTTGGATGTGGGAGCAATGCCCTTGCCCCCGTATCTCATGGTTGAGAGGCAATTTTGGAGGCTGGACACCAGTTCCGACTGGTGGGACCACCTGGTGATGGAGCGATGGGACGACCAGCAGTGGTTCCAAAAATTCCTCATGTGGAAGGCCACCTTCCTGGAGCTGTGTGCCTGGTTCGGCCCTGCCCTTCAATGACAGGACACCCACCTGAGGCCCGCCATCCCCCGGAGAAGAGGGTCACATTGCTGTATGGAAGCTCACCACCCCCAACAGCTACAGCTCAGCAGGACACCAGTTCGGCGTGGGGAAATCCACCATTGAGGTCATCTTTATGGAGGTAAGGCACTCTCAGGGGACAAGAGGGACCCTCGGGAAAGGGGAGGGGGAGTAGGGAGTGGAGTGGGAGTAGGGGCAAGGCCCGCCCTCGCACAGAACTGCTGCCGGGGGTGGCCTCATGGGGCAAGCTCCTAGGGTCTTTGGAGGACAGGGGAGGGAGGTGGGCACCTCCCAAGGGCTCAGTCACCCCCTCTCATTCTCTGTTTTGTGTGTTTCTATGTGTCCTTCTGCAGGTGGGGAAGGCCATCAATTCCGTCCTGCTGCCACCTCAGAGACCTGGACCCCATCTTGGCCGGATTTGCTGCCCTTGGATTCCCAAACTGTGAAGGAACGATCGATAGGACACACATCCCGATCTGCACACCACACCATAGAGCAACCCAATTTATTAACAGGAAGGGCTACTTCTCCATGGTGCTGCAGGCTCTAGTTGACTACTGGGGACAGTTTTCAGACATAGGGTGGTCGGGCAGGACACATGATGCATACATATTTAGGAACTCTAGCATTTACTGCAGGCTGAAACATTCTTCCCCCAGCAGGACTTTGCAGTTAGGGATGTGCAGATGCTGACTTGCATCGTGGATGACGTGGCCTATCCACTGATGCTGTGGCTCATGAAGCCCTACACTTGCCACCTACACCTGAGCAGGGAACAATTCAACGTGCACCTGAACCGGGTTCGCATGCAGGTGGTGATTCTCACTCGGCGTCATCACAAACCTTTTGGGCGACTGTTTGCTGCATGCCTCACAGGACTGCAATGTGCTGTCGCATGAGGTCATGGTGGATCTGCTAGTGCTTGCGGCTTCCCCAGCTTCAGTCAGCTGGCTGGGCTGGCATGGCTCACCCTTCAGCAATGGCTGGTCCATCTGTGGAGGACAAGAGGGAGAGGCAGTAAGTCATTCCTGCAGACACTGTTCCTGAGGGCATGCCCTCTTCTGTGAGCAGCAAGCAGCTGTCCTTGGAACAGGGGATGGTGATGTCCCAAGAGCAGGAGCCCTGTGGTGCCATGGGGACCATCCTGCCTGCTTCTTCCCTCTGGACAAGCAGGCCAGGGAAGTGTTCAGCCGCAGTGGGCTCCCATGTGCAGGAAAGGGGCCTGAAGAAGCCTGCACACACACACACACTTGCACCTGGCAGCGCTGTCTGCGGGAGTGGGTGGTGCCTTGCACGTGCACGCATGGCCGTGTGCTATGTGCAACAGTCGTTGGTCTGCGTGGGGTCATGCGCGTGTCCTTGTGCTCAGTCTGCTTCTGGCAGTGCTTGGTGGGGGGAGGACGTCCCTCCCAGGGGTCAGACATGGGTGGGGCCTCTCCCTAGGCTGTGAGCAGCAGCCCATGTGTGATCCGGGACTGGCTCTGGAGACCACGTGTTGCACACTGCTGCTGCATGCTGTCCAGGACGAGCATGTTGAGTGATGATCACACCCCATCCCCTGGCTCTTGCCTCCCCCGCTCTGTGTGTGTGCCAGCCTGACAGCACACACCTGATGTTCCCTCCCTGGTGTCAGATGATGCCTGGGAAACGTCCAGGGCCTGGGGTACCTGCTCCATGCTGACGGTGATGACACTGCCAGTGTCCTCATCCTGCAGCTGCTGTTGGTCATCATCCTCCTCCTCCAGCTCTGGCTGGACGATCACGGGTGTCTCCAGCCCTGAGTCCACCAATAGGTGTGGGGACAGGGCTTGCCGACCACCCAGAATCTGGTGGAGCTCTGTGTAATAGGGGCAGGAGTGGGGTCCTGCCCCGGAGTGAGAGCTGCACTCCCTGGCCCATGCGTAGCCTTGCCACAGCTCCTTGACCTTGCTCCTCACTTGGCCGAGAGTGCGGGGGTGGTGTCCTCTCTGGGCAAGAGCCTTGGCCATCCAGCCATATATGTCTGTATTTCTGCAGCACGACTGGAGTTCCTGAAGGAACTCCTCCTCACCCCAGAGCTCCAGGAGGGCCCAGATCTCAGGCCCGGACCAGGATGGCACCCAGCGTTTGGTGCCCCTGGGTGGGTCCTGGGACCCCTGGGGCAGCTCCCTGGAAGGGTCAGGAGGGTCTTGGAGGGCTTGTGGCTGTGCCATGGCTGGTTCTTGCTGTGGCAGGGAAAGTCATGTGGTCAGGGTGCTGTTCTGAGGCCAGCTTCCTGACACAAGGCTTGCCCCAGGTGCCTGCAACTTTAAGAGGTGGCTGGAGACAGGAACTATAGAGCTGTGATTAGTGTGGATGGAGTGTCCACCAGGGCACTTGTGCTTTTTCCTGGAGGCCTGTTTTTTTGAAAGAACTGCCTCTTCTGTGTCCACATATGCCTTTTTCTGGAAAAGGTATTATTCCTCATAAATTGAGGTTTACAAATGTTGGAGAAACCCCTACATTCTTTCAATTTTCTTTCAAAAGAATGTGATTGCACTATGGACATAGGTGAAGTTTTTCTGAAAAAACCCTGTAGTCTAGACGCACCCTCAGTAACAGGCTCCAGCGGCAACACAACAGCTCCTGGCCTAGAAAAGGCTCCACACCAGCAGGTTGTATCCTCTCTTCAAAAATGGAACCGAGCCCAACTCTGTGTCTGCATAGCTTGGAAAAGGCACACTTCTCCCTTTTTCCCAAGGGCTCATGGGAATTGTAGTCTCTAGGGCTAGATTGCAGCACAAAGAATCCTCCCAGTAAAAGTCAGAGTCCCCTTTAATAAGGGGACTACAGATAGAAAGAGAAAGACATGAGATTTTCATCGACACAGGAGAAAGAAAATGCTATAAATATGTTGTGTCAATGGTGTAGCATGCTATTGGGTATGCCTAGAGTTGTGAGTTTCTCTGCTTTAGCAACTGTATCATCTTCCTGCCACACCAGTATGTTTGCTTCACCTGCAAAATCCTCAAGGTTCTCCCTTGCCTTACAGGTAACAATATGACAACTCCAGCTCCCAATTCCTATCACTTTTCATTCACAGAAGGATATCATGGTTGCTGCTTTTTTCAAGAGTCAGATCATTACAACTTATTATCCGTATTTGGATAAATACACCCTTCCCTTCAAACACTGAGGATACGACTACACTATGAGCCTCTTGCAGAAGAGCAAATGCAAATAGAGCACTCATTTGTATATGTCACACTCTCATTTGCATTTCTTTTTCCTTTCTCTTTTGCGCAAGAGGTTTTTGTGCAAAAAAGCGCTGTGTAGATGTCGCCTTTTTGCACAAAAATCTTCTTTTGCCAAGAACCGTTCTTCCCCAAAAATGAGGAAAGAACGGATCTTGCTCTAAAGGGGGGTTTTGCTAAAAAATGTGCCATCTCATCTCACATCGTAGTGTAGACGTAGCCACAGTTTCTCTACAGTAAAAATAAAACAAGGATTTTTCTTAAAAACAGAAGCTTAGGTTAAGTGATACCAAGTAGCAGGTTTCAAGGTGGTTTCTCTTATCCACAGTCTCCTTTCCAACTTTCACATGCCAGCCTGTGCAGAATCCATCACAGAGATGCACTTGCTTGATTCCTTTGTCTCCTAATGTGGAATCTATAAAGACTCTCTGTGCTTCTTATATTCCAATCTGATTGTTTTTCTTACAAGATAAGAATATATCCTGGATATTCCATCTAATGATTCTCTCTGGGATGTCTCTTGAGTTCAAGACCAGGAAAAACCCTTTCTGGATTAACTTAATGGCTTTGTTTTCTGCTAATATGTAAACTGAAGTAAATCCACATTCCTTTGTCTAGGATAGACCTGTTTATTACCTTTACTTAGTCTAGACTGCCTGGTCTTATATGTGTTCTAGTAAGATAATATAGACAGAATTCATAATTTCACATGTTAGCACATGCATGTTACAATGATATTAATAACCAGAGTGTTATTAGTTTTCAAATGAAACCTCACAAAACACATTTTGTACCAATATCTTTGCAGTAAAGTGTAGGGTATGAATAAGGGATGCTTACAGTCACTGTTGGCAAATCTTAACATTAATTAAGGACCTGTTTCAATGCCCATTGAAGTCCATGAAAAGGGACCTGCTGATTTCAACAGGTATGGAATCAGACTTTTATGGTGAAGTGGCAGTACCAGTATGTACTAGAAGAAATTCTGAGAAATAATAACACAGGGCATTCATTAAAAAGTAAGAGCTCTGCAATGATGCGCAATGAGGTGGACATTAAACTTGAAGGCTTGACTGAGTGAAATCAAGATTTAGTGGCTTTCAAAGTGACAGCTCTCGAGTAAGTTTCTGAAATATGAGGACCAAGTGGTTCTCTGTTTCAATATATTATAATTATTTTTTCCCACATATAGAGCATTTTGAAGTGTGGTTTGCTGGTGATTTAATTGTGCTTTATCTTGGGTCAAGTGATTATAAACTATTGTATAACCCATTTCAGATTTTTTTTAAGTGGAGTTACCAGTTTCATGGAGACATTAAGAATATAGAAAATACAGCTGAAAGAAATTTTTACCAGTTCATCCTCTCCTGGATTGTCACCTGTCCATTCTGAGAATCAAATTGCCAAAAAAAAATACTTGGTATGACTTTGCAGTCAGTGGTAAAACTGTTAATCAGACATTGCATATGAACACTTGCCTACGTTATTGATGTGTTCACATCTGAAGATGCTGGAAAAATATTATTTTTCTAACAAAACAGAAAGATTAGTTTCTAGAACACAAATGTGACACCTTGGGAAGTCAAACACAAGTTCACAGTGTAGAGAAGTGGTTCATTTCACCTGGATAAAGCAGAACTTTGAAACACAGTAAGCAGAAAAGGAATCATTGGTATTAAAGCAAAGCACTTTCAACAACTTATTTCCAGAAACTGTATGTTCTCATTTTGTCATTCAGTTAAAACAAAGCAATTATTGTTTTGCCCCATCTTTAAAATGGCCACATGATGTCTTTGTCTAAAATGACTTCTTATGAATGTGCGAGATTACAAATCCCATTCTTTTTGATTTTCACACTGAATATTAATCATATTTTGATGCTGCCCTATAATTAATCTTAGTGTAATTTTAAAGAATTCCTCTAGGATTCAAAGAAAAAAATGAGAAAAAAGCCTGATTCTGCTCCCAGTGAAGCAGTTACATGCAACTCTTAGACTTCAATAAAATCAGCAGGATCTTCCTGGTATCAATAGAGGTCAGTTTGTATATTGGCAGTGCATGAACAGAGCATGCTGTATAGAGATGGGTCCCAGAATGTGAGATACAGTATATAGTGAATGCATAAGTGTATATAAAGGAAGAGGTTCTCTGAGTAACTCTGGACATTGGGTACATTCTGGGCATACACACCCCTCTATGCTTCAGTCTTATCAGTGCAGCACAGCTTTCCTGGATGTATGAGTGACAAAATCTGAAGAAGACCTGAGTTTTGGGGAAGTGGAGAGGGAATTCCAACACCTTCTTTCATGGGTTCCTGGACCTTTTCCCTTAAGTTGATTAGCATATATATGTGTTAGTTACCATGGTATTCTTGTGGTTAAACATCTACTTATGTGCCTAACTTATGATATCTGAAGTTTGAATAAACAGATATCTTGTGCTTACCTGTCAGCAGTTTAGCAACACTTGCTTGTAGCACTGCTTATAGCATCTATCTTATAGCACCTTGTAATACAGTGTCATTGCTATCTTGTGACAGCTTCTGATCTAGGGTCACTTACAGTTAACTGCTCATGTCAAGACCTTAGTTTTTAGGTCTCAATTAGTTTAGCTAAACTATTGTCTTACAGGCCTGAGGACTGTAGGTCCCGTATTACAACTTTAATGCATAAATAATAAAAACAGTAATTAATTTAATATCTATATCCTAAATATACCTGATATTTTTCATCCTCTGCTACACAGGATTGTTTAAAACTTTCACATATTTATGCATATGCTAAGCCCAACTTCAAAATACATTGCAACAAACACTTTTGGCAATTACTATAATGAATGGGCTGCACAGTCCTGATGACTCCTTTCTGGAACAGCAAAGCTGACCCATGGGAAAACTCTTTTCTTGGCACCCTTTTTTTGTTTGTTTTTAATGTAAGAGCAGCTCACACAAACATCAGGAACCAAATAAGCTTTTGGCTTTTTATACTTCCTCTTCTTCCATGAGAATATTAGGGCAAGAGTATACATACAGGCAGTCCCCAGGTTACGCGGATCCGACTTATGTCGGATCCGTACTTACGAACGGGGCTTTTCTCGCCCGGGAGGAAGCGGGCGGCGGGACAGCCCAGACGCGCCATGGTCCCGCCGCCCACGTACGCCAGGGCGAGAAAAGCTGCTCCGCGTCTCCCCGGTCGGCTGGGGGGAGGGACCCCAGCAGACCAGGGAGATGCGGAGCAAAGCCGCGGAGGACGCGGGCGGCGGGACCGCCCAGACGCGCCGCAGTCCCACCACCTGCGTCCTCCGCGGCTTTGCTCCGCGTCTCCCTGGTCTGCCCGCGGTCCCGACGCCCACGTATTCCGGGGCGAGAAAAGCTGCTCCGCGTCTCTCTGGTCTGCTGGGGGGGGGGATCCCCAGCAGACCAGGGAGACGTGGAGCAAAGCCGCAGAGGACGCGGGCGGTGGGACCGCCCAGACGCGCCGCGGTCCCGCCGCCCGCGTCCTCCACGGTGAGAAAAGCCGCTCCGCGTCTCCCTGGTCTGCTGGGGGTAGCCAGCAGATCAGGGAGACACGGAGCAAAGCCGCAGAGCATGCGGGCGGCGGGACCGCGGCACGTCTCGGCGGTCCCGCCGCCCGCGTCTCCCTGGTCTGCTGGGGGGGGGGGAGCGCAGCTAGTGTGCGCCCCCCCCCCCCCCAGCAGACCAGGCTTTTCTCACCGACGCCTGTGGTAGAGTAGCTGGGGCGCTGCCGGATTGGTCCCGCAGCACCATTCCTCGGCGCTACTGGACCAACCCGGCAGCACCCCAGCTGCTCTGCCCCAGGCGTCCTGATTCAGCCGCTGCTGGTCAGTTTCAGCAGCAGCTGAATCAGGACGCCTGGGGCAGAGCAGCTGGGGTGCTGCTGGGTTGGTCCAGTAGCGCCGAGGAGCGGCGCTACTGGACCAACCCGGCAGCACCCCAGCTGCTCTGCCCCAGGCGTCCCCAAGTCAGCCACTGCTGAAACTGACCAGCGGCTGACTACAGGAAGCCCGAGGCAGAGTTGCTCTGCCCCAGGCTTCCTGGAATCAGCCGCTGATCAGTTTCAGCAACAGCTGACTTGGGGACACCTGGGATAGAGCAGCTTGGGTGCTGCCGGGTTGGTCCCCGCAGCGACAAGGTGCGGCACTGCGGGGACCTACCCGGCAGCGCCCCAGCTGCTCTGTCCCAGGCGTCCAGATTCAGCCGCTGTTGAAACTGATCAGCGGCTGATTCTAGGAAGCCCGGGGCAGAGAAACTCTGCCTCGGGCTTCCTGCAGTCAGCCACTGGTCAGTTTCAGCAGTGGCTGAATCTGGACGCCAGTTCCGACTTACGTATAAATTCAACTTAAGAACAAACCTACAGTCCCTATCTTGTACGTAACCCGGGGACTGCCTGTATATAGATGGTACGTATTAAATCCAATATTATGATTAGTATTAACAATCATTCACTCTACAGTAAAATTCATCTTTTGATAGATTCAAATCCCAATCATATCCCACATCAATTACAAACTTCTCATTATTTTCTTTTATCTTTCACTTATGCATATACAAATTATCCAGAATCATTTTCCATCCTATATTTTCTCCAGTAAGTAACAGTGACCTTTTCTATATTTACTTTGCCAGCTGAATAAATATAATGATAGCACTATTATTACAATTAGCATTTATTTGCACATTTCAATATTCAAAGTGTTTTACAAGTGTTAAATAATTAATCTTACTAAAGAAGTATTTCACCTCTCCAATTAGTGCTTCTATTTGAAAACAAATAATATCTAATTTCTAAAAGGTTCTTCTTGACTTCTTATCTGCTTTGCAATAATATTCAAACAGACTGTGGACTTGTAACTTCAAGAAGAGAACTGTGGAGTTGAAAGCTTATAACTTTCACCAACAGAGGTTGGTTTAATATAAAAATATACCTCACCTACCTTGTCTCTGTGGAGTATTAAGATGGTTGGACTGACCACTGCTGCCCATATGCCATTCAGTTGTACAAACAGAGAAAAGAATGGCTGGAATGAACAGTGAAATCTGTCCTACTCCAAACCGAGACCCAATGTTGCAGTCATAGGGCCATGGCCTATAATTCACACTACTACATAAGTGCTTTGCTAAAGAATGTTTAAAACTATGATTTCAAGGCTGGAAATACCATCCATAGATCTAATCCACTTGTAAAATATATCAATGAAATCAACTTAATAGTGCTTGTGTAAATGAGCAGAGACCATTTCAACAGCATCACAACAAGGACAAACCTCTGCTTTCAGGTCTATATGATACATTTCTATTCTGTAATGTGCTTTCTACAAGAACAAATCTCACACGGACATCAGTGGAAGCTATGTGCATGTAGAAAGAGCACAGCAGAGATTTAATCTGACATGTGGAGCTCAGTGAGGAATTTTGGATTTAATGAAATATTCTTAGGGAACTGACTGAACACTGGTTTTCTAGGTGAGTGGTTCCCACCAATTTCTGCAAACTACAAGTTTTACTACACCAAAACCTCTGACAGTATGAACTGAGTAGGTGGCCTCTTCAATTCAATAGTTGGAATTTTGGGCTATGGCCGTATGATTGCAACTGTGGGGCTTGGTTTGGAGTAAAGCAGGTTTCACAGTAGCCACCATGTCCCTGTTCACACAACTGAATGAGAGCTGGGCAGAAGAGGTCTACTGAGCCCTGACAAAAGCAGATAATTATTAAGAGGTAAATATCTAGAGTACCAGAGATCTTAAAAGACTCACTCATAACAGACTCATATATCTGCAATTGGGAAATATTGGTAAATAGTATTTTAAGTGGCACTATGTCCATATGTAAGATGCTAGATATATAATTCTAAACAATTGCCTTAAAAATAGTTAATTTCCCTATTCTCAAAACAATTTGGTGAATACATTTCTGTGATCTCCACCTCTGTTGCACTTTGCAGACAATATGTGGGTCAATCCATAAGCATTACTCTGATTCAAAAAGGAAATGGGCCTTGGAATTGGACACAGATTATACTGATGCTTATCAATATGGAACAGTGATTAAGCATTTGATACAGAATAGAATGCCGACAATACCAGCCAGGAAAAACTTAAAAAACAATGAATAGTGTAGCAGTACCTTAAAGACTAACAAAACATGTAGATGGTATCGTGAGTTTTTGTGGGCACAACCCACTTCTTCAGATGACTGGAGTATTAAAAGGCCAGATCCAAGAATAAATAAGGGCGGGGTGAAGGAGGGGAAACAAAGAGAGAGAAAAGGAGAAAAAAAGACAGTGAATAGTTTGTTCAAGTTACAAGAGGCTGCTAAGAACAATTAGCACAATTAGCCTCTTGTAACTTGAACAAACTATTCACTGTCTTTTTTCTCCTTTTCTCTCTCTCTCTTCCCTTATTTATTCTTGGATCTGGACTTTTAATACTCCAGTCATCTGAAGAAGTGGATTTTGCTCCACAAATGCTCATGGTATCATCTACATGTTTTGTTAGTTTTTAAAGTGCTACTAGACTATTTGTGGTTTTTTAAGTTTTTCCAGTTATAGACTAACTCGGCTACCGCTGTGAAACTTTTATACCAGACAGATAATTCAAAGTGAAATATTTGTAAAGTCTGCCAGAGCTTGGAGGTGACAACTAAATTCTTTCCTGAAAACTTCTTGGGCATTCTTATGTGACATGAGAATATTGATTATTGTGGGACCCAATACCTTCTTCAGCTCTTGGATCTTTTTTCTATTTAACTTTAGATGACAAATGAACTCTTACAGCCAGTTTTGTGCCTTCCGACTATAGGAGAAAATATCTTACCAAGCTACATATAAGAAAGTATGATCTTTGTGTGTGTGTGTTTTTAATTGATTTAACAAAGGCTTTAAAATGGTCAGGATGAGAGGCAAGAGCACTTATGACAATTTTATTCTGAATAATCACAAACTCTTGTGATCTTTGACTTGGAAGATTTTAAATGGGGGCATCAGGATGTAATAATCAAAATGAGTTGTGATTGTGTTAATTTTGATACCATATTATGTCTTGACACCATTTCAGAAGATTGCATCCTTCCACAAGACCATCTTTAAAACACAGCTGTCAGGAGTTTAATGGTCACCTGGGAAAAGCCACCCAAGATGTGCCTGAAGTCTGTCTTTAGAGATAATGGAAGTGCCATTAAACTTTCACTTTGAATTATCTGTCTGGTATAAAAGCTTCAGAACGGTAGCTGAGTTAAACTTGGGGAGAAAATCTAATGCTCTTCAAAGAATTGCCATTCTTACTCACAATTTAGGGTTGGTCTCCAGTGTATAATCTTTTCTGGGCTATGCAATGTCAGAATATTATGTATGGCAATATAGTTTAGATTAGATGAAGTCATGTTTCCATAGAATTTCAAGTTCTAGTTGCATTGACTACCGTTATAGTCAAATCAAAACCCTATACCCTCTTGTGGTTTCTCATATGATACCTAAAGACTTGCTTAAGGAAAATTACCTTCTGTAAGAGACCTACGGTACAATGGAGACATCTGTGATGGCTTTTGCTTCCTTGCAAAATGTGCGGTTTGACAAAAATATAATATTTCTACATGTGAATATAAGGCATTAATTCATACAATTCTCCATTAGCTTAAATGGAAGGGTCTACACTTCGGGTGTTTGTGGAGCAGAATTCTATCTCCATTTATGATTATGAAGTCCAGAATGGTCTCAGCATATAGTATAGTGACAAATGAGCCACTCTAGACAAATCCATCATTCCATTAAGATGCATCTCAGTATATTAGTTTTATTTATATGAAATTTCCTTTTTTTCCCCTTTATGGTAAACTGACTTTGATTTCAAATGTTTACAGGTTGAGAGGATAAATGTCTCTCTTTCCTAATCTACTGCCATGGCAGTTGTGATCACCCATAATGCAGTGCCTGCCAGATTTTAACTACTGCAGATGAGCAATAGACCCAGTGGGTTTGGCTAAGGCAGACATTTTTACTAGACTTTTTAGCTAAGAAGGGTTCTATCTGGATGCAGTTGGGCAAAGTTAGGAGAAAATCATCTTATATCTTGTAGGGGTAAAATGCCATTTCTAATCATGTTTAATAAGAACTTCCACGTTGGTTCAGCTAAGAGTAATATAAATATCTCCTTAAATTACACGCACATTAAGATATCTGTTTTAATGTGGTTATCAGGCTCAGTTAGCCACTGGGGAAGGTGCTATGTTAAACAGTTAGAATCTTTACTGCTATTATTTTACTCAGGAAACCTGGAAGTTTTATAGAAAAAATCTAGTAATTTAGTTTTACAATGGCGATATTATACTGTTACAATAACAAAGAAAAGAATCATAGAACACTAGAACTGGAAAGGACTTCGAGAGGTCATCGAGTCCAGTCCCCTGCCCTCACAGCGGGACTCAGTACCATCTAGACCATCTCTGATAGACCTGCTCTTAAATATCTCCAGAGATGGAGATTCCACAACCTTCCTAGGCAACTTATTCCAGTGTTTAACCACCCTGACAGGAAGTTTTTCCAAAGTCCAACCTAAACCTCTCTTGCTGCAGTTTAAGTGCATTGCTTCTTGTCCTATCCTCAAAGAGAATAATTTTTCTCCCTCCTCCTTGTAACAACCTTTTAGATACCTGAAAGCCACTATCATGTCCCCTCTCGGTCTTCTCCTTTCCAAACTAAACAAGACCAATTCAACTGACTCGTCTATAGTTTCCTGGGTTGTTCTTATTTCCCTTTTTATAGATGGGCATTACATTTGCCCTTTTCCAGTTTTCTGGAATCTCTCCGGTCTTCCATGATTTTTCAAAAATGATAGCTAAAGGCTCAGATATCTTCTCTATCAGCTCCTTGAGTATTCTAAGATGCATTTCATCAGGCCCTGATGCCCTGCAGACATCTAACTTTTCTAAGTGATTTTTAACTTGTTCTTTTTTATTTTATCTTCTAAACCCCTACCCCATTCCCACTAGTATTCACTATGTTAGGCATTCCTTCATCAGACTTCCTGGTGACGGCCGAAACAAAGAAGTTATTAAGCACCTCTGCCATTTCCAAGTTTCCTGTTACTGTTTTGTTTAATTACCACACACATTGCACATTTATTTTACCTTGTAACAACCCTCTTCTCCTTCAAGCAGAACTGAGTTTTAGTTCTGGCACCAAATTTACACAAAGAGTAGGCCTTCTATGAACAGAAAAGCAGTTAATGTGAAAGAATTGCAGAGCCTGCCTTTCTGTGAATGGGCATTAAATAGGCACAGGACACTAGTGTTACTTAAACTTACTACTTGTTTTCAAGGGCCAGGAACAATTTGTCCACTAACACAATAAACCAAACCCATTAGACCTAATCCTGCATCCTTATGCATTAAACTCTCATATAAATATGATTTTTCTTTTTTCTTCCAATCCTTTAATTATTTTATTAGCTTGACATTAAATATATAAGGAATAATTGTATTATTGCACAATAACAGCTATGTGAAGAATGGTTACACATACCTAAGCAATGAAAAAGTGAAAGGAAAGATGCAAATCTTTAACCAAATACCGAGACTATGAGTCAATATGTTCTTGGATGCCTCTAGGTTTACCAGTGTGTGACGGAAATTGCTAAAATTGAGGACAGTGAGGCTACTGCTAGTAAATTATGGCTTAGAATTAAACCAAACTATTTAAACCTTTAATCAGTGAACTGGCAAAAAGGTACGAAGAGAAAGGAATTCCGGAATAAAATGAATGGATTTGAAAAGGGGATTTGTTCTAGTGGTATGACAAAAACAATGTAATATTGTATAGCAAGAATCAAATATTTGAAAGTCCACTTAATGGTTAAGGAGACATGTCTAACTCTTGTTCATGTTACTATTTGGAGAGTTACGCTATGTTTCTCATACTGCAGTTAGATATGTCACAAGTTCATTTTCCAAGTAGCTCTAAAAATATTCAAGTCCCAGACACATTTTCAGAGCAAATTCCAAATTTGACTTCTTTGTTGAAGAAGATACCATAGGACATACGCTGGGATTGTCTCCAAACTGTCTGTGATACCGAGGAGGAGTTCATCTCAGACTCACTGATTCCACAGTAAACAGGCACTAAGAAAGCAGTAGTTATATTTTTGGATACCTTGGTTTTCATCCACCTAACTATTGGTAATGAGTTTAGCAGATTTAAAATCAATTGCTGCTGGAAAGATGTCTATAAACAGGTCAGAATGGAAATATATTCTTGTTGGCTAAACTTCTGCAGCTTTCATTGTAAAAGAGAAAAATATAGGATTACTCATTTATACCAAAAAAGGAAAAGCTACCAAGTCAGGAAACTCTGATCCCAAAATATACTATTTGTTGAATATAATGTGACAAACTACATCATGCCCTTGGTTTCTTTTGAAAAAGCTTGTAAATTTTCACAACATTGGCTAGATTGTTTGATCGAAAGAGAGTAATTTCCAAAGTAGAATGCACGGATTCAGATGTATGAAACCCATTAAACGAGACCTATGCTATTACTGGATGGATTTGTTGAGAGTTTAAGCATAAGCAAAGAGTGCTTAACCTAGATTTAAAATAAATCTTAATAAGGAAAATCTTACTAGTCTCTGACTGCCTAATGAAAGTTAAATTAAAAATGCCAATTTTGTGTATTTTTTTAAAAACGTCAAAAACCCCATCGTTATGCATATGAAAATGTTTAAAAAGTAGAGAAGCATGGTGCTTATAAAACATGCTGGAGGGAGAAATAGGATGACATACTCTGCAGTCTAAAATTTCTTGATGTTAGTCAATCTGATTCTTGTCCCAGACATGGAAAAGAAACTGTTCTGAGGTTGCACGTGTCTTCCCCCAAGCCATAAGTGATGTCCGCATTCCCATACTTATTCTTTTAGATCTGTCACTATTTCCTTTGGTATAATTGATTACTTAGAGTTATTGACAAACAGGTCTTACCATGAGTGGAGGGAGATATTTTGAACTGGCTTCACTCTTAATCTGAGAGGACATAGAGAGGATACTTGTCTATTTTCCTCAATGATCTTCCATTCTATCCACCTTGCGGATTTCAAGAAAGAAGTGGTGTGGGGGGTGTGGGGGGAACCGGCCACCGGGAAGCAGGCTGGTGGCTGGCCAGTGGAAGCAGGGTTGGGGGCAGCGGGGCTGTCTGGTGGAGATCAGGGTGGGCAGGCGCATGGCCGGCGGAAGCAGGGATGGATGAGGGACATCGGGAGGAGGAGAACTGGAGAACCAGCCTCCGGAAGCAGGGTTGGATGAGGGCAGTGGGCTGGCCAGGGAACCGGACAGAGGAGGCTGGCCGGGGGAGATCGTGAGGAGGAGGACAGGAGAACCAGCTGCCGAAAGCAGGGCTGAACGGGGGCAGTGGGGCTGGCCAGGGGAGATCAGGAGGAGAAGCAGGCGGGGGGAAGAAAATCAACTGGAGGGAAGGAGGACTGACCTGGGCACATGGAGACCCGGGCACACGAATTAGTCTAGCTCAGGGGATTCCATTTTGCTCACCCTTCCTACCCTCCCTTGAGTAGTTATGAACTGCCTGGCTGGTAGACACACTCATGAAGTGTGAGCACCTCTACCAGCCAGGCAGCTATGGACTGATACACCTAATAATAATAAAACTTACCTAATTAGAAAATACCAGACATTTTATATGTCCGGTATTTTCTCAATTTGTTTCCCGGACAGAGCCCTCAAATACCAGACTGTCCGGTACAAAACTGGACACCTGGCAACCCTATCCCTCCTTGCAGCCTCCCTCCCAGCCAGATACCCTACCCACAATCTGCTCCTGCTCCCACCTCCTGGAGTGCCCATGTAGTGCTGGGTCCCCCAAACCCTGGCCCAAGCTGGGCAGAGGATATAGCCGAGTGAAACACTGAAAATTTATTCATTTTTCATTCTTTTTTTTAATACGTGTTTATATTTTGGGGCTGTAAAAAACAGTATGCAGTGGCAGAAGTCACCTGTAGAATGTAGCTTGTCTCAAAACTGGTATATCCAGTATTACTGGGTAGAGACTGGCCAGGATTCCTATGCCTCATGAGGGAATGGGAACAGGGGGAGCCAAGGATTGCCCTACCTTCAGAAGGGGAGTAGCCCTCAGGGGAGACAGCCCGGAGCCCAGCTGCTGCCCCAGACGTGGAGCCTGGGGTGTGAGGAGGTCGGAGCCGGAGGAGACTTCCTTCTAGAACAAATGGAGGACCCCACCTTGAAGAATGCCTGGGAACAGGTCTAAACCCCCACAGACGACAGCTCAGGAGGGACAGAACGAAATACAACCCCCAGGTTTGAGGTAAGAATGGATAGACTTTATAGAGTGAAAGGGCGCCTGGGGAAATGGGGGGAACTGAGCCAACTCCTCATACCTCGCAGCTTCTGAAGACAGGTCTTGGACCTAGCCCACACCAACCCCTGGGCCGGACATTTGAGGTGGGAGAAAATGCTCCAGCGAGTAACACAATGGTTTTTTTGGCCGGGGATACATCAGGAAGTCAAGGACTTCTGTAATTCCTGCCCCAAATGCCAGAGGACAGGCGCGGGGAACGTTTCCCGGTCACTGTTAATGACTCTGCCAGTAGTGAGGGTCCCTTTTGAGAGGGTGGCGTTAGACTTGGTGGGACCCCTAGAGAGGTCTCGACGGGGTAACCTATACATCCTAGTCCTCATTGACTATGCCACGTGGTACGCCGAGGCTGTTCCATTAAGAAACACCCCGCAGCCAACTTGGCAACTGAACTGGTCAAAATCTTTGCCCGCATAGGGCTCCCACGCAAGTTACTGACAGACCAGGGAACAAATGTCTCGGCTAAATTAATGGCTGAGCTTTGTTGCCTCTTACAAATTCAGGCTCTTAGAACTTCTGTGTATCACCCTCAAACAGACAGACGCATAGAACTCTTTAATAAGACACGGAAAGGAATGATTAGACGATTTGTGGAACTTGACCCCTGGGATTGGGACCTTTTACACCCAGCCCTTCTCTTTGCTATAAGGGAAGTGCCACAGGCCTCAACAGGATTTTCCCCATTTGAGCTTTTATATGGGTGCCCACCCCGGGACATACAAGATCTCTTAAGAGAAACCTGGGAAAAACAGGATTCCCAGGTAAAAGGTACGATCCCTTATATCCTAGAATTAAGACACAAGTTAAAAACGATTGGGGAGATAGTGAGGGAAAACCTAGTACGGGCCCAAGAAAAACAGGCCCAATATTACAATCAGGGGGCGAAACCCCATACATTTCAACCCGGTGATCAAGTACTTTTGCTGTTGCCCTCCTTGGATTCCAAACTTCTCGCCAAATGGCAAGGGCCTTTTGAGGTTATCTGTCAAGTGGGACCAGTAGACTATGAAGTGCTACTCACAGGAAAACGCAAACATACATATATCATGTTAATCTACTAAAGAAATGGACTGCCTGGGAGGCAATGATGATCACTTTGCAGGCGCCAGACCCAGAGCTAGGACAATGGGGAGGAGAAGGGGAAGTCAACTCCAAAGTGACCTTGGGGGAGGACCTCACTGAGCGGCAGAAGGAGGAAATAGAAACCCTACTCAGAGCTTTCCCCAGGTTCTTGTCAGCCCAGCTGGGGAAGACACCTCTAATGTACCATCACATCCGGACACCACCCAGACAAAAGGTTTGAGATGCATTACGCCTGTTATCCCGAAAATTGTGGGAACCAGTATGGGACGAAGTGAATTGGATGCTAAAAATGGGGGTGATCAAAGAGTCCCAGAGCGAATGGAGTAGCCCCATAGTCTTGGTCCCCAAGCCAGATGGGTCCCTGAGATTTTGCATAGACTTTTGGAAGATTAATGCTATATCTCGTTCTGATGCCTACCCCGTGCCAAGAGTCGACAAATTATTAGAAAGGCTGGGGGAGGCCCAGTATATCTCCACACTCGACCTCACGAAAGGGTACTGGCAGATACCCCTGATGCCAACATCTCAAGAGAAAACAGCATTTGCCACCTCTTCCAGGCTGTACCACTCTGTGACGATGCCCTTTAGATTGAATGGGGCCGCAGCAACGTTCCAGCATTTAATGGACAAGGTGCTGTGTAAACATCAAACCTACGCCACGGCATACATTGACGACGTTGTTTATAGCAGATCATGGACTGAACACCTAGAACATCTAAAAGCAGTCCTCATGGCTCTGGAAGAGGCAAAATTAACCGCCAATCCCTGTAAGTGTTTCTTGGGGCACAGGGAGGTGGAATACCTGGGGTATGTGGTGGGGAGAGGTAAATTGAAACCCCAAGTCAACAAGGTAGAGGCATTGCGATCCTACAAGGCTCCTACCACAAAGAAACAGGTATGGCAGTTTTTAGGGTTAGCCGGATACTACCGGAGATTTATCCCCAAATTCGCCACTCTGGCGGCCCCACTAACGGACTGACCAGAAACATGATGCCCCAGATAATCCAGTGGACCGACCAATGCGAAAGGGCCTTTTGGACATTAAAAGTAAAGCTGACACAAGCTCCGGTGCTAACCCAACCGGACTATACCAAGACTTTTATAGTACAAACGAATGACTCCAACGTGGGGCTCGGGGCCATATTGTCTTAGGAATCAGAAGAGGCAGAACACCCCACTTTATATTTAAGTCGCAAGTTATTACCAAGAGAAAGATGGTATGTCACCACAGAGAAGGAGGCATTAGCCATCAAGTGGGCAATAGAAGCCCTGCGATATTACATTTGGGGGAGTAACTTTCAGTTAGTGACGGACCATGCCCCCCTAAGGTGGCTACAGTCAATGAAAGACACAAACACGCATATAATTAGATGGTATTTAGCTCTGCAGCCGTATAAATTTGAGGTCTTGCATAGGCCAGGAGTAGCTCACACAAATGTGGACTATTTTTCAAGGCACTGGCCCGAAGAAGAATCACAGGAGCAGAACTCTAATCAAAAGGGGGAGGTGTGTGATGGGGGTCCGGACCCCCGCACTATCCAAGCCTCGGGAACGGCCTGGGAAGGGGGTGTGCCACCGCCCTGGCAGCCCTGCAGCACATGCATGAGGGCCATACCTGGGTGTAAATCCTCAGTGGGGGAAGGTAAAAGGAGGGGGGGACCGGGACCAACCCCAACCCCCTCCTCACCGAGCAGAGGAGCAACTGGAGAGTGGAGCCCCGTCGTGCCATGTCCGGAGCCGGCCACTGAGCCAGAGCGCAGGCGCAGAGACACAGGGAGAGGGAGGCAGGAGTAGGTGTTAGACCCTGCACGGGAGACCCAGCAGGGAAGAGTACGGCAGTGAAAAAGTCAGAGGCATGTGTGGGGTGGACGCCGGTTGTGGGGGCGGATGCACATAAGTGGAGGAGGAAGCAGATAAGGGGGGAGAGAAGGGCAACTAAGGGGGAGGCAGATGGGCTCCCGCTTCGTAACGTTCACTTCCCAGGGAAACCCCCGTGGAAGTCCCAGAGCAGGAAACTCTGGAGACTAGGGTAAGACAGACGGAGCTGAATGGGGGGGCGAAGCCGAGGACCCACAGCTGGGAATGCCTGGGGTCCAGAGACCTTGAAACACCGTGGGACTGAGAACCAGAATGGGGGAAAACCTAAAACTTGAAGAGGACGGCAAGGAAAGAGAGGGGGACAGGAGTTTGGGGTGCCCCAGACTTGGATTAAAAGTCGCCTTCCCTCACACCCTCTCAGTCTTCTCTTTTCTAAACTAAACAAGCCCAATTCATTCAGTCTTCCCTCATAGGTCATGTTTTCTAGACCTTTAATCATTCTTGTTGCTCTTCTGTAGACCTTCTCCAATTTCTCCACATCTTTCTTGAAATGTGCCCAGAACTGGACACAATACTCCGATTGACTCCTAATTAGCACAGAGTAGAGCAGAAGAATGACTTCTCATGTCTTGCTCACAACACTCCTGTTAATGCATCCCAGAATCATGTTTGCTTTTTTTGCATGTGTTAAGCAGTACTCCTTTCTAGACAGTTGCTTCCCATTCTTTGTGTGTGAAACTGATTGTTCCTTCCTAAGTGTTGTACTTTGCATTTTTCTTTATTAAACTTTATCCTGTTTACCTCAGACCATTTCTCTAGTTTGTCCAGATCATTTTGAATTTTGACCCCATCTTCCAAAGTACTTGTAAACCTCCCAGCTTAGTATCTCCTGCAAACTTAATAATCATACTTTCTATGCCATCATATAAATCATTGATGAACATATTAAACAGAACCGGTCATCCCAAAACTGACCGCCCCACCACCTTACCCTCAGGGCATCCTTTATTCCTCCCAACCCAGAACTAGAACCCACAATCCCGTCCTTCCCCGGCGAGCGCCCTATCCCCTAGGCCACAGGGAAAACCGTGTTACGTACTTGTTATGCCCTTCCACTGTGATTTTGAACATGATTGTAACAATACTCTCTGGCTATGTCTACATTGGCAGCTTCTTGCATAAGAACTTTTTTGCAGAAGAGTTTTTGTGCAAAAACTCTTCCACATGAGAGCATCTACACTGCCATGTGCTTTTGCACAGGAGCATCCATGACAGTGTAGACGTTCTCTTCTGCAAGAAAGCTCTGATGGCCATTTTAACATAGGGGCTTCTTGTGAAAGAAATTCATGTTGCCTGTCTACATTGGCCTCTTGTGGAAGAGCTCTTGCGCAAGAGGGCTTATTCCTGGTGGGGAGAGGTATAACTCTTCCAGAAGAAGCCCTGTTTTACAACACTGTACTGTAAATTTACTTCTGGAAGAACATTTGTGCAGTGTAGACAGCTGGCAAGTTTTTGCAGAGGAACGGCTGTTCTTCCACAAGAAGCTGCCAGTGTAGACGTAGCCCAAGAGAATGGTTATCCAGCCAGTTATGCACTCACCTTATACAGGGCCGGCTCTAGGTCTTTTGCCGCCCCAAGCAAAAAAATTTTTGGCCATTCCCCTCCCCCTTTTTTTGTTGGCAGCAACCTGGACTGGAGCAGGGGCAGCTCTAGCCATCCTGGTGCGGAGGGAGAGGGTGTTCTGCTTGCCATGCTTGACCAGGGCCGCAGAATCTGAATGGGAAGCAACTGTCTAGGAAGAGCTTGGCCTGAGACCAGGATAGGCCCCAAATGACCCAGAGCACCAAGCTGGAGCCCGGACGCCTGAGTTCTGGCCCTGCCGCCGGCTGGCCTGGGGCACGTCGCTTCCCTTCTGCCTCAGTTTCCCCTTCAGGAGCCAGGGAGAGACTGCTGCCCTGCGCGGCCAAGCATGGTGACAGGGTGGGGAGGGGCGGAAGGGATGGACTCCCTGGCCACCCCCTATGGTTATCCACCCGTGCACCACAACCCCTCACAGGGCCCCGGGCCCTTCCTGCTCCTATTCCCTACGCAGGGCCCCATCAGGTCTATGACGTGGCACCAGCTGGCCCATCAGCGTGCACAGTGGGGCACATGCAGGTCCTGGCCCTGCGGGAAAGAGACTCGGCAGCGCCACCTGTGGAAGGGTGATGCTATGGGGCACCTGTCTTGGTGCTGGGACCCCCCACATAGCGGAGGGGTGCGTGGAAGGGGCTGCTGCTGGCAGGTGACCATGGGTGGGGGGGCAGAATGGGGGTGGCACAGTACACACAAGTATGGCTGGAATGCCACCCCTGGAAATGTGCCGCCCCAAGCACATGCTTCCTTTGCTCATGCCTATGTTGTATTTCCCTAGTTTATTGATAAGAAGATCATGCGAGACTGTGTCAAATGCCTTACTAAAGTCTAGGTATACCACATCCACTGCTTTTCCCTTATCCACAAGGCTTGATAGCCTATCAAAGAAAGCTATCAGATTGGTTTGAAATGTTTTTTCTTTACAAATCCATGCTGGCTGTTTCCTATCACCTTAATATCTTCCAGATGTTTACAGATGAACTCCTTAATTACTTGCTCCTTTATCTTCTCTGGCACAGAAGTTTATAGTTTCCTGGGTTATTCTTATTTCCCTGTTTATAAATGGGCATTAAATTTGCCCTTTTCCAGTCTTTTGGAATCTCTCCTGACTTCTATGATTTTTCAAATACCTCAGATACCTCCTCTATCAGCTCGTTGAGTATTCTAGGATGCATTTCTTCAGGTCCTGGTGCTTGCAGACATCTAATTTTTCTAAGTAACGTTAACTTGTTTTTTATTTTAACTTCTAAACCTACCCTACATCCACTATGCTAGGCATCCTGTCACCATCAAACTCCTTGGTGAAAACCGAAACAAAGTCGTCATTAAGCACCTCTGCTATTTCCAAGTTTTCCATTATTGTGACTCTCTCTTCACTGAGCAATGGTCCTACCATGTCCTTGGTCTTCCTCTTGCTTCTAATATATTTGTAGAATAGCTTCTTGTTGTCCTTTATATAAAAATCTGTCTAGGGTTAGGGTATCTATCCTCCTAATATGAAAGCACCATTTCTATCTGTAGAAAAGGCATAGCACTGCAAACAGCAATAACAGCTCTACAAATATGGCCTTAGCTAACCCCAATTTGGATAGATATCTTTATGCCCTTTCGTCTCTCCTTTGAGATTCCCTAGAAGATTTTTACAGATGGCCAAATTTGATGGCAACTTTTTAAATTTGGGTACTTGTTCAATTTGAAATATGTTGACTCTGTGTCAAGTCATTTCACTTGGGCATACTAACAGCTGTCAAGTAGCAATAAATTGAATTACTAAATAACCTGAACTAGGTTCAAGCCAGTAGCCTTCTTTGCTATTTGTTGCTTTCAGTCACTTACACTGTATTGGCTGAGGTATGTGTTTTGTGAAACTCATGTTTTCCATCTAAGCTATTGAAATAGCACAGCAGGAGGTAGAGAGGCTGTACATATTTGTGGGAGTTTAATTATTTTCACATGATGGTATTTTGCAGGTTTCTTCTTCTCACCAGGTTTTAATTTGTTCCCTATCCAGCTATAACACAAGAGGTACAAACTCCTGATAGGCTCAAGCACTGTAGCATTTTTTTTTTTTTAGTTTTGCTAATATTTGCCAATTATTTTGTTAATTTTCTGCTAAAACTCAGCCCCTGCAGCTGCATTTATTGGTAAAGAAAGAAATGCAGGTATAAGACATCTGATCAGATTTTTTTTAGCGTAATTAGTGAATCTGATACCTGTGAGAAGCAGGTCTTGTCAGTTGTAACTGCAGGTGGCTTGCTACTGTGATATTTACACTATCAGCAGATCTCTAATATTACTGTAGGGTTTTTTTTTGTTTTTTTTTTGTGAAGAAAAGGAATAGAGTCCTATATTAGACAAAGGAAATGGAGGTTAAGAGGCCAGTGAAGTCTAAAGGTAATAAATATCTATCGTGTTTCTAAATCAGACTGCCATCTGTAGCTATGAAGAGACAAAAATCTTCAGTTGCCTCTTTATTATAGAGGCACTATTCATGCTGACATAAAGCTATGTCCAAGTTTTCATTGAAAAGCCCCTTAGAGAGGTTAACTCTAAATAAATTAGTTTCAGAATAAAACAAACGATATGACTTCTCTCTGAACCCTTTTAAAAATATATAATGTACAAAATTTTGAGTAGCTTTTAGTGAAGAATGAAAGATCTGTTTTGGCAGGTTTAGATGCTTTTTAATTATTCCATTTGAACTTTAAATAGCTTTTTAATTATATCTCAGAGTATTAGCTCAAGTGTACACTAATCACTTCAAGCAAGCTGACCTTTCATTAGAAATGGTTGATTCAAAATATGCTAATTACCAATTTTCATACTAGTTTTTAAATAATAAATTTCATATTCTATAACTATTACAATGCTAATCCATAAAATTCAATGGCATTTTTATCAGTGGAATGGCTCCATAAAAGTAAGATGTCATACGAGCAATATGAGTTAGTATGAATTTGACCTATAGCATAGGCAAAACATATTTGAAATCTGGCTAGTACACAATACCACTATTAATGTGTACTGACAATCATTCCCTGTCACGTTTTGTGAGTCATTTTGGTGATAGTATCTATCCACAAAGAATAATATGCAAACTTAGCATAACACCACATAAAGAAAAATATTTAAGTTCTTTTCTCAATATTCAAACACAATACCAGTTCCAAATACTTCACTTTTATCAAAAAGTGTTGCATTTTTGTATAGGTGGTTTTTTTGTTTGTTTTGATTTTTACATTTCTCAGTACCTATTCAAAATATTATAATGGCTCTGGATCAAATTATGTGACTGTGTATTTATATTCAAAATTGTTATCCAGCACCCTTAAATAAGTGTTCTGTTTTTATTACCACCTGTCAGGTATTAAGTAGAATAAACAGGCCACACTTTATATGAAGAGTATTTTTACAAACAGATGTTATAAGCATGTTACAGACATGGTTAGTTATAAATAATTATAAGCCATGCACAGAGATGATCTTTTAATCTGTTGTGCTCTAAAATAATATTTAAAATTGATTAATCTTTTGCTAACCTTTTATAAACTATAAATAGGCCCTTCATACAAAGTGTGACCTACAAAGGTCTCAGCTTAGTGTACATCTGAGAAAGAAGGGTGCTCTGTTGTTTTATGGTATCTTTGTGCTTCCATAACCTAGGGCAGCTCAGCACTGAGGGCATATCTACGCTGGGGAGTTATTTCGAAATAGCAAGATGAGTGTCCACACTATCAAGCCTGTTATTTTGAAATAGTAATTCCTGCTTGTGAAGAGGAATAAGCTTATTTCAAAATAATTATTTCGAGAGTTATTATTTCCAAATAACCTGGTAGTGTAGATATAGCTGAGCAGGCTCCCCAAAGTTTTACTAGCTGCCTTATGAGCCTTCACAGCAACTAGCAATCAGTATGGTATGAGGGTGTTCCGATTGCCCCACCTACACCAGCCACTGGATGGAAGTGGGGCAGACCGTCACTATAATGATTTATATGCTGCACAATGTTCCTTCTACATCAGAAGAAATTCCCCTAGTGGATGGGTAGTCCGGCATTGGGACAACTTTGCTTCAGCAGCATGGTGTAGCTGGCCTGATAGTGGTCATGTACCTGATTCTGGTTTTTTACTGAGTCTTTGTAGGTCATGCTCTCATAATCTCAAACATTTTCATTTGGATCTTCTCTAGTTTATAGAATTGCGGAATATAGTCAAACATTTTCCACAGGTATTTTCTTGAATTTAAAAATTAATTTGCTTAGCCATCCTTATGCTCAATTTAGAATCATTTTCTCTGAACTGTAAATATTTCAATATAGTGTATGCAAATCTCATGAGGCCATCTGAATGCTTTCAGCATCTGACATATGTGCTGTGACTCCAGCTGAACTTAGTGGGAGTAGAGTGAATTCCATATCTAGCTGCCGACAACTTAGTATAATCGGGCCCAAAGTTCCAAACAGCATTTTAAGATGATATTAAAATAGTATTAAGATAATCTTTAATCAATGTACTGATGGCAGTTCAATGCAATTTAGATAGATAGATAGATAGATAGATAGATAGATAGATAGATAGATAGATAGATAGATAGATAGATAGATAGATAGATAGATAGATAGATCCTTAATGTAATTCTCCTTTATTAACAGAGATGCCATCTGAACCTGAATGTGAATACTTGACATACAGTGTCATGGAGGTAAAAGATATTCAGGATTTTACAAGTAGCATGTTTTGGCAATGATGAAGACAAAAACTCCTACTCTACTACATGGAACTTTCAGAAAACATGTAGAATCTTACATAATCAAGGTTGCGTGCCATCCAGTCATGAGAAAATAATTCATATTTATAACCCTAGGCTATTACAGATTCTTGGATAATATATAATTCTGCCAGACAAAACCAAAAAAGACATTAGACTGTTCTATGAAATATGGTATTCACATGCAATCTGAAGCCATATAACCTCAAGGTACGATCTTGTCTAATCTCAAACTAATTGCATCTGGGTTGCATTAATACTTGGAAAGAAGACCTTTAAGCGATACTCACATACTCCTTGAGGAGGTTAATTATTCAATAGGTGGCATTCTTCCCTTTAATATCTAATACATTCCTTATCATGGTGCCAACAGAATCTGTTCTTCTGGTTGGGATACTTTGGGTGAGATATTAACGCCAATACCCTCCTTACACTTAATAATTATTACAGATTCCAATGTTATGGTACGTCTGCAGGGGGAGTAAAAATAGAGATGTTAGCCCAGTCTCATGAGCATTCTATTTAATTTCATGTTAATTGTGGTTTACCAATCTAAAGCCTCCTCACAGTTTTAACTAGTGATTATTATTCTGCATGTCTTCTAAATGGTTCTCCCAAGGTCTGCACTGTATTGTGGAATTCCACCATAGCTGCATGTCATTGGTGTTGAAGCTATTCCAGTCTATATTGTTAATAAAACACTTTTGGAGGAAAACAATTCTAAAGAGAAAAAGGAAAGTTAATAACATAAAAATCCTCTGTTTTATTTCTTGTATTTATGCTTTTCAATATTTAAAGCTAACTTGCTATTTCTCAGGTCACTCACAGCTAAAATTAGCAAGCTGACATGTAAATAGTTGCAAGAGTCAATTTTTTGTCTTCCTTCCTCATGATCTATCAATAGAAAGAACAGAAATATGACAAAATACCATCTCTCTAACCTCTTTATATCTTCCATTAGCTTCCCAATATGTCCAGTGAGATTTCATTCATAACATGTGCAAGTTTTCAATACATTCATTAAATTATTTGTTGGTTGCTTTTCTTTCACCGTTTACTGGATGCCATCATCACTCTCATTGCACTGACCATTAAAGGAAAATCATGTTTCCAGCCATGATCAATATGTATAAAAAAAACTCTATGGCAATGCAAAATCTTGTCAAAGAGAGGCTCAGTGGCAACCATTAAAAAGTCATCCTTTGGCAACAGCTATGACATGGTGATATTTTTCCATCTATCAAGTCTATCTACTTTAGGTATTTCTAGGATACTTAGAACTATATGTGATATCACAAAGCTGTTCACCATAATCAGAAAAGGAAATAAGAAACAGTATGGTATCTGGTGACAAATGTGGACTTAGCAGAAATCACTAAGTACAAAATGAGTTACCAGGACCAGAAGATATTTACCCAAGAGTTCTGAAGAAACCTGAATATGCAGAACTACTAATCATGGGATGTAACCCTATCACTTAAATCAGGTTCTGTACCAGAAGACAGGAGGATAGATAATGTAATGTTAATTTTTAAAAAAAGACTCCAGAAGCAATCCTGGGAATTACAGGCTGGTAAGACTGACTTCAGTACTACGTAGACTGAAACTGTAATTAGGACACAATCATCAGATAGATGAACACAACTTGTTGGGGGAAGAGTCAGTATGGCAATTTGTAAAGGGAAATTATGCCACACCAATCTATTAGATTTCTTTGAGGAGGTCAACAAACATATTGACAGGGTTGATCCAGTAAAATAGTATACCTGGACTTTTAGAATGCCTTTAATAAGGTCCCTCACCAAAGGCTCTTTAACAAAGTAAGCAATCCTGGCATGAGTCTTACTCATGGATCAGTAACCGGTTAAAAGACATAACCCCAGCTATACATACAAAATGATGGGATCTCCATTAGCTGTTACCACTCAAGACAGAGATCTTGGAGTCGCTGCGGGTAGTTTTCTGAAAACATCTGCTCAATGTGCAGCACGATTAAAGCTAATAGAATGTTAGGAATATTAGAAAAGAGATAGATAAGAAAACAGGAAATACCATACTGCCAATATATAAATCCATGATATGCCCATACCTTGAATACTGCATACAGTTTTGGTTGCCCCACCTCAGAAAAAGAAACATTACAAATGAAACAGGTACAGACAAGGGCAATAAAAATGCTTAAGGATATGGAACAGCTTTCATACGAGGAGAGATTAAAAAGATTGGTAAAGTTCAGCTTGAAAAAGAAACAGACGAGGGGAGATATGACAAGGTCCATAAAACCATGAATGGTGTGGAGAAAGCAAGTAATTTGCTTTTTCACATAGCACAAGAACCAGAATCACCCAATGAAATTTATAAGTAGCAGGTTTAAAACCAACCAAAGGGTGTATTTTTTCACACAGAATGGCTCTCATTGCCAGAGGATGTTGTGAAAACCAAAACTATAACTGAATTAGACAGAATTAGTTAAGCTAACGGAGGTTAGAGCTATCAATGGCTATAAGCCAAGATGGTCAATAATGAAAGCCCATGCTTGTGTATCTGACTGCTAGATGCTGGGACTGGACAACAAGGAACTAATCACTTATTCATCTTCTCTGTTCATGCCCTCTGAAGCATTTGGCATCGTCCACTGTCAGAAGACAGGATACTGAGCTGGACTCAGACTCAGTAAGGCTTTTTTTCTTATTTTCTAAGGTAGGTCAGGTAATATATTTTATTGGACCAATAAGTTATTACTTCTCCCATCTTGTCTTTCTAATATTTGAAGGCTAGTACAATGTCCTCCCTCAGATTTTTTTTCTCTAGACTAAAGAGGACCAATTCTTTCAACCTCATAAATCAGGTTTTCTAATCCTTTTATAAGTTTTTTAACTGTTCTCCTCTGGACTCTCTTCAGTTCATTCACAAACTTCATAAAATTTGGTGTCCTGGACTGGACACAGAACTCCATCTAAGACTAGAAGAGGAGACAATTACTTCCAATGCCTTACATCCAATACTCCTTTTCAAACATCCCAGAACGACATGTGCTCACCTTTAGATAATAAAACCATCAAACTAAATTTAACATACATACTATACATACTATAAATACATTAAAAGCAAGAGGAAGACCAAGGACAGGGTAGGCCCACTGCTTAGCGAGGAGGGAGAAGCAGTAACAGGGAACTTGGAAATGGCGGAGATGCTCAATGACTTCTTTGTTTCGGTCTTCACCGAGAAGTCTGGAGGTGTGCCTAACATAGTGAATACAAGCAGAGAGAGGGTAAGTTTAGAAGATAGGATACACAAAGAACAAGTTAAAAATCACTTAGGAAAGTTAGATGTCAGCAAGTCACCAGGTCCTGATGAAATGCATCCCAGGATACTCAAGGAGCTGATAGAGGAGGTATCTGAGCCTTTAGCTATGATCTTTGAAAAATCATGGCAGACAGGGGAGATTCCAGAAGACTGGAAAAGGGCAAATATTGTGCCCATCTATAAAAAGGGGAATAAGAACAACCCAGGAAACTACAGACCGGTCAGTTTAACGTCGGTCCCAGGGAAGATAATGGAGCAGGTAATTAAGGAAATCGTATGCAAACACTTGGAAAGTAATAAAGTGATAGGGAATAGCCAGCATGGGTTTGTGAAGAACAAGTCATGCCAAACTAATCTGATAGCTTTCTTTGATAAGATAACGAGCCTTGTGGATAAGGGAGAAGCAGTGGATGTCATATACCTAGACTTTAGTAAGGCATTTGATACGGTCTCGCATGATATTCTTATTGATAAACTAGGCAAATATAACTTGGATAGGGCCACGATAAGGTGGGTGCATAATTGGCTGGATAACCGTAGTCAGAGAGTTGTTGTTAACGGTTCTAAATCCTGCTGGAAAGGGATAACAAGTGGAGTTCCTCAAGGGTCTTTTTTGGGACCCGTACTATTCAATATCTTCATCAATGATGTAGATATTGGGATAGAGAGTACTCTTATTAAGTTTGCAGATGATACCAAACTGGGTGGGGTTGCGACTTCTTTGGAGGATAGGGACATAATTCAAAATGACCTTAGCAAGTTAGAGAAATGGTCAGAGGTAAACAGGATGAGGTTTAATAAAGAGAAATGCAAAGTGCTCCACTTAGGAAGGAACAATCAGTTCCATACATACAAGATGGGAAGCGACTGTCTAGGAAGGAGCATGGCGGAAAGGGATCTAGGGGTCATAGTGGACCACAAGTTGAATATGAGTCAACAGTGTGATGCTGTTGCAAAAAAAGCAAATATGATTCTAGGTTGTATCAACAGGTGTGTTGTAAGCAAAACTCGTGAAGTCATTCTGCCGCTCTATTCTGCACTAGTTAGGCCTCAGCTGGAGTACTGTGTCCAGTTCTGGGCGCCACATTTCAAGAAAGATGTGGAGAAATTGGAAAGGGTACAGAGAAGAGCGACAAGAATGATTAAAGGTCTAGAGAACATGACCTATGAAGCCAGGCTTCATGAACTGGGCTTGTTTAGTTTGGAAAAAAGAAGATTAAGGGGGGACATGATAGCGGTTTTCAAATATCTAAAAGGGTGTCACAAGGAGGAAGGCGAAAATTTGTTCCTCTTGGTTTCTGAGGACAGGACAAGGAGTAATGGGCTTAAAGTGCAGCAGGGGAGGTTTAGATTGGACATTAGGAAAAAATTCCTAACTGTCAGGGTGGTCAAATATTGGAATAAATTGCCAAGGGAGGTGGTGGAATCTCCCTCTCTGGAGATATTTAAGAACAGGTTAGATAGACATCTGTCAGGGATGGTGTAGACGGAGCTTGATCCTGCCTTGAGGGCGGGGGGCTGGACTCGATGACCTCTCGAGGTCCCTTCCAGTCCTATTATTCTATGATTCTATGATACAAGGAAAGTTCACCTTTGGCCTGAGGACAGGCATATATACAGTATTTCAGCTGAGAAAATCATTTTCTTCTGAAATGTTGTAAGTACTTATTATCAGAGCTTTATAATAAGAGTGCTTCCATAATAAATAGAAAGATAAAGCAACCTAAGCTGATAATCACCGTCCCCCACAACTATTGAGATAAATTACATTTCTGGCTCAAAGCTCATTGTATACAGAACAGGGTAAGATAGCTTTGTGATGGCTCAATGTATACAAAATAGTTTAAGCCAACTTTGTGATGATTGTTTAAAATGGATTCTACAATGGTACAATAGGTTTATAGTGTGTAGTTTGTTTTGAGGAAGAACAGGAGAAAATGTTTTTTATTTGTGTGTGTATATCTTTGTCTGATTACTTAATTGCCTGTAAAGGATAAGAAATCATTAGCTGATGTCTGAGAAACACTGTACTCTCAACAATTCTCAACAGTATAAGAAACACTGGAGATATAGTTGACACCTTTTGTCAGTTTAAATTTTTCCCAGATTCTTGTGTAGAAAACTCAACACATTTCACACAGAAGTAAATGTGCAATTCCCTTAGCAGTGCAGTGTTGCTTGTATACACATACTATCCAATTAATGCTGCAGGAGTATATGATGGGCCAAGTTTTAAAACTCGGCCACAATTTTTGAATTTACAATTACCTGAGGGTACATCTACACTTGCTCCCTAGTACGAGCTAGGGATGCAAATGTAGGCGACCAAAATTGCTAATGAAGCGGGGATTTAAATATCCCGCGCTTCATTAGCATGATCTCGCCGGCACGTTACTCTGCTCAACAGCTGATTTGAACCAGGAAGTGCACTCCAGGACATGTTAGTTTGAACCAAACCCCTTGGTTTAAACTAACATTACTCCTCAAAAAATGAATAACGTTAGTTCTAACCAAAGGGTTTGGTTCGAACTAACGCGTCCCGGCGTACACTTCCTGGTTCGAATCAGCTGTTGAGCAGAGTAACACGCTGGTGAGATCATGCTAATGAAGCGTGGGATATTTAAATCTCCGCTTCATTAGCAATTTCAGTCGCCTACATTTGCATCCCTAGCTTGAACTAGGGAGCAAGTATAGACGTACCCAGAGAGAGTAATTAATGTTACTTTGAAATATGAGGACCTAGTTGTACCTAACAAATAGGTGTCTAGACATTGGAAGTGACCTTAACTACACCTGCAAATATCTGAAGGAAGAAATTTGCACCCACAAAACTACGAGAGCAAAAGTAGGTGCTTAAAGAGAGACTGAAAATTTACTCCAGTGCCTAAGGCTTAGTGCAATCATCTTAACAAAGCACACATTCAGTGAAAAATCAGTGTCCTAAAATTTGAGAAAGAAAACATATTGATATGATTAGTTGGAGCTTCTGGAAACAAAAACGATGGCATTTTCCACATCTTCAACATAATATGATGCAAAAGTTTACTATTCCATCACACATATGTCAGCAGCTTTCCATTCAACCATATTTCAATACATAGCATGTGGTTTATGAAGTAGCACTTAGCCTCCCTATATCAATTTTCAGTTAAATGCTTTACTATTCATATGAATAATGTGTAGCCTTTACAAGAAGACAGTTTTACAGAGAAGGAACTCAAAAATATGATAAATTTGTTGAGCTGTTTTCCCTATCCGCTTAATACTGCAAAGAAACTGAATGTATAAATATATCAGTAATGGCCCAAATTTGCACATGTAAGTACTCAAGCACTTCTGCATGCACCTACCTCAAGTGTGAAAAACTAGTTTAGACAGGTGTGTTTAAGTATTCTCAATAGGAATACCAAGATTATTTTTTACAACTTACATTCAGCTTTGAGAGACACCATTGTTTCATATTTGATACTGCAATAGATGGATTAAGTTTTAATATGGTGTTTTTCATCCTGGAAGATCCCACATTTTCTTTATAGGCTGAACATAGTAATCAACCACTGACATCATTCTAAGTGCATCCCGTGCTTGGGCAGTGGAAGAGTGACATGGCAACCACGGTGTGCTGGCCAAAACCCCACAACCCTTTACACAGGAGGGAAAATTTAAAAATAATTCATCCATAGGAACACAGAAACACAGCAATTACCATAGCTGCTCAGACTGCAATTCCAGCTGCAATTCCAGTCATACAATATCAGAGGTGTAATAGGAAGTGTACCTTGCTGAATTAAGACCATAAAGAGGAAGGTTACGAAGACTGCAGTCAATTCTGGCCAAACCGTTTACAGGACTTCATAAAGTAAGAAGGGAAAATTAGGACATTGGTGGTCTTCCTATCAGGTCCAATAACTGGAGGAAGGAATCAGTTTTACTGTTCAGATCTGAACCTAATGTCTGATAGAAACTAGCATGGCCTATAAATTGCTCAGGAGTCAGGACACTGGAAGAGCAGTAACACAATCAGCCACTTGCTTTGATTGTGCTTAGGAACAACCTTAATTTCAGTTAAGGTTATGCTTTTGAGTTACACTACTAGGACAAGATTTGTACAAAAGCATTTTGAAATGTGGGCATGGAATACATAAATAAATTGCATTAATAAATTACAAAAATACAACAAATATATACAATGTGTCAGTCTTTTCAACTATCAGGCCTGGTCTACACTAAAGAAGAAAGCCAACTTAAGATACACAACTCCAGCTATGTTAATTACATAGCTGGAGTCAAAGTATCTTAAATTGTGTTTTTGGGCCAGCCACGCAGTGGGAGGTTGACAGGAGCAAATGCTCCTGTCGACTTCCCTTACTCCTCATGAGGAGCAAGACTACTGGCACTGCTAATTTGAACCCCTGCAGATTGACTGTGGCAGTGTCAGTCTTCCACGTAGTGTAGACATGGCCTCAGTGTGTAAATTGATTTTTGACTCTACAACTCCAAACACAGGAGAATACCAAACACCTAAGTCCTCAGATATGACTACTATAACCGGGATTAGATTTAGGAATCTCAAACTTCAAAAATGAATTGATAGATAGAAATATAGATATTGTTCTGATTCTGCACAACACTGTAAACTCTTTGATGAATCTCAGTCCCTACAACACTCTACAGATGATATATTCAGGTAATGAGAACTGGACATCAAAGAGCTCTTGATGAATGCGCTGGATTTTACTATAAAAAAAACACCCACAAAAATGCTGTAGATGCAGCACCTCTCCCACAAGCCATGGACAGTGAGGTTGGAAATATGAAGGCCCATATAATAATTAGTAAGGTGAAACAATGCAAAGGGGCACTATGAGACATCTATGGAGGGGAGGAATTATTTTGTTTAAATCATAGTTTTGTTGGACTAGTTGGAAAGTTCCACTGGATCTAATGTACTTTTATTGTGTTTACTACTCATTTGCTTTTCTGGGAAGCCAAATGAAAAACAACATCAAAGAGAAAAATTTGCAAATGAGGCCTTCTCTTTCAGGCAAGCCAGAGCAACATCACAGTCCTAGCAGGCTTGGCACCTGGACAAAGATCCTTTAAAAAAAACTGTAGCACCCATGTTTCTCTACAGGAAGGCATGTTGCCAGCTATCCTCAAATGAGAGATTGTTAAATTTCATTCTTAAGAAGGCATCCCTTGGCAACAGTAGTTATCGCCTTGTTTCTACTGTTCCCTTTATTGTTAAAGTTGTTCAGATGAAACAACTTTGTGTCAAGAATGCACAGATTCCTTGAACCCTTTAGTCTTCCTTTATGACTTGAATCTGGACTGACGACAGTGTTATAGCCTCAATGGTTGATGCTTTCTATCTAGCAATGTACATACTGGTTCTTGTAGATATGCCAGTAGTCATCATAATTATTGATCCTAAAATTCTGTTGACTCTCTTGCAGACCCTACCTGGATAGACAGGATTATCATAAGTAGATCTATTCCTTCCTCCTACCAAGATTCTGGATAGCTCTATTGGACAATTGCTAATCAGCCGTAAGGGCTGTCTTGTGGATTTCCACAAAGATTTATTCTTTTAGCCCCCTTGTTCAATGTGAATTGTAGGGTCATTGGGGCGATATTACTTTGGCTGAGATGCAATGAGTCTGTGGATGACAGAGCTTTCTTTCTCTCTTTCAGTGAAATCTGCTGAAACAGTGTCTTTGATCTTCTGATACCTACCTGAGATTAGGATATGAATGAGCATGAACTGGCTGAAGATCAACCCAGACAAGATAAAGGAGAGATCAATAGGTGGGAAAGCATCAGTATTTAGATAAATACGGTAATAGGTGACTCAACCATGTAAGATATAACTGGCAGCTTTGGTGGGAATGGTATGTCTTCACCCTCTAGGTTTAAGAGGTTCACATGATGGTGATGCTTTGGGACTCAGTTTCTTCTTTTGGCATGTGGCTTGTATACCTAATGAGACAATTTTCTCAAATGTAGTTGTTGCTACAGTTTTCCTTACCCTTGTGACTTCAGTTGCAATGAGGGATAGAGTTTTTCTTGAACACAGCAATATCTACAGGCATTTTAGGATAAATATTCATTACATACATTCCATCCATCACTACTGGCAGTAAGAAGAGACTATGCCATCTAGAAAACAGAGTTTACTAAGCCCATGACAGACCGTATCTTTTAATTTCAGATGCATCATCCTCCAACTCAGCTACAATGCTCACTTTTGTACTGAAGCCAAATTCCTCCTACTGCCAAAATGTTAAATGTTTGTCATACTTGACTGCTTTTTTTTTAAACCTGTGATTGTGACATATTACCTGAAAGGGGTTTTTGAAGTGGCTTTGGTGAGGTGCTATGATTCACTGAATGATGCTAAAAATACTATATGTCGTGGTCTGATGGACTCAATTGTTTGCCTTTTGTGTCACTAAAATTTACAGAAAGTTTCACACATGAATTAACAACGGAAAGATTTTTTTTTCTGTCAGTTGTACCAAAATTACAAATGTCTTGGCTTTTCAGCTGGCAAAAAGTTCCTACAGTCTGTATTTCTGTACTAAATTTAACTGGTTTTCAGCTGTATCATTCTTATAAAACTCAAATGATAAAATGAAGGATGAAATCCAATGAAACTCTGACACATTTTTTTAAAAAAAATGACCGCTCTTGCTAACCACAACTCTATTTAAGGAACTCAGAATATCAGTTTATTCCAGTTATGCAGTGCTATGATATTTTTTTTTTCTTTTAAAAAGAAATGGGAAAGATAAACTATAACTGAATAAGCAATATTTTTATGTGTTACCGTTTCTTCAAATCTTTTCCCACAGCCTTACGAATGATTAAAGACTGATTTGAAGGAATGTGCTATACAACTGCAAAAATTAAATATGCATCTGACAAAGCAAAACTACACTCAGCTTTATTGTTAGAGTTAAATGCAATAAAGCTCAGTCTTTAGAATGATTTTTGGGTCAAAACTGTGCATTGAGCCTTCTATTCCTCATTTTCCCTGCATTAGGGCTGCCCACTACTCTAGTCCCTGTGTTCACTTGAGTGATGGAACTGTCCATATTAGCATCCATAGAGATATAAGTAATCCCCAAACAGTTAGAAAAAATTGGATTTATGGTGAATCCACACTGGTACTAACATGTTTCACCCTTTTAGTTAGGTAGTCTTTCTGTTTTTGCATGTTGTACCTTTTCACTGGGGAGCTCCATTTGTCTCCTGATGCTCTCTTTGGGACAGTCTGGTTCCAAACAACCCCTTAAAGCAAGATGATCATTTACTTGCAATAAAGATCCCCCTGATCATTATTTGCTAATTAGAAACGGGAAGTTCAGACAGATAAGGACGTGCTAGCTATGTGCATAGCCTTAACCTCTGCGGTGGATTGAACCAAAACCCTTGTTGTAAATAACCTAGTTTTGGAAAAATTGAATCCAGTCCCAACCGTGCACCTCAGGTCAATTTCTAGTAACAATAAGCCTTGCTTGAGACTTATAGTGAATGTATTTTCCTCAAACATGTCTAATTTTAAAAATTCAACCCTTTGCATACCCTATATGGGACCTCCGGCTGCTAACATTGTAGCAGACCAGGACTAACAGGGTTCAAGAAAGAATTAGATAAATTCATGGAGGTTAGGTCCATCAATGGCTATTAGCCAGGATGGGTAGGAATGGTGTCCCTGGCTCTGTCAGAGGCTGGGAATGGGTGACAGGAGAGGAATTACTTGAAGATTCCCTGTTCTGTTCACTCCCTCTGGGGAGTCTGGCATTGGCCATTGTCAGAAGACAGGATACTGGGCTAGATGGACCTTTGGTCTGACCCAGTACGGCCAGTCTTATGTTCTGATTACTCTCATTCAGTCAAGGAAGACTAACACTACCATGTGACCTGTCAGCTCACATTTCTAAAATCTAAAGCTGAATACTTGCAATGAGCTGCTCACAAATGAGCAATAGACATAGCTAAAAAATTATTAATTGAAATTAACTGGTAGGAAATTTTAAATAATGAACAACTGAGAAAACTGCAAAATCTTTGCAAACTATTTGCAAAAAGAAAAAGATAAAAAACTGGGAACATTTTTATATACAATATTAGCTCGGCTCTAGCAAAATTTCCATATACATATTGGATAATTATATAAAAGACTTTTCAATACAGAAGCTCTGAGAGGACATTCTAGAATTTAAGTCTCCTTTATGTGATTACCATTCAAACAACTGAAGAAAAAGCTTCTCAGTTCTCTGGGGGACTGTGTAATAGTAATTCCTTTTACAAAAAAGATGCCACCTGAATTCCTGGTCTGGTGTCTGTCTTCACCTACGTAATTAGCACAGTTTTCCAATAAAGCATCTGGTACAGTACCGTATTTTCCGGCGTATAGGGCGACTGGGCGTATAAGACGATCCCCTATCTTTTTAATTAAAAGATAGGGTTTCATCTTATACCCCAGCGCCCCTCCGCCTCCTTTGCTCCCGGTGTCCCTGGTCTGCTGGAGATGGTCCCCAGCAGACCAGAGGCACCGGGAGCAAAGCCGCCAGGAGCGCCTGGGCTCCCCCCCCCCCCCCCCGCCGGAGCCCCTCCGCGGCTTTGAAAGCCTCGGGGGAAGCCGGCGGGGGAGCATCCCAGGCGCGCATGGGCTCCCCCCCCCGCCGGAGCCCCTCCGCGGCTTTGAAAGCCTCGGGGGAAGCCGGCGGGGGGGCATCCCAGGCGCGCATGGGCTCCCCCCCCACCGGAGCCCCTCCGCGGCTTTCAAAGCTTTCAAAGCCGCGGAGGGGCTCCGGCGGGGGGGGGAGCCCATGCGCGCCTGGGATGCCCCCCGCCGGCTTCCCCCGAGGCTTTCAAAGCCGCGGAGGGGCTCCGGCGGGGGGGGAGCCCATGCGCGCCTGGGATGCCCCCCCGCCGGCTTCCCCCGAGGCTTTCAAAGCCGCGGAGGGGCTCCGGCGGCGGGGCATCCGGCGTACAAGACGACCCCCGATTTTGGGGGGATGTTTTTTAACTTCAGAGGTCGTCTTGTACGCCGGAATATACGGTACTTCATTCTGCCTCCAGGTTAGATTGGCTTTTTCATTTGCTATGGTCCTTGGCCTAAAAAATGTTAAGCAGTCTGAAGAAGTCTTTTTCTATAAAAATCAAAAAACCTCTTTTTCTGTAAAAATCAAATACAGATCTCGATGTTATACCACATAAATATAATTATTTCTGCTACTGTTTTTGCAAATTGTTTGTAGTAGCATTGTTGTTTCAATTATCATGTTTTAAGAAGAGGTGGAAATGCAATTTACATATATATTCTTTTCACCCATTTTGTGTTGCATCATGGACCTTGACATAAATTGGTGCTGTAAAATGTAAATGCGTTAGTTTAAGAAAAATCATCTGCCAAGAAAGGTAACTGTCCATTGTTGGGAGATTAGGTAGGGCTAGGAGAGAACTGTTTTGTTTCTGGAGCAGCAAAGAAGTGGAATTATGGAAGAAGAGGGTAAGGGTCAATTTGGCAGCACTGCAAACTAAAGTTCCATATCTAGCTTCAGACAAGGACAATCCAAGCAGTGGAAATGTAGTTTTCATAGATTTGCATTTCCTCAATAGCAGGGTGGAAAGAAAAACCAACAGATTGTCTTAATTCTGATCTGGAGGGCCCTCCTCTAGAAAGAAAAAGGGTAGCTCAGTTTCCAGAGACAACTTAGTCCCCCTCCGCTGAGACTGCCAACAAGCAAGTTAGTGCCAAATGTGGTGGTGAGTTTTATGATACACAGACCTTTTCAATCCTTTCACACAGGGCTATCATGTGGTAGTATATGAGGCTGGTTGAAAAACATGTAAGTATATTTAATACTTTGAAAGAAATTAAATATTTGCATTCCCTCTGCATTTTTTCATAAAATATTTTTTCTAACAAAATTTCTAAATAATGTTTTCATAATTTGTAATTTTGGGAGAATTTTTTTTTAAAAATGATGGGAAAATAGAAACAACTCTCCCATTGTTAAATCATTCCTTTGCCCTCTTTATTCAATGGGAAAAAAGGAAAGAAAGATCAAAAATAAAATGTTAGAAAATGTGAAATTTTTCATGACAAAATGGAACCAAAAATTTGCAAGAATGTTCCGTTTGGTTGAAAAGCTAGTTTTCATTTAAAAAAATCAGCAAGATCTACAAATATGCTTTCAGTTGCTGCTAGCCTTATCAGGACTTTAATCCCTAATTTAAAGAATAAAGGTTCTTTATCACATTGCATCTTTCAAGATACTGGCAATCCATTAAACAGACTTTTTCTTTTCATTTCTCCAATGTAGTGTGTGCCAGTTAGCCAAATGATAGCCTATGGGAGATCTCAGTGATGAATCGACTCAAAAGAAGAGTGAGGATTAAAGAAAAATATATTGTTGGGCCATGCTAAATACATTCTTACAACATTTTTGTTGAAAAACTCTAGTGACTCCAGAATTTGGAGCAGGGACTTGAAATTTGATTTTGGTGTCAGTGATATGCTTTTTGCTGCTTGGATGGAGGACCCCACAATTTTGGGCATTATAAAAATCTTCATGAGGAGATGCTCACTGGAGACTTGTTAACATTGGGTAAGTAAGTTCTCAAGATATTCCATCCCACTGATTATCCTCCATGCTGGGATTGCAGGGGCTGAGTTGGACTTTCACTCCACTTGTTGCTTCTGGTTGCTGTGGGCCACAGGTTGTCTCTCCTGTGCTCTCAATTCCCCTCAACCTAGGATTGCCAGTTTTGGTTAGACATGTTCCTGGAGGTTTTACCAAATTACATATTTAATTAAAGATTAATTTTTAATTCTGGGAGAATCCAGAACAATCCTGTGGGGCTGGCAACCCTACCTGAACCTCACCCGCTTGTGTCTAGGAAGTGAAGAGGAGGAAGAAACTTGACTTAATTGCAAGGAGGACAAGACCTAGACCAGGACTGGCAGAGATGCAAACGGAGTACATTGGGACAAGGAGCCTGCAGATGGCAGAGAGGACAGAGAGACTGGGGCTAGGCTGAGGGTGTGTATAAAATAAACTGGGAGTGGAAGCTGTGGACAGAAGAAACACACTGGAACTGGCTGGGCAAGAAGAGTCAGACTGGGAACTGGGAGGAAACTTCTGAGTGCTTGATTGTGCAACCTTAACTTTTTTGTGTGCGACCATTATCAATGATTTGTTAAATATTTTCAGCTACTTCACAAAACATAGCATAGGAAGATCACTTCCCCAAAGAGACAGCAGACACAAGCCACTATCTTGAAAATACTTACTGCTATTTATTGCAGTAAATTAATTTGTCTATTTATCTGAGGATTTTATACTGCTCTCCAGCACTTGATCTGAACAGCGTTCATGCAAAATCAATAGCAATATCAAAGACCCTAGTGGATTTCATAGAATCTCTGGCCCTTCTGCCTTTGTGGGGTCAGAGAGCTCTGCTCAAGACAACCAGTATGACAAGCCCTAATTAGGTAGGATACATGTACAGGACAGCATATGTTGCTTTGGTCAATACTGTCTCGGTTTAAAGCAAAGTTATAGGGCAAGCTAGTGGCTGTGGGGGAAAAAATAAGACTCCTTCCTGAATGTGTGCTCTTCATATATCCCTCACCTTACTGTTTAAAGCAGCATTTTACTTTTGTTTGCACTCCAAAGCCAACACAGCTTTGGGGAAAAGTGAGCTGACTCCTCCCCTCCCCTCCAACAACTCTGCCAGCTAAATTCTATTGACAGACTCTTTACTCCGGTGATGATGTAAAAAAAAAGCCAGAAAACCAAACACTGCTTTAAATTTGATCAACTTTCTCCATATCCCAGGACTGGCAGTTTGAGATCAGTGTGTGACTTGCAAACAGTGAATCTAACACTGAGTCTTTGAAAGCAGGGGTGTCATTTGCTACAGGGCAAGGAGACTATTGCCCATCCTATAGGCTCCAACTCAATGAATGTTCTGGGGCTCAAGCACCCAGGGGAAAAACCCTCCAGGCACAGATGCTCTGCAGCTCCACCCACCGGCAGTTTGGTGGCCGGGAAAGCACTTAGTGGGACAGCAGAGAATAGTGAGCGTTGGGTGGGGGGCTAATGGGAGGAGGCAGAGTGGGGAAAGGAAGAGGTGCACAAGAGCAGGACCCGAGGGGAACAGCAGGAGAGGGGCCTTGGAATGGAGCAGAGGTGGAGAACCTCAGGGAAAAATGAAAGATAGTGACTGTGTCCCCCCCCGCCCAATTTTGGCTCGGGAGGCAGAAGTGGGGATGCTAACACAGCTTTGTCTCTCCCCACTGAATTTTTCTGAAATGATGCCCCTGATTGAGAATGAGGAAACACAGGGTTTGATGTTAAAACATTTCTCAGACTAGAGCTTGGCTTTTGAAAGCTTCAGACAGTATGGCAGTGCTGACAATTGTGAAGCAAGGTGGGTTCCAGGGTCACTACTCAAAAGTCCCTTCATTTCATCAGACATTTCACAGAAGTGATATGATTAAGGCGTGTGAACAAAATCATCTATAGTGACTGGGGTTTAACAAAATTTATAACAGGCCAAAATATAATGCTTTACATAATAATTAAAAATATGTAGAGCAATGTCTGGGATCATGAACTATTCCTTCTATTTTCTTCTTCAATTGCTGTCCGCCACTGGGTTTTGCTACTATCAGCAGACTATATAGGGGTTGAGAAGATAACCACCCTGGGTATGTGTACACTTGTCCCCTAGTTCAAACTAGGGAAGCAAATAAAGCATACCGAAGTTGCTAATGAAGCATGGGATTTAAATATCCCGCATTTGAGTAGCATATTCGTGGCTGGTCGTCATTTTAAAATGCCAGTTGCCCGAATTAACTCACTGTATGTAGACGCGGTAGTCCGATCCAAAACCCTTCCTTTGAATTAACTGTTACTCCTCATGCAATGTGGAGTAACAGTTAATTCGAGGGAAGGGTTTTGGATCGGACTACCACATCTACACACGTCAAGTTAATTTGGGCTACCGGCATTTTAAAATTGCGACCGTCCATGAATATGCTAATCAAGCACGGGATATTTAAATCCCATGCTTCATTAGCAACTTCAGTATGCTTCATTTGCCTCCCTAGTTCGAACTAGGGGACAAGCATAGACATACCCACAGGTAGCTAAGGGTATGTCTACACTACCCCGCTAGTTTGAACTAGCGGGGGTAATGTAGTCATCTGCAATTGCAAATGAAGCCTGGGATTTGAATTTCCCGGGCTTCATTTGCATGAAGCCGGCCGGCGCCATTTTTAAATGCCGGCTAGTTCGAACCCCGTGCTGCTTCTAATCCGAACTAGCTGTACTCCTCGTGGAATGAGGATAAGAACAATAAGATAAAGTCAACACAAATGAATTGCTGACTGCACTTCTGCTTGAAACACTTCATGAGACGTACTGTTCCCTCTTTCTCAAGTTGTTTTGACATTAGAGTAAGATCATCTCTTAAAATAAGGGAGATGACTGGTGCCAAGGAATGCTAAAGTCATTTGTGTGCTGAGGCGGGAACAGCGATAAATATTCATTAAAGAATTTTCATTTCAAATGATAGCTTTACCATCTTAACCCCTAATTGAGTAAAGGATCTTGCCTTTTCCTAAATTTTCTACAATAAATATTTTTCAAACGGTTCGATTTACATAGTCATGTCATATAAAGTCCTGAATCCCAAAGTTTTAAACATTCCATCTGGCGTTCCTCCCATGCTTTGAGGCAAAGATTAGATTGCCAACAGTTTAGCTATGGCAGCTCTTGCTACCGTAGGCATTTATTTGGAAATGCAAGGGATATGTGTCTGCCAAAGAAGTATCTAACACTATAATCATTGTAACTTATTAGAGGGTTTTTTTCCTGCCACTGACTCGAGCATTTTCTTTTTAATTAATTTTTACAGTTCTGATAGATAGCACATGAATTATTTTTAAACAGTGACTCACCACAAACAAAATAACATTCAGGTTCAAACTGGACTGAATGCTTGCAAATATAGTAGATCAGAGGAATGAGTAATAAATGTTCATGGATTATTATTAGAAATGGGACAAATTTAAGCACTATGTCACTTTAAACCATTTGGGAAAGAGGCCATTAAATAATGGACGTCCTTAAAGTCTGAGTTAGGTCCTAAACTAGTTTGGATATAATAAAACCTATCCTGACTTTTCATTGAAACTTGAACAAGACTCAGGTTATTTTTCAGTTTTTAAAAATGTTCATTAAACTTGAAAAAAGCATCCTTCAGTACCTGGACTACCTCTGACTTCCCCTAGGATTAGAAACACTGGAATACCAGGGGAAAAAATCTATCATGACATAGTCTACCAGACTGAAGCCAAAAAGTGCTTGGAATCTCATGACAAATTGTGAGAGATTCAATTTTCTTTTTCTGAAATTTAAGAGCTTCATATTTTAGGATATCTGAACTGCACCTTCAAAAATTGACTGTGTTGCCTGAAATGTTTTTAAACTACAGATAGGTGAAAAGCCAACAATTCAATGTTTGTGTAAACTGTGGATAATGGTATTCTCGTTTCCATTCTTGTTTCACTAACAATTCTCATTAAATTTGGACAGTAGGATTTGTACATTACTCTTACTTATGTCCAGCAGGACCAACAGCCACCATAGGCCCTTAGATAAAATGTGAAGGGGATAGCTCTGTGTTCCAAGAAGGGGTGGGGCCTCAAGAGGAAGGGTGTAGTCGAGAGCAGGCAGTCCTTAGCACCTCCCAGACTGCGGTGCATCCATTCCTCCAGCCAGTGTTCCCTGTAAGCTGAGCATTTGTGCAGCCACTAAGAAGAGATTCAGATGTCACCACGCTGATTAACAGAGTGCCCCACAACTAGGTTTTGTATTTCTACTGGTGGTGCACATTTGCACATGCCTCAATGCACATAATAAGACTTATTCTACACACAGATAAAATTGCATATGGATGCAAAAGATTAGAGGGAACATTGCCCTCAGTCCTCACACCCACGTAGAGCTGTGCTCTGGTGCTCCAATGGAAATTCAGAAGGGCCAAGGCTCCTATCGCCACTGTTGCTGGTAATTAGCTGCCCCTTTTACCCCCTCCTCCCATCAGTAGGCTCATTTCTCTGTCTTTTGAATGAGTTATTCTAGTAGTTTTCAACAGAATGCTGATCCATTTTAACAGAAATCTCAAGATACCAGCAGCATATATCTGTTCTTGAGGAACAAGCATTGCAAGGCAACCTAGTAAGATGGTTATAAGATAACCTAGTAAGATAGTTATAAGATCAAAAACACATATTCCTGCGCATCCAGAAACATAATTTATGCTATCATGTGCCGAAAGTGTCCGTCTGCTATGTACATTGGACAAACGTCTCAGACACTTCGCCAACGGATCAATGCCCACAAAACAGATATTAGACAGGATCACAAAAAAAAAAAAAAACAGTTTCTTGCCATTTCAACCAGAAAGGACATTGTCTCAATGACTTGATTATCTGCATCCTGCTTCAAAGGCCTTTTAAGACTACACTTGAAAGAGAATCCTCTGAACTATTATTCATGCTTAAATTCGACACTTTACACCTAAGTTTGAATAAAGACGCTAATTATCTTACCCATTAGCTTCCCCAATTATCACCTCTAATATCATTAGCTCACAGACATTTACCTTCCCCCCCCCCACGCCCCTTCTGTTCTGAAATTTGATTTGTCCTTTTTATTGTGTTCATTTTTTTAAATTGTATCCTTTGGTATATATGGTTGTGACAATTTTCTTCCACTATTTGATCTGAGGAACTGGGTCTGGCCCACTAAAGCTCATCACCTAATAAACCGTCTTGTTAGTCTTTAAAGTGCTACATAGTACTGTTTTTTGTTTCAGCTACAGCAGACTAACACGGCTACATTTCTATCACTGGTAAAATGTATGCTTTGATGCTGCCCAGTCAGTTAATCGTCTGCGTCTCTCTCATTTTCACACACACATGCATGCACACATACACACACAATTAATTCAATAATTTTAATCAATGTATGCTCTAACGTAAGACTCTAGAAGCCTAGCTGTCATTGTGTCAACAATCCCATTTCTCCAGTCCTGCTAGTTTCCAATTAAAATAATACAGAATATTGATACTCGGGCAGTTTTTATTAGTGATGATGGCAAATTGGCAGCCAGACAACAGAGACCCATCAATGGCAAGAATTTTCCTTACAACCCAGCAAAAATTATTTTCCTGGAAAGAAAATCTCTCAAGATTCTGATCTCACTTAAAAGATTTACTCCTGATTTCGCCAATATATGAGAACCAGGCCCATTGTGCACTGATTACTTCTATATACGCATTTTTCAATTATCAAAGATTACAGTTTTTTTCTAAATTAGATTCAAAAAAGAATTTAACAGAATCACTTTTCTATTCCAGACAAACATGCATAGCTGATATTTCCAGTTGCTTATCTTTACTTCTCTTAGGAGAGCTTTTAATTTAATATATTCTGGAAACCTTGAAGATAAATGTTTTAAATTACACTCTGATTGGCAAAGAATGATACCATGGCTTGATCAGCAATGTAAACCCTCAAATCTAAGGGTAGACCATTGCCTCTGACATGCCAGGGCAACCAGTTACCACTTCACCTTCCAGACATTGGAACTCAGTCTTCATTCAAAACAACCTACATTAATGAAAAAGTAGGTTGTCGTGACATACATCATTTTCTAGAAGAACTTCTGATCTTTCATAGATCATAGAATCATAGAATACTAGGACTGGAAGGGACCTAAAGAGGTCATCGAGTCCCAGTTCCCTGCCCTCATGGCAGGACCAAGTACTGTCTAGACCACCCCTGATAGACATTTATCTAACCTACTCTTAAATATCTCCACAGATGGAGATTCCACAACCTCCCTGGGCAATTTATTCCAGTGTTTAACCACCATGACACTTTTTCCTAATATCCAACCTAAATGTCCCTTGCAGCAGTTTAAGCCCATTCCTTCTTGTTCTATCCTCAGAGGCCAGGAAGAACAAGTTTTCTCCCTCCTCCTTATGACACCCTTTTAGATACCTGAAAACTGAAGTTGCAGAAAATCATGGAAGCTACACTCAATCTTAGCCCACACAAGGCCAAGAGTTGTACTGTAGAAAACCTCTGAGCTATTGCTATGTAGAAGGTCAGTGAAAAAGCATAACCCCTCTCCACTTCAGACTTGTTTCCATTAATCAGTGTGATTAACGAATAATTCAAAGCTGAATTTGACAACACGTAGGACTGTGTGGAAAGTGTGAGAGACAGACTCAAGGTGGGGCTGCTCAAACATCAGCCTCTGGTCTCAACAAGATTTTTTCATACTAGTCCCAAGTCTAATAACCAAGAGAAGCCCTGTGACCCATGAGAGTTTCAAAAGGCGAGCATCATAATACACTGAATCAATACTGGGGCCAGCCAGAGATGTACTTCCTAGGATTGGCAGGCCAACTTTGGGAATAAATCAAACATTTGAAATAAATATTGGGTCTATTTTATTGGGATACAAATTATGTCAGAGCTAACTGGAGCAATAATTCCCCCCTCACCCGTTCCTGTGAGTGGTCAGTCTTCTTCATTGACTCATAGCTGTAATGTAGCACTTTGCTCATCATAGACTCATAGGACTGGAAGGGAACATGAGAGGTCATCTAGTATAATCCCCTGCATTCATGGCAGGACTAAGTATTATCTAGACCATCCCCAACAGATGTTTGTCTAACCGGCTCTTAAAAATCTCCAATGCTGGAAATTCCACAACCTCTCTAGGCAATTTATTCCAGTGCTAGAATAGTTACGTTTTTCCTAATAGCTAACCTAAACCTCCCTTGCTGCAATTGAAGCCCACTGTTTTTTGTCCCATCTTCAGCAATTAAGAACAATTTTTCTCCCTCCTCCTTGTAACAGCCTTTTATGTACTTGAAAATGGTTATAGAATCATAGAATACTAGGACTGGAAGGGACCTCGAGAGGTCATCGAGTCCAGTCCCCTCTCAGTCTTTTCCAAACTAAACATATCCAATTTTTTCAATCTTGCCTCATAGCTCATGTTTTCTAGACCTATAACAATTTTTATTTCTCTTCTCTGGACTTTCTCTACTTAGTCCACATCTTTCCTGAAATGTGGCACCGGAAAGGGAGGTTACTCACCTTGGGCAGTAACAGGTTCTTCAAGATGGTTGTCACTGTGGGTGTTCTACCTTAAGACTTGCAGCACCATGGCGCGTCTGGACAGAGATTTTACTAGCAGTGCCCTCCAGTGTGCTGCGCATGTGCAGCAGTCAACTCACACAGCCCCGCTACCACACATACGTAGCAACTGTCCCCTTCAGTTCGTTCTCTGCCCAGGAGAGAAATATGACAGTCTGAAGCAGAGGGGAGGAAGAATGGGTGGTGGAGCACCCACAGGGACAACCATCTCGGAGAACCTACGTTATTTCACAAGGTGAGTAACTCTTTCTTCTTCGAGGAGTTTCCCTGTGGGTGCTCCACCTTAGGTGATTATGTAGCAGTACGTATGAATGGAGATGGGTGCTTTCGGCTTAATGATTATATTGAACTTTGGAGAGGATTGTCAGTCCCAATTCCGTGCCCCATATAGCAAAGATGTCCATGTCATAATGTCTGGCAAAAGTATGTACAGAGGATCATGTAGCAGCTCTGCAAATGTCCACTAGGATAATGTTATTACAGTAGGCCATGGATGTTGCCACAGCCCTTGTGAAGTGTACTCAGAACTGTAGCGGGGGCTCCTTGTTGAAGTTGATATAAGCTGATCTAATACATTCTACTATCCACTTGGAAATTTTCTGTGTGGAGATTTTGTCTCCCAATGATCTCTTAACGATGGAGACAAAACGTCTGTTTGTCTTATGAATGACCTTTGTTCTTCCTAGGTAGAAGGCAAGCGCTCTTCATACATTGAGAGTATGCCACTTAGCTTGTTCATTGGTGACATGCGGTTTCGGGCAAAAGACCAGAAGGACCAATGGCTCATTGCAATCCTAGGAGGTGAGTACTTTAGGCTAGAATTTTGGGTGCGGCCAAAGGACCACTCTGTCCTTGTGAAAAACTGTAAAGGGCAGGTCAGCCATCAGAGCACCGATTTCACCAACTCTTCTGGCTGAGGTCAGTGCTATCAGCATTACCACCTTCATTGAAAGATGCATCAAGGAGTATGTGGGCATAGGTTCAAATGGTGGGCGGGTTAAAGCACGCAATACAAAGTTGAGCTCCCAAGTTGGGAATGGTGCCCTGATGGGCGAAAACGTGTTCTAGATGCCCTTTAAAAAATGCTTAGTTGTGGGATGGGCAAAGATCAATTTGTTGTCAACCGGTTGATGGAACACTGTGATAGAGGCGAGGTGGACCCATCCCGAGCTGATGGAAAGTCTTGTATGTTTCAGATACAAAAGATACTCTAATATGTCAGACAGAGGGATCGTGACTAGATCTGCAGCTCTGAGGTTTGCCCACACAGAGAACCTATGCCACTTGCCCAGGCAAGACTTTCTCCTAGAAGCTCTACAGCTGCTTATTAAAATCTGTCTGACCTCATAGATGACAAATGAGTCCCTCTTGCTGAGTCAGGAGGTGAGGGTGCAATGGAAGGTGCAACGGAGGCCTTAGAGACATGCACAGTAGGTAAGTATACCATGTCTGACAAGGCCAAGCCGGGGCGATGAGGATCACTGGTGCTATCCCTGCTCTTATTTTGTTGATCACTCAGTGTAGGAGCGGGGTTGGAGGGAAGGCATAGAGGAGGGATGCAGACCAGGTGATTATAAAAGTATCCCCCATAGAGTGCAGCCCGCACGAGAACAATACTGTGGACACTTTCTGTTCGCAAAGGTTGCAAACAAGTCGAATTTTTGGGAATCCCCATTGTACAAAGATCTTGTGGAGTATGCAGTCATCCAACTCCTATTTGTGATTGGAGGTGAACTTTCTGCTGAGTGTGTCAGCTACAACATTGTCTTTGCCCGGTAGATAGGCCGTGTGTAGATGAACATTGTGTTCTATGCACCAAGACCATAGGAGTGTCGCCTCCCTGCACAGGCGGAAGGATCTGGCTCCTCCCTGCCTATTTATATAGTACATGGTGGCTTGGTTGTCAGTAAAGATTTGTATTGTGTTTCCCTGTATTTGTTGTCAAAAATTCCGACAAGCATAATGTACCACTCTGAGTTCCAGCACATTGATGTGGAGTGAATATTCGTGAGCCTGCCATTGACCCTGGACTGAGAGATGGCCCGTGTGTGCTCTCCAGCCAAGAAGGGAAGCATCCATTGTAATTGCCAGGATCGGGGGAGGTGCGCAGAAGAGTACCCCAGCGCACACTTTTGTTGGTCTGCCCACAAGTCTAGGGAGTGCTTGACTCTGTTTGGGGCTGAGAGTAGCTTGTTGATGCTGGTGTAACAGGGTCTGTACACCGTTTTGAGCCATTGCTGCATGTTCCTTATACGCAGTCTGGCGTGCGACACCACTGATGTGGCTGCTGCCACGTGGCCTAGAATCTGTAAACAAGTTCTTGCGGGAACTTGTGGGCTTTTTTGCATCACTTTGACAAGCTGTTTGATGGTTTGGAATTGGTGGTATGGAAGAGAGGCTATTGCCTGGGTGCAGTCCAGATGGGCTCCTATAAACTATGGTCTGCGCCGTTTGGCGCTTGTATTTGGTTATGTTGATTTGGAGCCCTAAATTCTGGAATTAAGACATGGCCTGAGATACTGTTTTGAGGGCCTCTTGTCGTGTGGGCATTCTGATCAAGCAGTCGTTGAGGTAGGGGGAATATGTCTACCTCCTTTTTGCAGAGGTGAGCTGCCACAACTGCTATGAGTTTTGAAAAGACCTTTGGGGCTGTAGACAGTTCAAAGGGAAGCACTGCATATTGGAAGTGTGCTGGACCTAGTGCAAACATGAGGTACTTGCGATGTGCTGGATGTATAGCTACATGAAAATAAGCATCCTGAAGGTCGAGAGTCGCTAACCAGTCCCCCTCATTTAGGGCTGGTGTTATGGTCACCATCTTGAAGCGTTCTCTTCGGACATGATGGTTGAGCCTCTTGAGATCGAGGATGGGTCTCCAACCCCCTGATTTCTTTGTTGTGAGAAAATATCGTGAGTAGAAACCTCTGTTCCTGTGACGTTGTGCTACCGGTTCTATGGCTCCGAGATGGAGGACTGGTTGATCTTTTGATGTAGGATGCTCTCGTGAGGTGGATCCCTGAAGAGGGACTGGGAGGGGGGATGGGTAGAGGAGAATTTGGTAAAAGGGATGCAGTATCCCTCTCTTACAACTTCTAGCACCCGTTTGTCAGACATGATTTCTGACCATCAGTATAAGAAGGGTAGGAGGCAGAGTTGGAAGAATAAGGGTGATAGAGGATGTTCTGTACAAGAGGGTGGTACTGGACGCTTGACCTAATTTTCAAAAGGTTTGCCTGGACGTGGATGGTTGTGATGCCGCAGGTGGATTGGTTGTTTGCCTGCGTTTGGTTTGGCATTGTCGTCTCCTGTATTCAAAGTGCCTCTGGTTCTGTTTGAAAGGAGGAGACTTGTACCTTTGGTTAAATTATCGATTTTGTTTACGCTTTGCTGCAGGTACGTGTATCCCGAGAGTTTTTAGCATTGTCCTTGAATCCTTTAGGGAATGGAGAGATGCATCAGTTGTGTCAGCAAACAACTTGGAGCCTTGGAAGGGAAGGTCCTCATGGGGAGGCCCTCCTCATGACGACTGCTGTAGCAATGGAGTGTGATGTCTGATGCATCAAGTGCTGCCTGGAGGGCCGTTCATGAGATCCGCATACCCTCATTAATGTTGGCAGAGAATTGTTGTCTTTTATCCTCTGATAAATTTTCAATAAATGACGATAACTGTTCAAATAAATGGTGGGTATATTTCACCAGCATGGCTCTATAATTTGCTATGCTTAGCTGCAGTGATGTTGAAAAGTAAGCTTTTCTCCCCATAAGCTCCAATCGTTTCCAGTCCTTATTGAAGGAACTGGTACATGTTGTGCTCTGTTTGCCCCTTTGAATTATTGCGTCCTTCACTATAAAATTTGGGCCCAGATGAGAGAAAAGAAAGCCTGCACCCTATGGTGCTGAGTAAAATTTATGATCAGACCTCTTGCAGACTGGAGAGATCATGGCTGGTGTCTGCTATATTATTTTGGCAGGATCCATCAGGGCAGGATCCATAGGTACAGCCAATTTTGAAGCTGGAGCTGCGTGAAGTATGCTGGTCAGCTTGTGTTGAGTCTCTGGGAGGCTCACCAGAGAGACCTCAAGGACATCAGCCACTTGTTTGAATAGCTCCTGAAAGGAGCAAAAGTCATCACTCACCCATGGGGGGAGGGTGGCATGAGGATGTCATTGGGCAAGGATGATATGTGTGTCGCGAGGTGAGAGAAGATTGATGACTCCTCATCACTAGAGGCAGTTTCCTGGTCTTCCTGATACAGTGACCTGTCCATGGCTAGAAGAGACGGTGTCCTGGATGTAGGGGTGGTTACTGGTCTGTGAAGGTCGTGTCTGGTGTGGTTGTAAACCAGTGTTAGCCAGTATTGAAGGGCGCAGAAGTGCAGCCTGGCGTATCGGACCACATATGTTGTGGCAGCCCTATGGCCCATCAGTCTCACACAAGCTATGAGTGGAACGGGGGGACTACCGGTAATGGTTTGAATGAGATCTTGAATGGATTGAAATCTGAGCAGAGGTAGGAAGGCCCTGCCTGCAACTAAATCCAAGCGAGCCCCTATAAACTCCAGATCCTGAGTTGGCTACAAAACAGACTTTTGTTCGTTAAGGAGGAGCCTGAGGTTATGGAAGTTTAGCTTGGTGAGATGGATCATGTGAAGAACTTCGGAGGCAGACGGACCTTTGAGTAGACAGTCGTCCAGGTATGGAAAGATGATTACTCCTTGCAGCAGGAGGAAGGCCATGACTACCACCAGCATCTTTGAGAATAGCCTGGGGGCGAAGGACAGCCAAAGGCAGGACTTTGTATTGGTAGTGATCCTTGATGACAACAAAACGTAAGACTCTTCTGTGGGCCGGGTGGATAGCAATGTGGAAATAGGCATCCTGGAGGTCGAAGGTGGCAAACCAGTCATGATGGCCCAGTGCAGGAATGATGGCAGACAACATGATCATTTTGAATCTTTGTTTGCGCAGGAATCTGTTCAAACGGTGGAGGTCTAGTATGGGTCACCAACCTCTGGATCTTTTCTGGGTGAGGAAAAAGTAGGAATAGAAGTCCCTATTCTTGAATTAGTTTGGGACCATCTCTATAGCCCTCAGAGAGAGCAGGCGGTCGACTTCCGTTTGCAGGAGGGCCTCATGAGTGGGTTCCCTGAAAAGAGAAGGGGTGGGGGGGAAGGGGGAATGGAAGTGAAGGGAATGGTGTAACCCATTTGAATTATTTCCAGTACCCATCTGTCTGTGGTGATTGCTGCCCATTGGTGGAAGAAGGGCTTCAATCGATGGTGGAAGACTTGGGTAAACTGATCTGTAATCTTGCCTGTGACTGTCTGTGCACCCCTGACCAAGGTATCATACTTGCTGCTTCTTATTGGGGGCCATATGGCCACGGCCGTTCCTGCTGCATCATCGTTGGGGTCTCTGGCGTGAGCGTTGATTATCGACGCTCCTCTGTTGTTGATGTTGTTGCTGCCATTGATGTCTGATATACAAATAGTCGTACCTGTACTAGTATGGGGTATATCGATGTCTCCTGAAGGGAGGTGTATACATCCCCAAAGTTCTCAACGTTGTTCGGGAGTCCTTTGAAGAGTGTAGAACGGTGTCGGTATTTTCAGCAAAAAGCTTGTCCTTGTCAAAGGGCAAGTCCTCAACCTAGCTCTATAACTCCTTAGGGACTCCCGCTGCTTGCAAGTAAGAGGCTCTCCACATAATGATCTCAGTGGCAGTAGAGCGAGCGGCGATGTCAGCCACCTCCATGGCCATTTGGAGGGACATTCTTGCTGACGTGTCGCCCTTCTGGATCACTGATTTCAATATAGATTTTTTTGACTCTGGCAAGTGGTCTATCAGCAGAGTCAAACGTCAGAAGGTGTCAAAGGTGTGACTGGAGAGGTGCGCCGTATAGTTAGCGATTCTGAGCAGTAGGGTTGCTGATGTATAGACTTTCCTGCCCAGAATATCCAATCTCTTTGTGTCTTTATTGGAGCCTTGCTGTTTGAATTGAGGGGCCTTAGCCCTCTGTTGAGATGCATCCACAATGAGGGAGTTAGGTTGAGGATGGGCGAAGAGGAATTCCATCCCCTTCGGGGGGGGGGGATGAAATATTTTCTATCGGCCCTCTTGTTAGTCGACAGAGCCGATGGTGGGGCGTGCCATATTTCATCGGCAATCTCTAAGATACCTTCGTCAAGAGGAATGGCCAGGCGCGACCTGTGCTGCAGCTGAAGATTTCTAAAAAGTTTGTGTTGCTTGTCCTTGAGTTCCTGCAATGGTATCTCCTGAGTAATGGCTACTCGCTTAAACAGCTCTTGGAATTGATGAAGGTCATTGGGCAGAGAGATCTCGCCGGGGATCATAGAATCATAGAATCATAGAATAATAGGACTGGAAGGGACCTCGAGAGGTCATCGAGTCCAGCCCCCCGCCCTCAAGGCAGGACCAAGCTCCACCTACACCATCCCTGAGAGATGTCTATCTAACCTGTTCTTAAATATCTCCAGAGAGGGAGATTCCACCACCTCCCTTGGCAATTTATTCCAATATTTGACCACCCTGACAGTTAGGAATTTTTTCCTAATGTCCAATCTAAACCTCCCCTGCTGCACTTTAAGCCCATTACTCCTTGTCCTGTCCTCAGAAACCAAGAGGAACAAATTTTCTCCTTCCTCCTTGTGACACCCTTTTAGATATTTGAAAACCGCTATCATGTCCCCCCTTAATCTTCTTTTTTCCAAACTAAACAAGCCCAGTTCATGAAGCCTGGCTTCATAGGTCATGTTCTCTAAACCTTTAATCATTCTTGTTGCTCTTCTCTGTACCCTTTCCAATTTCTCCACATCTTTCTTGAAATGTGGCGCCCAGAACTGGACACAGTACTCCACTGAGGCCTAACTAGTGCAGAGTAGAGCGGCAGAATGACTTCACGAGTTTTGCTTACAACACACCTGTTGATACAACCTAGAATCATATTTGCTTTTTTTGCAACAGCATCACACTGTTGACTCATATTCAACTTGTGGTCCACTATGACCCCTAGATCCCTTTCCGCCATGCTCCTTCCTAGACAGTCCCTTCCCATCTTGTATGTATGGAACTGATTGTTCCTTCCTAAGTGGAGCACTTTGCATTTCTCTTTATTAAACCTCATCCTGTTTACCTCTGACCATTTCTCTAACTTGCTAAGGTCATTTTGAATTATGTCCCTATCCTCCAAAGAAGTCGCAACCCCACCCAGTTTGGTATCATCTGCAAACTTAATAAGCGTACTCTCTATCCCAATATCTACATCATTGATGAAGATATTGAACAGTACGGGTCCCAAAACAGACCCTTGAGGAACTCCACTTGTTATCCCTTTCCAGCAGGATTTAGAACCGTTAACAACAACTCTCTGACTACGGTTATCCAGCCAATTATGCACCCACCTTATCGTGGCCCTATCTAAGTTATATTTGCCTAGTTTATCAATAAGAATATCATGCGAGACTGTATCAAATGCCTTACTAAAGTCTAGGTATATGACATCCACCGCTTCTCCCTTATCCACAAGGCTCGTTATCTTATCAAAGAAAGCTATCAGATTAGTTTGGCATGACTTGTTCTTCATAAACCCATGCTGGCTATTCCCTATCACTTTATTACCTTCCAAGTGTTTGCATATGATTTCCTTAATTACCTGCTCCATTATCTTCCCTGGGACAGACGTTAAACTGACCGGTCTGTAGTTTCCTGGGTTGTTCTTATTCCCCTTTTTATAGATGGGCACAATATTTGCCCTTTTCCAGTCTTCTGGAATCTCCCCTGTCTGCCATGATTTTTCAAAGATCATAGCTAAAGGCTCAGATACCTCCTCTATCAGCTCCTTCAGTATCCTGGGATGCATTTCATCAGGACCTGGTGACTTGCTGACATCTAACTTTCCTAAGTGATTTTTAACTTGTTCTTTGTGTATCCTATCTTCTAAACTTACCCTCTCTCTGCTTGTATTCACTACGTTAGGCACTCTTCCAGACTTCTCGGTGAAGACCGAAACAAAGAAGTCATTGAGCATCTCTGCCATTTCCAAGTTTCCTGTTACTGCTTCTCCCTCCTCACTAAGCAGTGGGCCTACCCTGTCCTTGGTCTTCCTCTTGCTTTTAATGTATTTATAAAAGGTCTTCTTGTTTCCCTTTATGCCTGTAGCTAGTTTGATCTCATTTTGTGCCTTTGCCTTTCTAATCTTGCCCCTGCATTCCCGTGTTGCTTGCTTATATTCATCCTTTGTTAGTTGTCCTAGTTTCCATGACTGCTTCATCTGGCGGAGAGGAGTCTGCTGGGGAGACTTCGATTGGCTGTTCGGCGAAAGGCGTAAAGTCAGGTTCCAATGGAAGTTGAGAGGGCGAAGCCATGTGTTCCGGAGGAGTGAAGGGAGCAGGAGCTGGAGAGAGCCTAGAAGAGGTGTAATCGTAGGCGGATCATGAGTGGTAAGAGTACCTGCTGCAAGAATCACGGGTGTAATAGTCATCGCGAGGGTATATCCTGTCCAGAGGTGAGAGCATCTCTCTGGGTAATAAGAGTGTGAACAATGCCAATGATGGCGTGGAGAGTAAGGCGAATGAGAAACAGCCGTACGACGCTGTGGAGGAGACAGAAGAAACAGATAATCGGCTATAATGATGTCTTTGATAATGAGGCTGAGCTGCCAGGAATGGCGATGGCAATCTGGCAGGAGAGTGCGGAGACCTGCGACGGCTACTTCAGTAATAGGGAGAGCGCGGTGCCAGAGGAGAGGGTGATGGTGCCGGGGAGAACACAAGGGAGTGAGACTGGCTCCAGCGCAGTGCAGTCAAGGGGGCTAGACTCCTGCTCTGGAGGTGCAAGCTGTGCCGATGACTGAGGCACCGTAGTGGCCGGTGCTGAGATGGTAGGCAGCACTCACGGCGGCGCTGCTTGTTCTGGAACCGTATGCTGATCCGGGAATGGCGCCGGTCAGCGCCGTTGTGGTTGGCTCCGACGAGGCTCTCATTGGTGGCTCAGTGGTCAGCACCTGCGGCCGGGGTACAGGTGGAGCCAATGCTACCCTCGGCATGATGGTGTGTGCCGGCTGTCCCGGTTTTAGCGCAGCTGGTGGTTTGGGACATGGTTTGGAATTGCCAGACGTTCCCGGTCTGTCTCCTTGGCTCACCCTGCTTTGAAGGGCAGCAGGTAAGGACCCAGTGGGAGAGAGCCTTTGTCTTTTTCATGAGCCCACACTGGGAGATGAAGTCTGTCTCTTAGGGGGGCTGTTCCTCCGTGGTGGATGAGACACTGCGGCTGAAGGGCTTTGTCAAAGAGAAGCATTCGTGGGCACCTCTCTATCTTTTCGAGCCCTGGCTGTCAGCTTAGTGCTGTGGGAGCACTTCTGGGGGACATGGGATTCCTCAAGGCACTTAATGCAGTCAGAGTGGCCATTGGAGGCTGGCATTGCCTCCCAGCAGGTGCCACATTTCTTAAATCTGAGGATGGCAGCATGCAGGATGTTTTGAATCGCTAGTATGTGAAGTAGAATATATGTTTCTTGAATTCTTTTCGCTTTTGTCTTGTCTTTCTCTTAGTTTCTGTCTCTGCTTCTTTTTTTTTTTTTTTTAGTTTTAAATGAACAACTATGTTCAAGGGTGAACCGGAGAGTCACTGACAGGAATGTAGGGAGATAACAGCTTTCTAACTCTTATTAATGTAACTTTTTTTTTTTTTTTAAGGGGAAGAAACGAAGTGGAGGAAGGAAGAGAAATCAAGTAAGGGCTATCTACGAGGTAATTTGAGGATGTAGAGTCACACAAACAGGTTGAGGTGAAGAGCATGGTTCTATCCATCTGCAGCCTGAGGCAGTCTAGAGGAACTGGTGGGTGGCTGGACCATGCACAGGAAAAGAGCGCAAATGCCACGAGCACAGTGGCGCATGCACGGTCCGGCAGAATACTGCTTCCAACAAGTCTCCATTCTGCGGCGCCAGGGCAAGCCCAGCACCCACAGTGGAGCACCCACAGGGACATCCTCGAAGAAGAACTGGAAAAACTACAAACTGCTATGAAAAGACAGGAGAGCAACTGAAGTTCTGACCGACACCAAGAGCGGTAGAGAAGGAACTGAAGGGGATGATTGCTGCACATGTGTGATAGCGGCACTGTGCGTGCTGACTACCACACGCACAGCACACCGGAGGGCACTGCTGGCAAAATCTCTGTCCAGACACACCAGGGTGCTGCAAGACCTAAGGTGGAGCACCCACAGGGACACTCCTCGAAGTAGAACTGTATACAATACTCCAGTTGAGGCCTAATCCGCCTCACACTAGAGCTGAAAGATTACTTTTCATGTCTTGCTTACAAACTCCTGCTGGTACATCCCAGAATTATGTTTGCTTTTTTTGGAAGTGTTACACTGTTGACTCATATTTAGCTCGTGGTCCACTATGACCCCTAGATCCCTTTCTGTAGTACACCTTCCTAGGCAGTTAGTTCACATTTTGCATGTGTAAAACTGATTGTTCCATCCTAAAGGGAGTACTTTGCATTTGTTCTTATTGAATCTCATCCTATTTCCTGTCAAGCCCTGATGCAAGTTTCAAATATCACTGTCATTCAGAAATGTATGGGACTGTGAGTACTGGATCTCATGACCTTGCACTGGGAATAAGCAGAGTCGTAACTAGCTAATTGGGCACCTGAGGCAAGACTGTCCTCGGTGCGAGTGGGAGTGCTGACAAGGTGCAAGGCATGAGTGAAGACAGCGTAGTAGCTGTCTTTTCTGTGCCCCCTCAGCTATGCACCCGAGGCAAGTACCTCACTCACCTCACCCTTGTTACGGTCCTGGGAATAAGGCTGGATTTTGTAGTTAGTTAAATGGGAAGGTTATCTCTCTCTGGATTCACAGAGGATGGCAGAAGGCGGCACTGGACAGATTTGCTGGAGAAAGTTTTATGGGTGCTGAAGAGACTCAGAAGAACCCATGACTCATTGCTAGACTGGATCTTGGTCCAGGATTCCCAAACTCTGAGTCTAGACACATTCCTCTGGGTATGTCTACACTACAAAGTTAGTTCGAACTAACGGACGTTAGTTCGAACTAACTTTCCTAGGCGCTACACTAGCGCTCTGTTAGTTCGAACTTAATTCGAACTAACGGAGCGCTTAGTTCGAACTAGGTAAACCTCATTTTACGAGGACTAACGCCTAGTTCGAACTAGCTAGTTCGAACTAAGGGCTGTGTAGCCCTTTAGTTCGAACTAGTGGGAGGCTAAGGCTTCCCAGGTTTCCCTGGTGGCCACTCTGGCCAACACCAGGGAAACTCTATTGCCCCCCTCCCGGCCCCGGAGCCCTTAAAGGGCCACGGGCTGGCTACTCACTTTGTGCCAGTTGCAAGGCTGCAAGCACCCGTGCCTGCACAGCCTGCACCTGCCACACAATGAGCCAGCCATCCGAGGGCTCCCAGCCCTCCACTGCTCCCCACGACCAGCCTGGCGGCTCCCGGGAGCCTGCCCGGGGGCGCAAAAGGCGGGCGCCCGCCTGGTCAAGTGCGGAGATCGTGGACCTCATCGAGGTTTGGGGGGAAGCCTCAAATGTCCACGATCTCCGCACTAGCCACCGGAACGCGGCCGTCTACGGATGCATGGCTGCCAGCCTGGCCGCCAGGGGCCACCAGCGCAGCCGGGAGCAGGTGCGCTGCAAGATTAAAGACTTGCAGCAGTCCTACTCCCGGGCCTGCCTGCCAGGGGCTGACCCGGAGGCCTGCCCCCACTTCCATGCCCTGGACCGCATCCTGGGGCCTCATGCCGTCCCTGCCCCCCGGGACGTGATTGACCCCGGGGCAGAGGGACCGCTCCTGGACACCGAGGAGGAGGAAGAGGGCTCTGAGAGCCAGGAGCCTGCCGCCAGCCTTCCCAGGACCCGGGACCCCCGAGGCACCCCACAGAGCCGCTCGCCTGCATCATCAGAGGCCGGGGAGGCGTCCACCTGTGAGTACCCTCGTGTTCCCCTTATGTGTACGGGGGGCTGGGGCGAGAGGGAGCCCCGGGACCGTGCGCCTGGGCCTTGCCCACCACGGAGCAGCAGCTGGGGATCCTGCAGGGGCCCTGGCCTTGCAGAGGGGAGCTGGGTTTCACACACCTGGGCCCCTGGGGTAATTGACCGCTGGTCTTCTTGCACCACAGCTGCAGCACCGGGGCCTGCAGGGCGCACCACACCGCCTGCAGCAGCCGCCCGCGCCCGGGCAAGCAGGACAGCCAGGAACCAGGAGGACTACCAGAGGCGGCATCTCCGGTTCCTGGACCGACAGCTCCGTCTCCAGGACCACTGGGTCCAGGAGGACCTCAGGCTGCGCCAGAGGAGTCTGGAGGCCCTGGAGGAGCAGGGCCGTGCCCTGCGAGGCCACCTCCAGAGCCTGCTGGACCGCTTTCCATTTCCTCCTCCCCCTGCTCCCCCTCTTGCTCCCCCTCTTGCTCCCCCTGCTCCCCCTGCTCCTCCTGCTTCCGCTCCTGCTTCCGCTCCTGCTTCCTCCACACCCCCTGTCCTCTCTGCCCCCCCCTCCACAACCATTCCCCACTGACGCCCCCGGACCCGCAGTGTGGCGAGACGGGAGAGGCACCCAGACTCCCACCCCTGAGCTTTCCTTTCCCTTCCTCCCTTCCCTCCCCTCCCCTTCCAGCTCCCTCGTCCCAGGTTTCCCCCTCCCTTCTCCCACCTTCATTCCTCCCTCCCCCACCCCAGTTCTCTGAAATAAACAGACGTTTTTGTTTGAAAAACAGGTGTCTTTATTGTACAGTAGATAGGGAGGGGAAAGGGGAAGGGGGGGGGTAGGGTGGAAGAAGGCCCCGGTGGGGCATGCAGGGAGAGGTCAGTCCTCCTCCTCCTCCACCTGGAAGCTCTCCCGCAGGGCTTCCCGGATCCGGATGGCCCCCCGCTGGGCTTCCCGGACGGCGGCGGTGCGGGGCTGACCGTAGTGTCCAGCCATGCGGTCAGCCTCAGCCATCCAGGCTGGCAAGAAAGCCTCCCCCTTCCGCTCACACAAATTGTGGAGCACACAACATGCCGCCACCACGGGAGGGATGTTGTGCTCGGCCAAGTCCAGACGGGTGAGGAGGCATCGAAAGCGGGCTTTCAGTCGCCCGAAGGCCCCCTCCACCACGATGCGGGCCCTGCTCAGCCTGTTATTGAAGGCCTGGCGGGAGGGATTGAGGTGCCCCGTGTAGGGCTTCATGAGCCAGGGCTGCAGTGGGTAGGCGGCATCCCCCACCAGGCAGACGGGCATGTCCACGTCCCCGACCCTGATGTGGCGGTTGGGGAAGAAGGTCCCGTCCTGCAGCCGCTGGCACACGGAGGAGTTCCGGTACACCCGTGCGTCGTGTGCTTTGCCGGACCAGCCCACATTGATGTCCGTGAACTGTCCCCGGTGGTCACACACGGCCTGCAGGATGACGGAGAAGTACCCCTTTCTGTTGACGTACCGGGACGCCTGGTGTTCCGGGGCACGGATGGGGATGTGCGTCCCGTCGATGGCCCCCCCGCAGTTGGGGAAGCCGAGGGCGCCGAATCCCCGGATGACGGCGTCCGGGTCGGCGAGGCGGACCACCCTGCGGAGCAGCACCCGGTTGATGGCCTTGACCACCTGCGGAGAGAGACACAGCAAAGCGTCAATCAGTGGGGCGCCTGGGAGGGTGCGTGCCCTGGCAGTGCCCCGCGCCCCACTCCCGGAAGCAAACCCCCTGGCGGCGTGTAGTACGGCCGGGACAGCCCGACCCCTCCGGTGCGGGGCGCTTTCGCCTCCTCCCGCCCCCCCCCTTTGTCCCTGGGGCGGCCCATCCCCTCCTCGCAGCCCCCCTCCCCCCCGGCTCGGTGGCCGACGAGCGCCGTACCTGCATGAGCACTGCTCCGACAGTGGATCTCCCCACGCCGAACTGGTTCCCGACGGATCGGTAGCTGTCCGGCGTGGAGAACTTCCAGAGGGCGATGGCCACCCGCTTCTGGAGGGGGATGGCGGGCCTCATGCGAGTGTCCCTTCTTTGCAGGGCAGGGGCGAGCCACTCGCAGAGCTCCAGGAAGGTGTCCCTCCTCATCCTAAAGTTCTGGGTCCACTGTCGGTCGTCCCAGCGCTCCAGGACGATGCGGTCCCACCAGTCGCTGCTGGTGTCCAGACGCCAGATGCGGCGGGGCACGCCGGTGCCGGGGCGCCGCCGCGGCTCCTCCACGGCCCCCAGGGCGGCCAGGCGGAGAGGCAGGGGGCTGACATTCCCCAGGTGGTGCCAGGCAGCCTCGAGCCATTGGTGGCAGGCTTGCAGCAGCAAGTCCAGAACGTGCACCAGAAGGTGCAGGGCGAGCCGTGGCTCCATGTTGCCACCTGCGGCAGTCCCCCCCGAAGGGAAGCACCGACACAGACGGGCACAGAGACCAACGCTTTGCTGTCCCTCGGCGAGGTTGGCAAGCAAGCAGGAAAAGCTGAGAACCGGCTGTCCAGGGGGGGTCCCTTTAAGCACGAGCCTCAGATAGCCTCAGACAGCAGCCACACAAAGCAACTGCTGACCTGATGCCCTGCCAGAACCGGTTTCAGCTGCCCTTAAATGCCCCCCTGCGTCCAATCAGTGTGGACGCGCTAGTTCGAACTAGCAAAACGCTAGTTCGAACTAGTTTTTAGTTCTAGATGCGCTAGTTCGAACTAGCTTAGTTCGAATTAACTAATTCGAACTAAGTTAGTTCGAACTAGCGCTGTAGTGTAGACGTACCCTCAGTGTTTACTCTTTCATATTGTGGTACCACCGTGGTACCACTGTGTCTGTTGGTTCATGTATTGGATGTATCCGTTTTACTTTTCCTCCTGTTGCCTTTTTTCATGCATCCCCCTATGAGTACATTTTCCCATGTCCTGTATTTATTGTACTGTTCCCAAGTGTGTGCGAGTGTGTTTATTTCAGGGGGTGGGAACAGATGCAGAAGGGATGAAAAGGCATTTCCCATCTGTGTTCCTATGCATGCATTTTCTTGGCTGAAGCCATCCTGCACAACAGGTGCTATCTTGGACCCAGGGCACTACAGTTACATGATATTATGGAGAGGAGATACCATGTGGCAGCATTACAGATGTCTTTGATACAGGAATCTGGTTTAATTTTTAAAAAGAAATAGTAAGAATTGGGATGGAGAAGGGCACATTGTGCTCTCCTGATCCCTGCAGAAAAGCCGGCAGAAAAATCAAAATAATGGCTCTGTCCTAGGAAACATCCCAAGAGCATCCTTGTGGAGTTTTTTTCTCATTCCTGCAAGTTATTTCTACAGGAAGGGCTGCTCTAGGCTGAAGTTTGTAATGGATTTTTAGATTATAAGGGTTTAAAACAGCCACCTCAAATATACCCAGCAATGCTGAGGTAGGATCAGATTTAAATATCAAGTTTATAATAGACCTACTTACTTGCAAAGATTTAGTAAGCTCCAAACTATTTTGTGGGTTTTGAATTCCTTCTAAAAATCCTTAGAGATTTACTTTTCCCAACCTGTGGAGTTATTTTCTTCAGCTTCCTTCATATTATGTTGGATTACACAAACTCTCTTGGGCCACATTTACTCTTTTCCATTGTTCAACATGAAGAAATAAGAGAGCAAGCTAACGTCCCAGCAACCACTGCTTAACCCGGCATAACTCCAAGTAAAGCTGAATTTTGCCCTGATTCAAAATCCTGGCAGTTCCACTGGCTTCTGGGGATTACAGAGGATACCTATCATTGAAGCATTTGTTCCCAATATGTTTGATCATCTCACTTTCATAAGATTCAAATTCATACAACTAGCAGACAGAAAAATGTTTACAGAATGTTTTCCCCCCAGAGATGAGGAAAACCAGTATAGAAAACCAGCCAGAATGACTAGGTAAAAGGAAGTGTTTTTAAGCATTTCAGTGAAATTTGTGATGACACGACTGATGTGTTATGGGATTCTATCATAAATGAGCTACTACAGCATGACTATTTTATGAATATGATGAGCATTTTTAAACAACTTCTATAGTTCATTAGCAAAACTGATTAATAACATCGCAAGACTACTATGACATGATAGAAATTTAGTAATTCTTCCAAAGGATATGTATTACTAGTATGATTCATTCAACTCCCTAAGCAACAGTCATTCTTAATTTATATTATCCATCTGCCCACTCTCCTATTAAAAACTAAATATTTACACAAAAAACTTTCAGTTCCTATAGACATGACTGCCAACAATGACTTAAAATGGGACAATGTAATGTTCTCAGCAGGGACAGAAGGTGCCATATATGCCGAAAACACAAAATAGATAGGCTGCATTTTTTTCAGTCATTTTTGCACAAATTTATAATGTGCGCAATGTGAAAGATAAAACAAAAGTAAACAATCAAGGCCAAAAATATTACTACAGTATATATCACACCTTATACAGTTATAAAAATCAATTGAAACAAAAAATTAATGCAGAAAAAAGTGGGAGTGACGCATGCTCTCATCTGCACCCAGCTGCTTAGCCAGAATGCCCTTTTGCCAGCCTTGCATACAACCATATTTTTGAGAGCCATTTAGAGCCCAGATTTAAGCCCAAAGAAATTCTAATTTTCTTACATGCTGGCCCATCACTTTCTCTCAACAGTGAAAAAGTTGTCAAAAATTCCTGGGTTTTAGGATAGGAACATCATCATCATCATCATAAATGCCTCTTTTTATTCTTATTTGTATTTCTATCACCATTTGTCACTAACGCTATACACTTATTATTGTGGTCAATGTATTTCCTCAACACAGTCACAGCTGTGTCTAGTTTCACCCTATGTTGTTGTTTTTTAATTATTATTTTTTGGCCAAATATGCATCTCCGGCTGAATTCAAGGAAATATTAAGATCTGTCACATTGTTGCTTCTAAGGAAGCATTCTGTTTGAAGGGTTGCATGGAAATCATTAACTCACAGAATGCTAGAATTGGAAGGGACCTCAAGAGGTTATCAAGTCCAGTCCCCTGTCCTTATGGCAGGACAAAGCACCATCTAGAATCTAGATTATCCCTAACAGATGACTGTCTAACCTGCTCTTAAATATCTCCAATGCTGGAGATTCTACAACCTCCATACACAATTTAGTCCAGTGATTAATCACCCTGGGTACGTCTACATTGGCCCCCTAGATTGATCTAAGGAGGCTAATGAGGGTGACCGGAATTGCAAATCAAGCCCGGGATTTAAATATCCCGTGCTTGATTTGCATGTTCCTGGCCGGTCGCCATTTTAGAAATTAACTAGGGGCTTTAAATCGGAATCCCGTTTCACTGCCGCGTGTAGACACGGGCAGTTACTTCGGGCTAGTCAATTTCTAAAATGGCGACCGGCCGGGAACATTCAAATCAAGCGCGGTATATTTAAATCCCGGGCTTGGTTTGCAATTCTGGTCGCCCTCATTAGCCTCCCTAGATTGATCTAGGGGGCTAGTGCAGACGTACCCCCTGACAAGAACTTTTTCCTAATCTCGAACCTAAACCTCTCTTGCTGTAATTTTAGCCCATTGCTTCTTGTCCTATTATCAGATGTTAAGGAGAATAATTTTTCTCCATTCTCCTTGTAACACCCTTTTAGGTACTACAGTAAACTTCCGATAATCCGACACCTTTAGGACCTAGGGGGTGCCGGATTATCAAATATGCTGGACTATCAGAAGGGGGGGCTATGAGGGGTCTGGGGTGAGGTAAGAGGGGATGCCACCCCAGACCCCTCATAGCCCCCCTTTACGATAGTCCGGCTCTGCCCCAGGAGTCCCTGATTCAGCCACTGCTGGTCAGTTTCAGCAGCAGCTGAATCAGGGATGCCTGCAATAGAGCAGCTGGGGTGCTGCCGGGTTGGTCCCGCAGCGCCGAGGGGTGGCGCTACGGCACCAACCCAGCAGCACTCCAGCTGCTCTTGGGAACGCCTGGGACAGAGCAGCTGGGGTACTACCCAGTTGGTCCCGTAGCGCCGCCCCTCGGGGCTGCGGGACCAACCCGGCAGCACCCCAGCTGCTCTTGGGGACGCCTGGGGCACAGCAACTGGAGTGCTTCCAGGTTGGTCCCGCAGCACCAAAGGACGGTGCTGTGGGACCAACCAGGCAGGACCCCAGCTGCTCTGCCCCAGGGGTTCCCAATTCAGCCGCTGCTGAAACAGATCAGCGGCTGATCTGTTTCAGCAGCGGCTGAATTGGGGACCCCTGGGGCAGAGCAGCTGGGGTCCTACCGGGTTGGTCCCGCAGCGCCGAGGGGCGGCACTACGAGACCAACCCCGCAGCACCCCAGCTGCTCTGCCCCAGGCGTCTGGATTCAGCCTGCTGGTGAAACTGACGCTGCTGGTCAGTTTCAGCAGCGGCTGAATGGGGGAAGCCTGTCCGGCTGCCCCAGCACTTCCGGGGTGCCGGACCATCAGGAGTCCCGGAGCATTGGATGCCGGACTAATGGAGTTTTACTGTAGTAAGCTGCTATCATGTTCCCTCTCAGTCTTCTTTTTCTAAACTAAACAAATCCAATTATTTCAGTCTTCCCTCATAGGTCATGTTTTTTAGATCTTTAATCCTTTTTGTCGCTGTTCTCTGGACCTTGTCCAATTTCTTCACATCTTTCCTGATATGTGGTGCCCAAAACTGGACACAATACTCCTATTGAGACCTAATCAGCACAGAGTAGAGGGGAAGAATTAATTTTCATGTCTTGTTCACAACACTGTGCTAATGCTTTACAGAATTATTTTATTTTATTTTTTGCAACAGTGTCTCACTGTTGACTCATATTTGTGGTCTACTATCATCCCTAGATCCTTTTCAGCTGTACTCCTTTCTAAGTAGTCACTTCCCATTCTGTTAGGGTATGTCTACACTGCATCCTTAGTTCGAACTAGGGATGCAAATGGAGACAATCGAAGTAGTTAATGAAGCGGGGATTTAAATATCCCGCGCTCCATTAACATGATCTCGCCGGCGCGCTAGTTCGAATCACAGCTGATTCGAACCAGGAAGTGTGCGCCGGGATGCGTTAGTTCGGACTAAAGCCCTTAGTCCGAACTAATGTTACTCCTCATTTTTTGTAGCTGTGATTCGAACTAGCGCGCCGGCGAGATCATGTTAATGGAGCGCGGGATATTTAAATCCCCGCTTCATTAACTACTTCGATTGTCTCCATTTGCATCCCTAGTTCGAACTAGGGATGCAGTGTAGACATACCCTCAGTGTGAAACTGATTGTTCCTTCCTAAGTGGAATACTTTTCATTTGTCCTTATTGAACTCAATCCTATTTACCTCAGACCATTTCTCCAGTTTGTCCAGATCATTTTGACGTATGATACTATTCTGCAAAGTACTTGCAACCCTTCCTAGCTTGTTATCATCTACAAACTTAATAAACATACTCTCTATGTGCTATCATCTAAATCACTGAAGATATTGAACAGAACTCATCCCAAAACGGACCCCTGCAGAACCGCACTTGTTATTCCCTTTCAGCATGACTGTGAACTACTGATAACTATACTCTGGGAATGGTTATCCAATCAGTTATGTACCCACTTTATAGTAGTCCAATCTATGTTGTATTTCCCTAGTTTATTGATAAGGAGGTCATGTGAGATTATCAAATGTATCAGAGGCAGCACAGCAGGTAGAGCAGGAGCCAGTGCTAGGGGAAGCAAGCTTAAAAGTCAGTTCCCCCCAGCACCGTCTCTGCGGGGGGTAGCAGAGCCAGAGGTGCAGTGAGGGAAATGGTGCGAGTGAGGACTGAAGTAGTCCCTACTTGCCCCGGGTCCCAAATGCTGTGCCTCCATCTTTTAAATGTAGAAAGAGCCACAGATAGTAAGCATGCCATCCCACCATCCACTAATCGATCAGCTGAATAATCAAAATTTACATCCCTATTTCATAGATAATGTTTAATGGCTCAGCTATCTCCTTAATCAGATCCTTGAGTACTCTAGAATGCATTACATCAGGCTCTGGTGACCTGAAGACATCTAGCTTTTCTAAATAATTTTTACTTGGAACATACTTGGGAACACATAGTGGTTCTGTCCAGGAATTAGATGGTTTGGGAGGAAATTATTGAAGAAATTCATCATGTGACATAATGTCAGCTTCCTAGTAACCTTCTGACCTGCTTACTTAATGATCCAGTAAAGGATCTACATTTTAAACAGAATGAAACATTAATTACTTTTTCATTGTTAGCAGCCAGATTCTCTATTCCACATTACTGGAAAATGTGTCCCCTGCTCTTACAGGATTATGGTGTGGTAAAATATGGACTCATTTTGTAATGGAAAAGCTTTCCCACCAAGCATTATACATAAGAAGCACCAAAAGAGGATAGATATTTAGAAATGTGGCCACCCTTTTTACTGGACTCAGAGGAAGAGGGCTTCCTAGCCAGTAATCTAGAATCTTTAGTCATGTTCTTTGAATGTCAACTTCATCCTGAATAAGTAATGTATGATGTAGTATGTTTATAATAAAAAGATAGGAACTGAAATCCTTGAAGATGAAATCATGGCTTTTGGGGGTGTATATATCACAAATATGCATGGGTGCATTTGAGACAATCCTCTTACTACACTATTTTCTGGTGATGGATCAAGTGGTTAATAAATGGTAAAACAGTTGAGTGTAAACAAATGAAAAATAATTAGTCTTAGAACAATAAACAAAGCTTCCAATTCTAATGCAACTGACAACACACTAAAGCATTTACATAAGGTTTATCCCAACCAGCCTGGTAAATGGTTTAGGATATCTTCAGATTTTCCCAGGCACATTTTCTAGTGCACACTCTAGAGAATGATAATTGATATGATGTTATCTGTAAACATACTTACTGCTAGTCAGATTACTCATTTCTGGATCGAAAGGCCAAGTCTGTAAATTTAAAAACCATAATTAATTCCAAAACCTTGGATTTCCTTTAGGCAATATACAGTTTCCTTTCGCATAAATGAAAACTTTTTATGGTGATCTGATAAACATGAAAGAAGTTTAAGTAGTTATAATTTACTTGATTCTGCTAAATGCAGAAAGACAAAATTGCTAGCTGATATATTCCAGTTCCGTGGAGAAGAGCTATTCTGCTCTTGTATACATTTTCTCATTTACTCATTATATTTTCTAAAATAAGTACTCTTGAGGTAACTTTTTCTATTAAGAGCATTTTCCAAAGGGTCAGACTGAGTTTACTGAAAAACTGCACAATTGACAAGTGCCATAGTTGAGGATCCCATTCTAAAGAAGCATGATTTTGACTGCAGCATTTGCTTCTGAAAGAGCTGGAACCTCTGTTGGTTCAATTCTGCACTGTGGTCCAGCACAGGGGACTGATAATTAGGGTACGTCTAGACTACATGCCTCTGTTGCCAGAGGCATGTAGATTAGGCTACCAGACATAGTAAAATGAAGCGGTGATTTAAATAATCGCCACTTCATTTAAATTTACATGGCTGCCACGCTGAGCCGACAAGCAGCTGATCAGCTGTTTGTCGGCTCAGCGCGATAGTCTGGACGCGCGGGTGGCGACATCAAAGGTATTTGTCGACCACCCAGGTAAACCTCATCCCAGGAGGCTTACCTGGGTGGTTGACAAATACCTTTGATGTCAACACCCGCGCGTCCAGACTATCGTGCTGAGCCGACAAACAGCTGATCAGCTTTGTCAGCCCAGCGCAGCAGCCATGTAAATTTAAATGAAGCGGCGATTATTTAAATCGCCACTTCATTTTACTATGTCTGGTAGCCTAATCTACATGCCTCTGGCGACAGAAGCATGTAGTCTAGACGTACCCTTAGTGTCCCCAAGTTCTCTTCTACCACATATCAGTGACTTGCTCTACATGAGTCACGTGGGGCCTATATTTACATGCTGAGTACCTGCAGTGCCCATTGACTTCATCGTAGCTATGGAAACTTGGGACCCCTGAAAACTCAGGCTAGCGACCTCTGTTCTTTCTGGAAAATGAGGATGCTAATGTGTACCTACCACACTGTGCACAGATTATAAAAGCCCTTGCTTGATAAATATGATAAATTAGTTTAAATAAGGCTGAAAATGGAGAAATAGGAAGTGTTAGGCAACACTGGTGACTTGTGCTAAATGTATACCTGTTACTGTTAGCACCTACATTGTGCCTCATAGTTAATGTGAAAGGCAGTAAGTTAACTAGTACCTGGAAGCGTTCTATTGATACACAACTGTAACAAATAAATGAATGTCATCTAAACACTTATCATTTAAAATTAGTCTGTATGAAATTATGATTCTTAAATACAAGTTATTATATTTTAGAAAACAATTTCTTCTGGGAAGAAAAATAAAGTCCTTCTTTACTCTGTCATATTTTGTAAACATTAAATAACATTGCCAATACAAATTCAAGAGTCCCAGAGGTAGGGGGAGGGTATTAATTAAAATTGTCATATTCCTTTCCTTCTCATATTCCTTAAGTTAACTTGTCTATGGAAGGATTCCAAAATAATCTCTAGTTTTATATCTTTAAAACAATGTTTTTTATGACGATTATGAAAACTGTTTGCCCTAAGTTTTCTCTGAACACAGTAATGATCTCTGCATAAACACATTTATTGCTTCTTCATTAATATACACCATTCATTATACAGCATCTAAAGTTTAAATAATGCCACAAATTGTACACTAGCATAAATATTCTACTATCCACTCTGGAAGATACAGCTTTGATGAATTTGTAGGGACCTAATTTAACCTCTTTTTATTCACACACATATGTCACATAGGAAAAGTATGTATGATTTTTAATAGGATCATCTTAATTGGATCCATAATGACTTTCCATATATTTCCAAAGAGTGTTAGAGGAAACTCTGCCTGAAACAAGGAAAGATGGCCTATTTTCATCAGTAAATCTAATTGCTCCGGTCAGTCCAGACTCAGACTTTAGCTATACATATAACTTGGCTGTGAACCAAGAAAAACAGGTACATCTAGTCTGTTTTTTCAGTTTGTTTAAAAAACAGACAAATAAAAAACAAAACACCTTTCTTAGTGATTTTAGGCTTCTCTAATTAAGTAGAGTATAATATAGGTTCATATTTTTTCATGTACAACACAAGGAAACACATTTGGTACCCTTAATCCCTTGTCTTCCTGGGCCTGACCTTGCTCACTCAGAAGTCAGGAGGAGTGTCACAATATAAATCTAATACCCAATATTCTTGCTATTCTCTTTGCTTTCTCACATCTTTTCTTGCTGCTGACTGTAGTATTTCAGGGGTAGTCTCAAAAGAGACATAGTTTCTTGGTATGTACACTTTGACGGAGTAAAGGCTCGGTTACTCTATCAAACTGCAGACTCGTACTTAATGTGTTATCCCTAGTCACACCTGTGTTAAAGTACTTCTGATGTCTAGGTTCCTCCACAACAATGATTATCCTGATTTTAGATTATTTCTCTCACATGTGCAAATTGCATTTTTCAAATATTAATTTTATTTTCTCTTCCTTTACTGTGTGTGAGGGTGAAGGGTCTCGGAGTGTGGGCTCCAGCCCAAACCCGAACATTTACACAGTGATTTTCAGCTTGCAGCCTGAGTCCCATGAGCCCCTGTGGCCACGCCCTAGTCTTTTATCCCTGTATAGACAAGATCCAAAGGACTATTCCTGCATATAAAGCAATGAATGTGTTTAAGTGCTGACAGATTGGAGGAAATGTTGGCAAGTATTATGTTAATTTTACAGATGGTAAACTGACACACAGAGAGACTGGTTGACATACCCAAGACCACATTCTCTCTGGCTAATTGCTAAAACAAAAATAGAATGCAAGCATCCTAACTCTAGGCCCCTTGCCCTATTCATGGGACTACACTGCCTCTCATCATTTCTCTTATTAAATAGACATACAGGGATACAATAGCTATTTTGAGATATTAATAACCACATGAATTTACTTACATCTCTCTCAGCAACTCTCTAGCAAGACCATGGTTTGACACTATATGTCATATGAAATTCAGTTGCTCATCTTTGCCCTGAGAAACCAAAGTTAACTTTAGCCAGGTTCTTTTTGGTAGTACACTGTATTCTTGGCACATTTGGAGAGGCACAGAGATATTTTCCCCATGAACTGCAATATCTGAACACAAGGATTTGCTACACTTTCCTATTCAAAACATTTTTCGTTTTCCTTTTGTTTCATATTCAGATTCATTTTGTAGATTTAAAAGGTAGACACCGACTCTTTTATAAACTATAAACTCAGCTATTCTGACTCCAGTTTCTCCTATTTCTAACCATTGTATAAATGTCTTTGTATTATTGTCTCTGTTCCTCCTGGCTTTTGCAATAAGTGAATTGCTAGTAATCAGTTAATGTGCTTTTACTCTTATATATGCATGATTTCAGAACCCCATTTTACCAAAAGAAATGTGCATGCTCTTTTGTCAGCAGATGATACTACACTGATTTTTTTGAAAAATAGCAAAGATCCCTCAAAGGATCAATGCACTAGGATTCCCTTTTAAATTGTCATCTTTGACCTCTGTTCTATTTGTTTAGTTTTTCAAAAGAATAAATAAGTGGAAAGGTGTTTGTGCTTGTGACTCATAGATTGGAGGTTCTGGAGAATGGTTAGAATTTAGCCTGGGAACAGAAATATCATGAATTAGCAGCGCTTATTTACTTTACATTCTCTTACCAATGCGTCTTAACCCTGATGTGGAGGGCTAGTAAGCTGTTCACCCTACAGAGTAATGAACTCCTTGGTCTTTCTGCTGAATCAGTCCACAAACAAACCCAATGGATAGGGCAAGTGGCTAAGAGTTAAGAGACTTGTGTTCTATTTTTGTCTAAATAATTGGCTAAAGAATTGTGTTCTTGGGCACGTCAGCCAAGTCTCTCTGTGGGTCTGTTTACCTATCTGTAAAATTTACATAATAGTTACCACAGATCAGAAGACAGACTGATTAGTCATCCTATCTGTGTCCTTTACTCACAGATGCATTGAAATATCTTGGTTGGTGGACACACTCCAGGTCTGAACTCAGGCTAAAATCTGATCTTGTAAGCCATGGAAAACTAACTTCCCTCCTCCAAGAGAGCTCTACAGCTTTTAGCCAGGGAGGGGTTTTGTTTGGAATTGGGAGCTTCTATGACTAACTGATCTCTCACAGAATGAGGACTGAGATATCTGGAGGACTACATGATCTACAAAGCTATAAATTTTTGTTGTTGTTGGGCTGTGCTAGAAATTTTTTTCTTCAACATTCTCCAGTAAGCCTGTATATTACTTTCTGTGGCTGGCTACTAAAGGTCAATTAAGTAGGTAATATCACTATGGATGTTTCTTAGGGTGTGTCTAGACTACAGGGTTTTGTTGACAAAAGTGGACTTTTTTAGACAAAACTATACCTGCGTCTACACTACTGCTGAGTTCTGTTGACAGTAAGTCAACAGAACGCAGCAGTTTTGTCGATGGAGGTAAACCTCATTCTACAAGGAATAACGCCTTTTTTCGACAGAGTTATGTAAAAAAAAAAGGTGCCATTGCATCCACACTGTGCTTTTTCAAAAGAGAGCATCTAGACTCTCTGTTGAAAAAGCTGCTTGCTTTGTTGACAGACCTGGCTGTAGTCTAGACGCTCTTTTTCGACAGAGGCTTTGTCGACAGTATCTGTCGACAAAGCCTCTGTCGAAAAAAGCCTGTAGTCTAGACATACCCATACTGTCAATTTCTAGAATTGAGCTCTCCAGAACTGGTGACAGCTTTCCCAGTAGGCAGCTCTCATTTTTGGAACTTGCAAGCCTGGGCTTTCTGCCAGAGCATATCTTTACTGATCGTCAGAATACAACATAAATCATCATGTTTAGTTTGTTTCCATTCATGGCCATTTGATGAATTTTATATTTAGTCCTATAGTATTTAAAATAGTGCCTGTGTTGCACAATAAAAGCAATATTTTATTATTTGTACGCTTTTCAAATGTTTTAATATTTCACAGCAACTGGCTACATTGTAATAGCTGCTATAAAAATTAATTAATGGAATTCTCAGATGCATAAACAGGAGTATCTCTAGTTGAGCAGAGACTTTATTTTACCTGCAGAGATGGCCCTGGGGTGAGTGCTGCTGGGATATTGTGTTCAGATCTGGTGTCCATTGTTCAAGAAAGACGGTGATAAATTGAAGTGGATTCAGAAAAGAGACATGAGAATAACTAAAGATTTAGAAAACATGTCTTATAGTGATAGACTGAAGGAGTCCAACCTATGTAACTTGTAAGGGTAAGGAATGACTTGATTACACTCTGAGTACCTACAGGGCGGACAAATATTTCATAGTGGACTCTTCAGACTAGCAGCAAAAGATATTACGGTATTCAATGTCTGGAAATCAAAGCTAGACAAACTCATACTGGAAATCAGCATTTTTAACAATGAGAGGAAATATTAAGAGTTATGATGGATTCTCCAACACTGACATTTTTTAAAATCGAGATTAGATGTTCTAAAAGATGTGGTGTAGGAATTATTATGTGTAAGTTCTATGGCCTGCACTATAGAAGAAATCACAATGGTCCCTAAAGGCCTTGGAATCTAAAATTATATTAAATAAGTAAACCTGATTCTTGTTATGAAAGGGTATGTCTACCCTACAGCGTTATTTCAAAATAAGCTATTTCGAAATAGTTATTTTGAAATAACTTATTTCAAAATAACACATCTACACACAAAATGCATTTTGAAATAGTGTTTTGCTATTTTGAAATAGCATGTCCACACTGAGTGGACGCTGAATCACATTTAAGGCCAGCCGGAACCAGATCCGGCAGGGCATCAGGTCAGGAGTTACTTTGTGTGGCTGCTGCCTGAGGCTATCTGAGGCCTGTGCTTAAAGGACCCCCCCACCCCGCCATTCTAGACAGGCGGTTCTCAAGTTCCCCTGCTTGCTTGCCTATCTCGATGAGGGACAGCAAAGCATTTTGTCTCTGCGTGGTCTGGTTGCCCTCAATCAGGACACTACAACACTCTGCAACATGGAGCTGGAGCTGCCCCTGGGCACTCTTGGATGCATTGCTGCGAGCCTGGCTGCACTTTCTGCAGGCTGCCATCCAGGAGGTCCATTAGGGGGATGTCAGTATCCAGGAGTCCCTGCGAGACAGCTTCTACCTCATTCCTCCCTCACATCATTCCACTTACTGCCCCCCCCAACCCCCTTCCTGATGTCAAATAAAATACACGTTTTTCCATAAACACAAACTCTCTTTATTTAACAAAACTGAGGGGAGTAATGAAACTCTGGTGAGACTGGGGAAAGGAAGTGGGAGAGGAGAGGGGGAAACCTGGGAGGAGGGAGCTTCAAGGGGAAAGCATGGGGAAGCACGGAGAGGAGAAGCTAAGCCTCAGGGTTGGGGGTCTCGCCAGACCAACTTGATTGTCATGCCAACCTGCTCCTGGGTTTGCATGTGGCCTTTGATGACTAGGCTGGCAGCTATCCTGCCATAGACGGCCATGTTCCTCCATCTAATGTGGAGATCAAGGATGTTGGGGGCATCCCCCCATAACCTGAATAAGGTCCATAATCTCCACCCTGGACCAGGAAGGTGCCCACCTTCTCTGGGCCCTGGCAGGCTCCTGGGAGCTGGCAGACTGCTCCTGGGGAGCAGTGGAAGGCTGGCTGCCAGTGGCTTGCTGACTCATGTTCTCGGGCCACTGGGTCGTGGAAGTGACTGCTGGCTCTGGGCTGGCAGGCTTGGAGCCGGCACAGGGACTGTGGCCAGGGTCTACCCCTTTAATGTCTCCAGGGCTATGTCTAGACTGCAGGCTTCTTTCGAAAGAGGCTCTTTCGAAAGAGAGCGTCTAGACTGCACGGCGAAATTTCGAAAAAGCGGCTTGCTTTTTCGAAAAAAGCATCCAGTGAGTCTGGATGCTCTCTTTTGAAGAAGCCCTATTTACATTGAAGAACGCCTTCTTTCGAAAGAGGAACTTTCGAAAGAAGGCGTTCTTCCTCGTGAAATGAGGTTTACCGCCATCGAAAGAAAAGCCGCGTTCTTTCAAATTAATTTCGAAAGAACGCGGCTTGAGTCTGGACGCAGGGGAAGTTTTTTCGAAAAAAGGCTACTTTTTTCGAAAAAACCCCTGAGTCTGGACACAGCCCAGGGCTGGGGGAGAGGAGAGTAAGCTTTCCTGGTTGTGCCCAGAGTGGCCACCAGGGCTCCCAGGGAAGGGCTGGAGGCCCCCTATTTTGAATTAAGTGTCTACACAGCGCTTATTTCAAAATAGCTATTTTGCATTTGGCGTTATTCCTCATAGAATGAGGTTTACTAAATTCCAAATAAGTGCTCTGCTATTTTTAATTTATTTCAAAATAGCTGTCTGGCTGTGTAGACGCTAGGAAAGTGATTTTGAAATAAGGGTTGTTATTTCAAAATAACTTTGCTGTGTAGATTTACCCAAAGCTACTCCATGATCACAATATGGAGTGCTAGAAGTGCCTCTTGGAACATCAGACAGCACATCAGAATTCTGCACATAAAGCAGGCAAAACTCCCAGAAGCCAACTGGATCAACAGTACAGTGTCTAGCAGATAAACTCCTAAAATTATAAATGCAGATTCTTTCAGCTGAGTGTTCAACCACTTTACTGCATGAGCAAACACGTTCTCTCACTAAGGGACCAAATCTTGGGCTGTCTTGCCTAGCAGTCACAGCTGGACTGGTCTCCACAAGCCAAGAATGGCTGCAAGGTAGGAGTTAGGAAGCAGGGTCAGCTTAAGCACTAGAGCTGGAATCAATAAGCAAAAGTCAAGCCAGGATCAGAAACCAGGAGTAATTCGCAGACTGGAATTAGGAGGCCAGAATCAGGATGAGAATCAGGCTAGGATTAGAGAATAAAGATCAGAAAGGCTGGAGTCAGAGGCTAAAGATCAGAGTGAAAGATGGAATCAGGAGCTAAGATCAGGATCAGAATCAGGCTAGGATTAGAGAATAAAGATCAGAAAGTGAGGTCTGGAGTCATAGCAAGCCAAAAATCTAGATGTCTGCCTAGATAACTTCCTGAGGGCTCTCTGATATTAAATGGTGAGTGCAATGTTGTGCCTCCAGATTTTTTTTTATTAAAATGTGGTTTTGAATATGAATATGACTAAGTCGAATATGCTTTAAGAAAAGTAGGGCCCGTAATCTACCTTTCAAGAGCCTGTGATCCCCCTGAATGTGTATGTTCTATTTGTGTGCATGTATCGTTCTTGTATGTGAATTTAGAAATATGAAGTGGAAACTAGTTTATTAATATAGGTCTTATGGTGAGAACTATTAGTGGTACTTAAAGAACTTAATGGCCCTGTAATCAAGCCAATGATTTGTAAATAGTCTTGGTTTTCTTGTAAGCCTAAACTATGGTTGGTCCTACAAATAACTGAGCTATCTGATATCACTTGGAACCACTTAAATCCTACTTTTTGTACTTAATAAAATCACTTTTGTTTATTTTCGAACCCAGTATAAATAATTGTTACTAGGGGGAGCAACCAATGTGCATAGCTCTCATTGATAGAGAGCAGACTTTATGAGATTTCTCTGTGTAAAATTTTTATAAAGAGTAAGATGGATTTACCTGGGGGTTTGATCCCATTGGAGCTATGCATAGGGTGCTGATCATGCTTCAGCCCTACCTGAGCTAAGCTGATCTCAGTGTCTGTGTCACACTACTATAGGCTGTTATCTCAAATTTGTACCTTGTTGGGGAGACCAGAGCTTTTGGCTCAGCAGGTCAGGTTGGTGGAGTACACCAGAGGGCAGGTAGGCCCACTCAGTGGTATGATCAGCCCATTAGGTAACCATCTCCTGGGAATCTCTGTGACCCAACCCATCACAATAGTCATGGACCACGAAGAAGGCCACAGGATGCTGTTAATCTGGAACCTTTGGGTGGTACTTGCTGAAGCTCCTACTCTCCACAGTGCTGCTTCGAGAGAACACTGTGTGAGTTGCTGGTGGTGACTGGGACTGTCAGTTTTCCCAAGCTCTGTTCACCAAAATTCTAGTCCTATGGGCCCTTACAACAGGGGTAATCAATTATTTTGTCAAGATGTACTCAGGGTCCATATGTCAGATAAAATAATAAACAATAATAATAAGTAAATAAAAAGATTTTGAGATCAGTCCAATAGTATCTGGCAGCCTGAATTTGGCCCACAGTCCACCTGCTGATTACTCTGCCTTATACTATCTTCCTAAAACTGATAGAAATAATGGCAGACGGTCCTAAAATTACATGTATAAGAAAAGTTATTTTAGATTTCTTGCCAAGAGTCTTTCATCAGGTGTTCATCCTACATTAGTACAGTATTTGAATAAATCCAGCTCAGCACTGTATTAACTTATTAAAGTAGAATCTTGGTAAATGGGATGTAGCTGGTTTTTGGCCGCAGATAGTTAGACCTGCCATGAGAGAGCACAGATACTAATTTATTTAAATGCCCTTCATTCCTTTGGACTTTCTTGTCAGGGACCTTTCCAGAATGGCCAAAAGTATGCTTCAATGGTCTGGCTGAGGTTCATCCATATACAGGAGAAAGCTGAGCAAATCTGTTTGCCTGTTCTGAACAAAGAATTCCCTGCAGTCTCTGATCTATAGCTCAGAGCCAGAGCAAGGAGATAGCTGCAATGTCTTAATGCAATTTCTCTTGATGAAACGGTTTAAAATAGCAAGTTCAATTACAGAAGTGAGCTCAGTTTCGTGAGCTCAGTTTAGTTTCCAGTGCATTCTATGTCCTAGTCAGAAAGCCACCATGCAGTTTGGCAAATATCTAGCTCAGATCAGAAGACCACTGATCTCCAGATCAGGTATCTTAGGGTATGTCTACACTACAAAATTAATTCGAACTAACAGACGTTAGTTCGAATTAACTTTGACCGGCGCTACACAAGCGCTCCGCTAGTTCGAACTTAATTCGAACTAGCAGAGCGCTTAGTTCGAACTAGGTAAACCTCATTCCATGAGGACTAAGCCTAGTTGAAACTTACTAGTTCGAATTAAGGGGTGTGTAGCCCCTTACTTTGAACTAGTGGGAGGCTAGCCCTCCCCAGCTTTCCCTGGTGGCCACTCTGGGCACCACCAGGGAAACTCTATTGCCCCCCTCCCGGACCCGGACTCCTTAAAGGGGCACGGGCTGGCTACGGTGCTCGTGCCAGGTGCAAGCCTGCCGGCACCCAGCCAGCAGACCCTGCACCTGGCATGGCTCGAGCCAGCCACCCGATGCCCCCCAGCCCTCCCCCTCTTCCTGGGACCAGGATGGCGGCTCCCAGGAGCTTGCCCGGGACCGCAAGAGGCGGGCACCCACCTGGTCTAGTGCGGACATCGTGGACCTCGTCCCCGACCTCCGCACTAGGCACAGGAAAGTGGCCGTCTAGGGCAGGAGAGCTGCCAGCCTGGCCACCCAGGAGCAGGTGTGCATGAAAATCAAGGTGGTCCACTGAGACCCCCAACCCTGAGCCCTGAGCTTACAATGGCCGTACTAGGTCAGACCAAAGGTCCATCTAACCCAGTAGCCTGTCTGCGGACAGCAGCCAACCCTAGGCACCCTGGAGGGGATGGACCGATGACAGTGACCAAGCCATTTGTCTCGTGCCATCCCTCTCCAGCCTTCCACAAATCTTGGGCAGGGACACCACTCCTACCCCCTGGCTTATACCACTCCATGGACCCAACCTCCATCACTTTATCTCACTTCTCTTTAAACTCTGTTCTAGTTCCAGCCTTCACCACCTCCTGCAGCAAGGAGTTCCACAGGTTGACTCTTTGTGAAGAACAACTTTCTGTTACTAGTTTGAAGCCTGCTACCCATTTCTTTCCTTTGGTGTCCTCTAGTCCTTCTATTATGGGAACTAATGAAGAACTTTTCTAGATGCACCCTCTCCACCCTACTCATGCTTTTATAGATCTCTATCATATCCCCCCTCCATCTCCTCTTTTCTAAGCTGAAAAGTCCTAGTCTCTTTAACCTCTATTCATATGGGACCTGTTCCAAACCCCTCATCATTATAGTTGCCCTCCCCTCTCCCACCCTCTCTTCCCCTCTCCCACTTCCTTTTCCCAGTCTCCCCCAGTTTTGTTCAATAAAGAGAGATTCTATTTTTGAACACACGTGTCCTTTATTTTGTACATCAGGAAGGGGGGCTAGGGAGGGGTAAGTGGAAGGAGGTGAGGGAGGAATGGGGTACCCCGATGGGGAGGACTGGGGTGGCTCTGCGGGCTTCTGGGGGTGGAACCTCTCCTGCAGCCCCCCGATTGCTCCCTCTCCCCAGATGGCAGCCTGCAGCAAGTGCAGCCGGTCTGATGGCCGAGTGCTGTGATGTGCCCAGTGTGGGTACTCCGGGCAATCCAAGCCAGGACTGCTTTGCAAGCGGGGCACCCCTGAGAACTGTCTGTCTGGGGTGGGGGTCGGGTCCCTTTAAGCACAGCCCTCGGCTAGCCTGAGACAGCAGCTCCACGCTCTAAGTCCTCATCTGATGCCCTGCCGGCACTGCTTCCGGCCATCCTTAACCCCGGTTCAGGGTCCACTCTGTGTAGACAAGCTAGTTCGAATTAGCAAAATGCTAATTCGAACTAGTTTTTTAGTCTGGATGCGTTAGTTCGAATTAGCTTAGTTCGAATTAACTAATTCGAACTAAGTTCGTTCGAATTAGCACTGTAGTGTAGACATACCCTTACAGATCAATAAGGAGGTGTGCTGTGAGAGAGGGTGTAGCAAAAACATCTATAAGACTCCATGTTCTTCTTCTTTCCCAAGCATTAAAATGTACTCAGACTCAGAAAGTGCCATACGTTGGATGCAATTCTTTTGCCACAAATATAAAATGACATTGAAACTATTTGCAGTGAAAGAAATGCTACTTGGAAAATACTTAATCTGTAACTGTACTAAACTGCATTGATGCCATCACAACTTGATTCCTAGTGGATACCAACATGCCATTTAGCACAGTGGTGAAATATAAATGACACTTTGCCTCATTTCACCACCACCCCATCATTATCAGAAGCAGAATGCAGGGTATGTCTACATAGCAAAGTTATTTCAAAATAACTTTTCTAGCGTCTACACAGCCAAACCACTATTTCAAAATTAATTTGAAATAACGGAGCGCTTTTCAAATTTGGTAAACCTCATTCCACAAGGAATAATGCCAAATTTGAAATAGCTATTGTGAAATAAGTGCTGTGTAGACACTTATTTCGAAATAGGATCACGGACTTCCAGCCTTCCCAGGGTGCCATGGTGGCCACTCCAGCCTCAACCAAGAACACTCCTCTCCCTTCCGCCTCCCCGGAGCCCTTAAAGGGGTTGACTCTTGCCCCAGTGCCTGTGCCAGCTCCAAGCCTGCCAGGCCAGAGCCAGCAGTCACTGCCCCTGACTCAGTGGCCCAATAACATGAGCCAGCAAGCCACTGGCAGCCAGCCCTCCACCGCTCCCCAGGAGCAGTCTGCCAGCTCCCAAGAGCCTGCTATGGCCCAGAGAAGGCTGGCGCCTTCCTGGTCCAGGATGGAGATCACGGACCTTATTCAGGTTTGGGGAGGATGCCCCCAACGTCCATGATCTCTGCACTAGACAGAGGAATGCGACCGTCAATAGCAGGATAGCTGCCAGCCTGGCCACCAAAGGCCACATGAGCACCAAGAAACAGGTTGGCATGAAAATCAAGTTAGTCCAGTGAGATCCTCAACCCTGAGCCTTAGCTTCCCCTCCTCCTTCTTCCCCTTGCTTCCTCCTTCCAGCTCCCTCCTACCAGGTTTCCCCCTCCCCTCCCCAACCTCCTTTTCCCTAGGGAGGAGTGGGGTTATCCAAGGAGTGGGGTTGCACTAGACTTTCAAATATTCATGATTAATCTATAATTAACTGATTATTCTTATGTTACTTAAAATAAATTTTTAAATAAAAATATGAATTCTGTCATTTTTAAATATGACAGAAATAATACATTTCATAACACAAAAAGAAACCATACAACATACATAATCCAGTAACTGAAACATCTTTTTCACAATACTATTTGTGAAATAGACAAATTATTTTACTATTAGTAATTACTAATTTGGTGTAATTTTAAATATTTTTATTTAGAAAACGAACAGACTTGAAAACCTACCATATGTGGAGATGAACAATCTCTGCTGAAATATGTATTAGCACCAAAATTCACTATTGTTCAAAGGGCTGATTAAAAGTTCCTGAACTACATATGGTTCAATCAATCTTACAGAAGATGTAAGGGAGAGTCAGGCTTTTTGCTGGCCCCTGTTTTGCCCAAGGATCAAGGGTACCATTTCTGGAGGGTTCAGGGGGCAGTGATCCCCCTCTCAACTTTGAATACTTGGATTTCATGCTTGAGGTCTGCTGAAAGCTGCATGCCCTGATTCCAGAGGCAGTTCTTAAATGCAACATAGTCAATTTGTGGAACTCTTTGCCAGGAGATAGTGAAAAAGCCCAAACCATAGTGGGGTTTCCAATAAGAAAAAAATCAGTTCAAGGAGGATAGATCCATCAGTGGCTACTAGCCAGAATGGTGTCCCTAACTTCTGTTTGTCAGAAGCTGGGAATGGGTGACAGGAGATGGATCATGAGGATTGCCTGTTCTGTTTATTCTTTCTGAAGCACCTGGCATTGGCCACTGTTGGAAGACAGGATACTGGAATAGAAGGACCCTTGGTTTGACCCAGTATGGCCATTCTGATTTTTTTATATAGAGCTGAAATGTATCTGCCCCCTTGCTGTAACCCATTAGACCCCATTCCCTTCCAGAGCTGAGATAGAGACTAAGAGTCCTGATGGTGTCTGTCTCTCTCCACAGAGTGAGTAACAAAGTAGGAATATACATTATTTTTTTAAGACTAACCAGTGTTCCTTAAGTGACTTGTCACAAGATGTCAGAATATGTTAGTGTTAGAGCTGAGTGGATCTAATATTCATTTAATTTTCTTTATTTTATATAGGAATTAAATACAGTGCTCCTGTCAGCTAACTACTAAGTTGTGGGCCAAAAAAATTAGAGTTTTCCAGTGCCTTGGTAGCTCCTGGATAGAGATGATGTGTCTGAGGAAGAGGGCGGATGGGGTTTGTTCCCCCCATCTTCCCATTTGGTGCTTGGCTTGTACTGATCATGTCAGTAACACTGCTGAAGTCTCTGTCCTCAGTCCACCCTCTCCCCCAGCTTTGACTCCCTTCCCCCCCATCACGGCATGCACAGATTATCCCCCCGCCACCAAAATTTGAAATGGCGCCCCTGCCAAGGAATTCTTTCACTCCTACATCTTTAGTCATGCAAAATATCTAAGGCTAAGTCAACCTTTACTCAAAGTCAAATATGAGAGCAGAAAATGGCACAACATGAATTATTCTTATGACAAGACCTTGGGCCCAGAAACAAGCTTTCTAAGCATAATGGATTCTTACTGTGATTTTATGGCCCTTTCATATCACACTCCATTAATGTGAACCATTCTCAACTTATGGTTGTTGTTCGTTGATGAGTATGATGTGACAAAACCAGATGTTTCAAAGCATTGCAGCAACTCAGAGTTTGAGTAATACATTACAATAAAAGGCAAGTTGTATTTCAAGTTATAGTGGATTTGGCTGCATCAAAAGTATGGAATTTTTAACTGAGGAGAATAATACAGCAAACATTGTGTGTTCTAGGGAACATTACAAGTGAATCAGTTTAGGTCAGACACAGGGGTAGAGTTTAAATTCCTCATGTCTTTTAATCAAACTTCTCAGCATTGTGTCATTCAGTATCACAACATGTTGCATTATATTAAGTCTGTTTGTTCTTGAAACAATTATGAGCACAATTCTTTGGAAACAATGCAGTAGCTATGAAGTGACACAAGGGCCAAATTTTGCTCTGAGAGACATCAATGTAAATCTGTTGCAATTCTATTGATTTGCTTGGTGTTACTGAGTTGCAGATTGAAGAATGCTGGGACCCATTAAATATTTCAGTGCATAAAGAGGTTAATCAATTTTTAGGTGTCCATCCCATGCACTAGTGCCTGTGCTACACTTGTTACATTCACCCAAACACAATTACTATAAATATCAAATAACAACTGTGGCTCAAGAGAATGAGTAACAACCAGAGGGAGACTGTTAGGAAGTGAGGCACAAACCCCATTAGTTGTGAGTTCCATACAAGAATTTCACCAATCAACCATAAACATGATAATTATCAACCATAAACTTTTCAGGCACTACAACAGCCTTAACATGAAATCACAGACAGTCCCCTTGAGTACTCTGATCTATCTCATCACCAAGCATAGCATACTTTTGTGACAGATGATCCTTTCACCAAGGTTAACACAATAATATTCAGGTTACTCCCAGTAAATTGCACCTTCGATCTCACACCTAAGACAATGCTTGCAAGGAATTCTATAAGAAACTATATAAAGATTGATTAAATAGAAAAAAGAAATGAGTTATTTTACGAGGCTAAAGCAGGTAAGCACAGATAAACAAATGAGTTACAATTAATTTTGAAAGGGTAATAGAAGTGTCTATAATCATGTGCTATATATCTTTGGGTACATCTACACAGCAACATTATTTCGAAGTAACTAGCATTATTTCAAAATAACTTAGTCCACGTCCACAGAGCTGGCAGTTATTTCAAAATAATGTTGAAATACTGTCAACCTGGAAGACTTGTTACTCCGACTCCTGAAACCTTCATTGTACAAGGAGTAAGAGAAATCGGAGAAAAAAAGCTCTATTTCAAAATAAGTGCTGTGTAGATGCTCCCAATTTCGAAATAAGCTACTCAATTGAGGTAGCTCAATTTGCGTAGCTTATTTTGAGTTAAGCCCTGCTGTGTAGCTTGTCTGGTATCAAAGGACCTTTTCTTTTGGGAAAGGAGTAGATCAAACCTTTACACTATTGAAGATCAACCCTTTCTATTGAAACCCTTTACACTAATTAATGTCTCTCCTGTGTGGTGATTTACACAATACAGCTATTCAAATATTACCTTACAATATGGGATACAAATGTTACACTTGATTGAATGATTGAGAGTCACTGCACACATTCATCTCACTTATAAACACTAGACACATTTTTACTACTCTATTTTAATAATACCAATCCACAGATGAGCCATACTGATTCCAGACATGTATTTGATCATGTTCATCTGAGATATGAGGACCTTAACATGAGTTGGTACCTGCTCTGCTAATTTTCAAAGTAACAGAGGCTTCTTATCTCTCTGCAAGTAAGGAACTCAGTGAGAAAGACTTCCAAGCCAAACACCACAGTCTTTTGGAATGTCTTATCCTCGGGTGCTTAGGAGAGAAAATGGTTTTACTGAGTATGTGGGAGGTTAATACATCTGGGTTTTGGGAGATCAGTGGGGAAGCAGATTCTGCAATCCAGGATCTTAATAGACAATACCCTGTGAGCAGCATCTTGCTCTGTTTAAAGGAGTCTTCAGCGCATACTTTACAAGTATGGAATCTCAGTAAGGGGAGAGAGGCAGTTTCTCAGGTTTCCAGATTCAAAACCAGTTTGGGCTTTAAAGGGTAAAAGGAATGCCTTGGGGTATGTCTATACTACCCCGCTAGTTCGAACTAGCGGGGGTAATGTAGTCATCCGCAGTTGCAAATGAAGCCCGGGATTTGAATTTCCCGGGCTTCATTTGCATGAAGCCGGCCGGCGCCATTTTTAAATGCCGGCTAGTTCGAACCCCGTGCCACGCGGCTATACGCGGCATGGAGTAGCTAGTTAGGAAGCCTAATCCGAACTAGCTACTCCGTGCCGCGTGTAGCCGCGCGGCACGGGGTTCGAACTAGCCGGCATTTAAAAATGGCGCCGACCGGCTTCATGCAAATGAAGCCCGGGAAATTGAAATCCCGGGCTTCATTTGCAACTGCGGATGACTACATTACCCCCGCTAGTTCGAACTAGTGGGATAGTGTAGACATACCCTTGAAGACTATCCAGAAATCCAAATGGCCTGAAGCTCTGAGAGCACAATTTGGCCAAATAATTTTAAACAAGCAAAACATTTACATTTACGTGCAGCTAAACAATAGATCATACACACAAATAGATTGTTAGTCAATACTTAACTTTTTCTTGCAAACATTTACACTTTACCTATACTGTCTGTAAGAAGTAGGATCTCACTGAAAGACCTGAGCCACAGACTAGGGTATAACAGGTATGTAAACTCATTTTGAAGAGGAAATTTATATGCCTATATACTGATCAGACACATTGGTTTTCAGGCCTCTACCAATTTACCCTTTTCCTGTCCATTCACTGCAGCTGAAGGATCACCTTACAGTTTTATCCATGAGCTGGGATGGTTAACACCACTGTTTCACAAACCTGTTTATATTATTCCTCCATCAGCTGGAGAAGGTGATCATTACGGAATGATACAAGACTTTTTCCATTAAATTCAGAGAGAGGGTTCTTATCTCCTGAGAATGCTTTGCCCTGATAGCATTTCTACCCTTCTGACATATTGTGAAATATCTGCTTCTGCCACTAAGTTAGAAACATGCCCACTGGCTATAACATACAACAATACCCAATTGTAAAATAGCAAACTTGCTCTTTGTTTCTATCTATATTCTTTCTAGCCTGGAAATTGATTTAAATTTTAAAAGCCCTGGTGCATAAGACCTATATGTAAACCATCTGAGATTATCTAGAAGAGTGATTATTTTAGTTTAGGGTGAATATCAAGTTGCTTGTGGCCACAGGGATAATCTAGTTAACCAAAATCACAGACTTCTGCCTCACTGCCATTCTCTCATTCCTTTGCAACAGGTTTGAACCTCAGCCCAGAGACTATTTTAGAACATAAGAAAGAATTTGAGGATTTAAAAGTACCTTGTGGGGTACATTATGTATCAACAGTTTGTTCTCAGGACAGCACAAACAGCTTAGCCATCAATGGCATCCTCTTCCTGTGAGTAATTGCATATTTTTATTGAATATTCTGAGAAATGTGTGGTATTTAGTGGCATATACACTCTGCAAGTCATTTAATATTTTGTATTTGTATTGTTTCTTTATTAACTTTATACAAAAATTAATCACAATAGGCCCGTCTTAATATTTTTTTCTTCCTCAAAAAGTTGTGAAGATGTAAAATGACCAGCTGTATTCCTATTACTGTATTTGAAATACTACAGACATTTTATATATTTGCAAGGTGCCACTGCTTATGGTTGCATGCAAGAAGTTACACCATTAGGGTGCATCAGGAAAAACACTTAAAGAGAGTTTTGAAATCCTAAAGAATGAAAACAAACCAAGTTTTAATACTGACCCCTATTTCAAAGGACATTCCACTGAACTGAGATGCACTCATTTGGAATGTATTAGACTTTCTTCCCATGAACATATCTAGCTAATGCTAATTAATAATTATGTCTGCTGTTTATCTGGGGCAGAATTCATCTAAATACTGCATCACATGAATGTGAGTGGCTAAGATCACGTAGCTGAGTCATTGTTTCCCAGGGGATTATGGGTTATCAGAGAAGCACCAGAGACATGCACAAAATTACATTAACTACCAGAGTTGATGACTCTCCTCAATGCAAAAGTGTTCCTGTAGTTATGGGTAAAGCAGCAGATCGCTCCTTGAAGGCTCCCAGTCTTAGCTGTTGCTCCCACAGGCCCGCAAAGCATCTTGTTACAAGGGCAGCTGATACATACAGTTCTAGAGACTCAGCATCAACCAAAAATCTAAACATCTTTCTCTTGATCTCATGGCATTCATCTAGCTACATGTAATGCCACCCTCCACTTCCTACCAGAATGTACAACGAAAGAAAAGAAAAGAAAAGAAAAGAAAAGAAAAGAAAAGAAAAGAAAAGAAAAGAAAAGAAAAGAAAAGAAAAGAAAAGAAAAGAAAGAGGTGCCCACTTACTGATCCATTTTAAGGAGGGCATCACTAGAAAAAGATTGAGAACTACTAAGTTAAATTCTGTAAAAGTATGCACTAAGATAGACATTTCAGTTCTAAATATATATTGCCAGCCTTCTAATCTCACCACCTACTTCTGGGCAACCCAGCTCCATTGGAGCCATGCTACCAGGCTTTCCTGGGTCTTGGAGGCAGAGGTGGTCACAGAAAAATTACCTCCGGGCACAAGTTACTTTTTTAAAGATTAGCTGCTAAACATCAGCAAGTGGGACAATGATTTACACTACCTCCCATTCTGTCTCCTTCCCAACCCACTGATTCCCATCCTCTCTTCATGATGGTATGGAGGTAGCTGGCCCACCATATATTAATGCAGACATCACTGAATGAGTGTGAACAGGGCTCCTTCTGCAAGCAAATGATTTCTCTGGTGACATTATTCTTTAGTGCTCTTGATAGTGCTCTTTACATGCCCTGTTTGGTAACAGCAATATTATTATTTGATGCAATCTGTTTACAATTTCAAAAGCAAATAAAAAGGAATATAAAATATTCGGAAACAAAATATCTGATTTTCCGAGAAAACTTGCCAGCTGTCTACACTGGCCGCTTGAATTTCCGGAAAAGCACTGACGATCTAATGTAAAATCATCAGTGCTTTTCCGGAAAAACTATGCTGCTCCCGTTCGGGCAAAAGTCTTTTTCCGAAAGACTTTTTCCCGAAAGGGCCAGTGTAGACAGCACGGTAGTGTTTTCCGCAAAAAAGCCCCGATCATGAAAACAGCGATCGGGGCTTTTTTGCAGAAAACCGCATCTAGATTGGCCACGGATGCTTTTCCGCAAAAAGTGCTTCTGCGGAAAAGCATCCTGCCAATCTAGACGGGCTTTTCCAAAAATGCTTATAACGGAAAACTTTTCCATTAAAAGCATTTTTGGAAATTCATGCCAGTGTAGACGTAGCCTGAGGGTATATCTACACAGCAGTGATATTTGGGAATAACCGACATTAATTCAAAATAACAAAATGCGTGCCTACACAGTAAGCCATTATTTCAAAATAATATCAAGCTGGAGGACTTCTTACTCCAACTCCTGTAACCCTCATTTCACTAGGAGTAAGGGAAGTTGAAGGAAGAGCATTCTTTGACTTCCTGATGTGTAGACAGCAACAGAAGCCTAATTAAGCTATTTCGACTTTAGCTACACAATTGACATAGCTGAAGTTGCATAGCTTAATTCAACTTTTGCCTCAAATAAATTGCACCCATCCTGACTGTGATTTCCACTCCAATGCATCTGACGAAGTGGGTGTTTGCCCACGAGAGCTTATGTCCAAATAAATCAGTTAATCTTTCAGGTGCCACAGGACTCCTCATTGTTTTTGCAGATACAGACTAACATGGCTAAAAATAAAATTATAGTCTCTGTTTATCAAACAATTGTTTTTGACCTTTGATGGGGAAGTATGTCAAAGGAATAAGGGAGTTTAACTGCTAATCCTTCTGCAGATGAAGATAAAATTAGAACTGTTCAAGTCCCATCTGTCATGATGCCATCAACAGCACTTCAGCAGGGATCATCAAAGGGACATAGTGCTTTCTGCTATCAGTCAGCTACCCAGGACATGATGCAACATAGGAATGAAAGACAAAGGTCTGTACTCTATAGTCCTTATGGAAAAGTCTGGCAGAATTCAATAGGGAAGAAAATGAACAAGATTTTAAAAAAGTGCAATAGTGTTCTATACAAATTACTCTAGCCACCTATGGAATTTAATAGAAAATGATTGCCTTTTTATAGGGCTATTTCTAAACCAGTCTGCAAAATTCCTACAGGATGGATATAATTTTCTAAGAATTTTTTTTTAAAGTGTATCATCCTAAAGATGCAGTACATTTTAGGAATTATTTAAATTGGAAATTCTCTGGGTGGATGTGTGGGTGGGTGGTCTTAATTTTATAGCAACTACTGTGCATTATAGGGCAGATTGTGCCTGCCCTCTGAATCCTAGTCACCCAGAAGTGTAATGAAGGGCAATGTCAGAAGGAGCTTTCTGTCTTTTTTCCCCTCACACAAGAGGAATTTGGGGAACGCCACGACTCTCCAGGGCTACCACAACTTTTGCAGAGGGGACAGGGAGGAAGCATTCAGTAGGACTGTTGCTGCTCTTGCTTTTAATACTAAATGAATCCCAACTTACAACAAAGATTCTTCTGCTCAGTCACTGCACTCACTGATTTTAACAATATGGTTTTTGTTTTAAGGAGGCCCTCTGCATAGTGTCTTTAGCTGGTATCATGGTTGTGGGTTTTTTTCAGTCAAGCCCAGCCTCCCAGATTGCTGGCACAAATGTACATAACTCTCATTACTTGATTTTCAGTTGCAATCTAGTAACTAATGATGCAACTATCAGCTGAGTTTTGGGGTGCAAAAATCTTCAAGCAGAGCAACCACATCTTTGAAAATGTAATCCTGCGTCTCCTGATTTGAGCACCATCATTTTGGTTTTTTCCTCTAAACTTGTTTGAATTCTGTATGATTGTATAGCCCTCTCCTTTTAAATGCAGAGGCTAGTGTTACGTCATCTTATTGAAAATGTGTCACTGTTTGGCCATAAAAATAATTCAGTTTCTTCTATGATGGAATAAAAAAATCCATTTCTGGTAAACTAATACCATTAAGGTAGCTTTTTAAGATGCCAGCTCCATGAATGTTACTCTCAGATAGAAATGGGTTATTATAAAGAGCAGACACTTGTATTATGCTACTGCGCTTTCCCAAGTCTGGTTTCATAAACTGACCACTATGAAGTGTGCCTTTTTTCCTGTTACACTGTAATATACACCAAACCATGCATATGCTGGAAACTGATTTTCTTTAGTGGTTTACAGGTGATTTTTACACTGTGAATGCAGACATTTACTTAAAATGGGGACTTATTTTTCTGCTAATTAGAGGCCACATTTAGAACCTTCATTCCCACCTCATGTATACACCAAGGACATGATCCTGCTCACCTTATGCTAAAAAATAATGTTAGTGAAGCAAATGGGATGGTTTACCTGAGTAAAATCAGCATGAAGGGAAATTATTTAAGAGTGACTATGAAAAAGGGACATAAGGGCGGAGGGGAAATATCCATTAGAAATATAGGATGCCAAATGGAGCCAAGATCAAAAATGGGCAGAAAATACAGTAGTGTTCTTATGAATAAAAGAGAGGTTGCTTTTGCTAGCCTATTTTGAGTCAAAGGAATTCCTCTAACACATACTCAAGGCCTCCCTTTCACTAGAAAAAAACAGAAGGGGACAGATTCACTTCACTATGTTGAAAGCTAGTGCAGAAAAGTCCTTCTAGGGATGTGGCATTAGGTGATCACAACTTCCTTTCAAGGCAGACCCACAAGTGACCATTATCACCCCAAAATGGACATGGACTAGCAAAGCAGACTGGTTAGGATGGCCAGAGGCATTGTCTCACAGCCCCAGGTGAGGGGACTATCTGGCTATGATTAAAGTTGCCTTTTCTCCAGAATAGGCCCCCAGCAGTTGTGGCTCTAATACTGGATTGGCAGGGGCAGTGCCTCAACCAAGAAAAGAGAAAAACATAAAATCAGAGTAAAATACATTTACTTTTATCCCATTCTTAGATGCCTCTCTGGTCTACTAATTCAATGATCTCTCATGCAAGTGAAGGATCCATGTCAGGGAGACACCCTAATGTCCCAGGGCATAAAGAGCTCATACAAGTTAAGGGAATATGGATTGGATAAATGGACAGTAAAATGGATAGATAGAAGGCCGGGCCCAGCAGGTAGTGATCAATGGCTCGATGTCAGGATGGTGGTCAGTTTCTAGTGGAGTGCCCCAAAGATTGGTTCTAGGACCGGTTTTGTTCAATATTTTTATTAATGACCTAGATGAGGGGATGGATTGCACCCTCGGCAAGTTTGCAATGACACTAAGCTAGGGGGAGAGGTAGATACACTCGAGGGCAGAGATAGGGTCCAGAGTGACTTAGACAAATTGCAGGATTGGGCCACAAGAAATCTGATAAGGTTCAACAAGGACAAGTGCAGAGTCCTGCACTTGGGACGGAAGAATCCCAAGCATTGTTACAGGCTGGGGACCAACCAGCTAAGTAGTAGTTCTGCAGAAAAGGACCTAGGAGTTACAGTGGATGAGAAGCTGGATATGAGTCAACAGTGTGCCCTTGTAGCCAAGAAGGCTAATGGCATATTAGGTTGCATTAAGAGGAGCATTTCCAGCAGATCCAGAGAAGTGATTATTCCCTTCTATTCGGCTCTGGTGAGGCCACATCTGAAGTATTGTGTCCAGTTCTGGGCCCCCCAGCTACAAAAAGGATGAGGACGCACTGGAGAGGTGCAGCAGAGGGCAACCAACATGATTAGGGGGCTGGAGCACATGACCTATGAGGAGAGGCTGAGGGAGTTGGGTCTGTTTAGTCTGCAGAAGTGAAGAGTGAGGGGGGATTTGATAGCAGCCTTCAACTTCCTGAAGGGAGGTTCCAAAGAGGATGGAGAAAGGCTGTTCTCAGTAGTGACAGATAGCAGAACAAGGTAAACCTGGTTTCACGAGGCATACCTGCGCCGGTCGACAAAGGCTTCCTTGTCAACCACGGCGCATCTAGACTGCCCTGATCTGCCGACAAACAGCTGATCATCAGCTGGTCGGCAGAGTGCGGCAGCCATTTTAATTTAAATGAAGCCGCAATTATTTATTTAAATTGCAGCTTCGTTTCCCTATGCCCAGTAGCCTAAACTACATGCCTCTGATAACAGAGGCATGTAGTCTAGACATACCCTAGGAGAGTGGTGAAGCACTGGAATGGGTTACCTAGGGAAGTAGTGGAGACTCTATCCCTAGCAGTGTTTAAGTCTCGGCTTGACAAAGCCCTGGCTGGGTTGGGATTGGTCCTGCCTAGAGCAGGGGGCTGGACTTGATGACCTTCTAAGTACTCTTCCAGCTCTATGGTTCTATGATTCTATGCTCACATTCCAGGAGAAGGTTTAAAAGCTGAAGGTGCAAGATTGCATTGAATAGCTCAGCAACTACCATGAAACACAAAAGGATACTTCTCAGGGGAGTATCCTAATGGACTTTCCAGCTGAACATTTTAAACTGGTTCTAGAGCTCAACGAGGCTTGAAACAAAACAAAGGGGTCTGAGGCTGAAATGTTATAGTGTATTTCTGCACTATTTGCCTCTGATATTTATTCCTGCCACTGGTGTACTCTAGACAAGAAAGCAACAAAGAGCATTTGAAGGATTCTAAAGGAGATTACAGGAATTTCCACTAGGGTGAGTGAGGACATAGACTCAGTCCTCTAGATGCAGTAGCTCAAAAAGCAGTTGCAGGAGGACTTCACTGAACAATCCATCTGCCATCTTACCACTTCTGGAGGCACTTTCTGAAGTGCCATTAATTTCTGAACCTATGTGCAGCTAAGTGAAGTTGTATGGCCCTACTCAAAATTGTTATCAAGAGCAATCATCAGGAAAGCAGGCAATGTTCCTACCACCCAATGTACAGTAGCTTGTACCCAGACATGAATTTTGCAACACCCTGCCCCTAAAGTTTAAATCCAGCTTTGGATTATTAAAAAATGTTACTTTATACATGGGGGGGGGGACCCACATACAAATTGCATTGGGAAAATGCTTTGCAAATTCAAACAGTTTATTTGAAGCTATGAAGTTCCTGCTCCATTATTATGCCCATGATTGCATCTGACATCACATTGTGGTTTTCCAGATATGTTTCTCTTATGGAAGTGGTCCTTTCACAAGTGCTTATAGAAAGCCACTGGTTTATCAGTTTGCTAAACCCATCAACATTTCAAGATTGCTGTGTCCACTATGCAGGAAATTCCAGCTCACTGAAACTATTGTTATTACTGCATCAGATGCATTAAGTGATTTTCATGTTAAGACTAGTATGTACTCATAAAAGGAAATCTGCACATTGTATATTAGAAAGACTTTTGAAAAACCAAAAATTTACCGTGGATGCTAGATCTGTTCTTAGGTGATTTAGGATTTAGAAAACTGCTCAGCTTGGCCACTTTTACTTGTGTTTCAAAGAAACCCCTGTCTTACCCCCAATACATAAAAAAAAACCTCACTATTCATTTGAAATGGTTTTACAATTTTTGTTTTGGGATGAACAAAGGACACAATCTAAAAACAAAAAATAAACACAAAGACAAAAACTAAAAACTAAAAACAAAATAAAACAAAATAAAATAAAATATTTGGGCAATATACTGCTCTTTGCTTTCCAAAAGAACCACTGCATTGCGGCATGGGGGAGATAAAAGTATCAACGTTATTTTAATGCATATATGTTTTTTCATTCTCAATTTTAATCCCAGGAGGAAAGAAATGGGGGCACTGCCATTAGTAGACCTAAATAAATAATCCACAATGAATAATCTATTGTATGAATGACACATATTGCTGTTGTGAATTGTATGCTGTCTTATTGTAATTTTCTTGAATTGATTCATTATTTAAGATCATTTTGAACATTTCCTCCCCACCCTTTTTTCTTACTCTAAAGATGGATCACAAACAATTCTCCATACATAGTCAATATTTGACCTTTGAGTGGTCTGGCTTGGTTACCCCTGACAAGATAAGTCCAGTTACTTGGCTTCTAGATGAGCACACAAACACTTCCAGCTTGAACATTTGCAAGCATAAATGTAAAATTCACTTTATGGAAATTCACTTTATGGAAATCTGTCACAAACTTTTGTGTAAACACAGCTGAATTGCTCAAATATTTGCAAAAAGCATATGGAAAAGGAGGGAAATGAACTAATTTTAAAACTACAGCTGAAGTTCACTGTCATATTTCTGTACTATTTGCCTCTGATAGTTATTCTTCATCACTACAACTAAATAAAAAAATCATCTCACCAGAAGATGCTACATCAAGTTTGACTGTTTTAAACATGTGCCTAGCACTTCTCTGACAGCTGTAAATGAGGTGTATTGGAGGGAAAACTTATTGCAATACAGCACATAAACTATAATGGTATAGATGTAGGGCATTTCTTCTGGATTAAAAAATAGCTGAAAAAAGCTACCATTAATTCAGCCATTAGTGATTTCCTCAAGAAATGCCTACTGCCAATGTAGTCAATGCTGCTATATCAAATCTTGCAAGTGCTTCCTTAATCAAAAACAAGGCACTTTTCAAGCAGATGATCTCTTAAAACTCCAATCAGCTTATAATAGTTTTCTACAAGTACAGTCAGAAATGTTGAAATAATCCAACTGAATACAACTTCCTTAATGGACTTGCTTGGTGTCTGGAGAAGGGATGTATCTTCAATAACTTCAAAGGCGTAGCCGAGTTAGTCTGTAACAGGAAAAACTTACGTATCCAACCATAGTCCGTGTATGAGAGGCCCACCATGCCAGCATGTCTTAAACATTTGATTAGAGTAAAAATCATCATTCAGTCCTTCAAAGGGGTTTAACAATTGCCAACAAAATTTAAATCCATGTGCAAGATGGAGACATTTACAAGATAACAGGAAATGATTAACAAAGTATTACTGGACCTGATTAAAATATATTACCAATCCTAATTAAAAAAAACAGAGTGTTATAACCTCCGTAGATTGCATATGGTTGTGCGTCATAAACTTTCCCTTCCTACAACATGACCTTTTAGTTTACTTTTTTTCTGGACAGATTCAACAGGAGAAGAGAATTTCATAATCTGTGACTATACTTGCACATGTTTCTATTTATTGCCTTTTGAGGCGAATGAGATGAACAGGATGTCTTGACTTTTTTGATAAGGCAATTGTGAAAAATATATATTATTTTTATATATAAATTAGATTTTTTTCCGACTTCCATGTGTCTGATTTCATTTGATATTTACATAAAAGCAAATATAATTCCAGAAAAAGCAATGAAGATGCTTCAGTGAAAATGCAGTGTTCAGTATTGACAACCCTAGTCATTCAAACATGAGTGGATCCCCCAAAATCAGAGTTTAAATAATGGGAAATTTAAAAATAATAACATTTGGTTTCTTTAAAATTACCTTCTAGTTTGGAGTCAAAACATATCATTTCATTTTCATTTTCAAGCACAGAGGCAGCCCGGCGGTGAGAATCACCGCACTTCCCCCTCCCCTGTGGCGCTCCGCTTCTCCACCTGGCCGGCAGATGGGGCCACGCCACCCGTAGTGCACACACCTATGTCTGTAGCTACTCGCTAACTGGTAATACCTACTTGCCATGGTAATATGCATTTCCTATAATTGTACAGGTAACACAAGCAGAGTGTAACAGCAGAGTCCACACCCTGTTCCTTAGGACCCTGGTAGAGCATCCTCTACCACCCTCTACCTCCTCTTTTATCCATTCCTTTGCTCCTTCACACTCATCTATTCCTTTCTATTCCTCCACCACTGTCTACTCCATTGGAATATGCTTGCACATAAATATTCCTGTAAACCAGGGTGTTAAAATATTTTGGAGGGTCATGATGAACTTTTACAAAGATTTGTTTTATGCTTAGTGCTTTATTTTAAAGGGAAAGTTAACTCATTTTGTTAATAGTGATGGGAGCTATTTAAGTGTTTCAGACATGTTTGGTTAGAATAAATTTCAGCTGGAAAAGTCACCAGATGGTCACCTGAGGAGACGGATGCTCTCTGTGTACTGAAAAGTTAAGGCATGGGCAACTACAATGCAAGTATCAAGTATGCTGCTCCACCAGTATGTCTCAAGCCCAATCCGCCTGGATCCATTAGGGATGCAAGAATAGTTCAAATCCTGATACCTATTCAGTCTTGGACTCATTTGCTGAAATTGCCAACAAATACACCAATTATAATAGGGAGTTTTGTTTTTCAGTTTGGACAGCTGCCCACTAAGAATAAGACTGAGATTAAATTAATTTCACATAGTCACCAGCCAGCTGTCAGTTGACACTAGACCACCACCAGTCCAGGCAGGCTTGCAACCAAAGAACAAAGATATGAAGAACTGGATATTCCATTACATTTGTCTAACCACAACATCTTTTTTCAGACTGGATACAAATTTGTTGGTCTAATCTCTATGAGTGTGTCTAGACTACAGGGTTTTGTCGAAAAAAGTGGCCTTTTTTCTAAAAAAAACTTCCCCTGCATCTAGATTGCTGCTGCATTCTTTAAAAAGTAAATCAAAAAATGCAGCAGCTTTTTCGACTGCGGAAAACCTCGTTTTACGAGGGAGAATGCCTTTTTTTGAAAGCTCTGGCTCCATGTTGCAGAGTGCTGTAGTGTCCCGAGTGAGGGCAACCAAAGCATGCAGAGACAAAATGCTTTGCTGTCCCTCATCGAGGTAGTCAAGCAAGCATGGAAACCTGAGAACTAGCTGTCCGAGGGAGTCCCTTTAAGCACAGCCCCACACAGTAAGTCCTGACCTGCTGCCCTGCTGAAACTGGCTCCAGCCAGACTTAAATGCGATTCAGAATCCACTCAGTGTGGACGCATTATTTCGAAATAGCAAAACGCTATTTCGAAATGCATTTTGTGCCTAAACGCGTTATTTCGAAATAAGCTATTTCAAAATAACACTGTACTGTAGACATACCCGCTGTAAGTGACATGATTATCTGTTAAAGAACATTAATCTCAACAAGCTCTATTGGACAACTATTATATCCCGTGCCACTGGCCTGAATGGTTAGGAGGGTTGTTTCCATTAAGTTGAAAAATCAATCAGGTATCTCTTTGGTGTAATTTTGTTCATTCTACAAAATGCACACAAAGACTTGTGTGTTTGAACATAGTAGAAACAAGGCAACAGCTGGCATGTTCCTTGCTCAGAAACCCACGTCTGCCATTCCAGTGAGCTCTGTGCCAGAAAAGCTCTGCCTCTTCACTTCCTCTCAGAGTCAGTCACATAACTGCATCTGCTGGCTTTGTGCCTCCCCTAGACATAAGTTGCAATCAATACCTTAGCCCCTGACCTTGCAACCAAGGAAAACCCTCAGTTAGCTCTGTTCAGGCCTTGCCATGCAGCTTAGTGCTTCATGGGGTAACATTCGCTATCTAAAGCTATTTCACTGTAAAGGGTTCTTGATCCTGGAAGAATGTTATAATTGACTTTAATGAAGTCTGTGACTGTCTCTGGATCAAAGACCTCCATGATAGCAGCCATTAGCACCTTCCAGCACAACATTATCTGTGTGTGACTAGTGCACACAATTCGCTGGTTGCTGTCCACACACAGAAAGTTGCCATCATCTACCCTGAATAGCTTACAATCTACATAAGCAAATGGGGAAGAGGAGGTTACTCACCTCCTGTAACTGACATTCTTCCACATGAGGTGTAGAGCATCCCAGCACCTCTGGATGGAGTTTCTTCAGCAGTGTCTCGGAGGGGGCTGCGCATGCCCAGCATGTGAAGCGTGCGGGCTCCCTCGCTAGCTATATGCATGCACAGCCCCCGCCTCCCTTTAGTTCCCTCTCTATCCGGAACCCAGCAGAGAAGCATGATTTACATGATTGTGGAGTTTTCTTAAGGTTTCCGAAGTAGAGGGAAGGAAGGGAGGGTAGTGGAGCAGCCCCCAGGGATGCTCATCTCGAAGAATGTCAGTTACAGGAGGTGAGTAACTCTCCTTCGAGAGGCGTCCCTGGAGTGCTCCACATGAGGTGACTACAAGCAGTCTATCTTATGGTGGTAGGGACTTCAGATCGGCTAAGTAGGCTGTTTGGAGGACAGGCGTAGGTGGAGGTCCCATAGTTGTTGTGGGGGTGACACGTCAGGGTATAGAGCTTGCAGACCCTTCAAAAACTGTTTAGTTGTAGGGTGTGCAAATAAAGTGGTGTCATCCAGTGGTGCGTGGAATGTTGTTACAGCTGCTAGGTGCACTCTAATTGAGGCTAAGGAGAGACGAGACTGCTTTAGGTGCAGCATGTATTCCAGAATTACCGGCAGTGGGGCTGTTTGAGGTAGTATATTGCGGTCGCTCACCCAGTGTGTAAAATGCGTCCATTTACTAATATATATTTTCCTTGTTGCAGGAGCTTTGCTGTGCAGGAGAACCTCCCGGACTTGCTGGGAACAGTGGAGCTCTATGCCAGTGAACCATTAAGGTGTCACACTTTTAGATGGAGCATCAGTAGTTGAGGGTGAGATGTCCTGATTTGCGGGTGATAAGAGGATGTGAGGTACCTGCGGTAACGTGATTGGATGGCTGTGTGTCATCCCGAGAAGTAGGGGAAACCAAGGTTGGCGCAGCCAGCATGGAGCTATAAGGATGAGATTTGCTTTGTCCCTCCATATCTTTATGATGACTCTGCTGAGGAGGGGAAGGGAAGGGAATGCATACAGCAGGGATGCATTCCATGTCAGAATCAGAGCGTTCCCTAAGGAACGTTTCCCATGCCTGCTCTGAAGCAATACATTGTGTATTTTCTGTTGGATCTGGTGGCAAACAGATCTATACAGGGTTGGCCCCATTGGCTGAATATCTCTTGTAGGACTGTATGGTCCATCTCCCATTCGTGTTCCTGTGGGAGGGCTCTGATTAGAACATCCGCTGTCATACTGAGAGCTCTGGGTAGATAGCATGCAGATAATCGGATATCCCGTGCTATGGCCCAGTTCCAAAGGGCTATGGCTTCTCTGCAGAGGGGCTGAGACTGTGTTCCACCTTGCCGGTTTACATAGAACATGCATGCCATGTTGTCCGTGTAGACACGGATGTGTATACTTCTTGCTCAAGGGAGCAGTTTTTTACTTGCTAGGCAGACAGCTCTGAGTTCTAAAATATTTATATGCAGAGCACGCTCCGCAGAAGACCATAGGCCTTGAGCTGTTCTTCTTTTCATGTGAGCACCCCCACCTGTGAGTGAGGCATCCATGGTGATGACCTCTGTGGATTGGAAAGGTGTGCCTATAGTTAGGTTGGATGCCTTTGTCCACCATCTTAATGATGCCTTGACTGGTGGAGGCATTTTTAGTCTCTTTGTCAGTGAATGAATGTTTGGTTTGTACTGGGTTAGAAGCCAGCTTTGGAGACACCTCATAAATAATCTCATGTTGGGCACCACTGGGTTGCAGTTGGAGGCTGTGACTGTAGGCATGTCCTAGAAGGATAGTGCCAGGCGCCTGATGTGAGTGACTCTGTCATGTGGGAGGGAAGCTCTGGCTGTGACAGAGTTGAGGTGTGTCCCAATAAATCGGATGGTCTGTGAGGTTGTAAGCATTGACTTGGGGTGGTTCACTAGAAGTCCTAGAGAATGAAAACAGTCTAGCACCATATGAGTGTGTTGATGGCACTCGTGTCTGGACCTTGATTCTGGAGATGGCGTTCTGGTTTCCAATCTCTTGACTGTATTTTTAAATGTGCTTATTGGATTGCCCTGGAAGGCTGGGTGTATTAGTCTGGGACAGTCATCTCCGCTGCCTATTTCAACCCCGCTGTGAATATGGGAGTTGTTCTTGTCTGTGGTACTGGAAAGGGGGCTGCTGGTACCTTGGTCTTTGATATAGTTGGTACCTATATTGTCATGTTCTCATTGTAGAGTCTGGATACCCAAGGATTGGAGAATGGCTCTGGAGTCCTTCATAGATTGAAGAACTTCATTAGTTTTTGAGGAAAAATGGTTTTCCCCTTCAAAGGGGAGATCTTCCACAGCTGGCTGTACCTGTCACGGGAAGTCCAAATTGTTGTACCAGGAGGCCTGCCGCATAGTAACAGCTGTAGGCATTGATCTTGTGGCTGTGTCTGCTGCATTGAGCGCAGCTTGCAGCACTGTACGTAAAATTGTTTGCACCTCAGACAATGGCTTTGAAATGTACTTTTTTGCTTTCTGGCAGATCATCAATAAATGCGTTCATTTTCATGTAATTGTTGTAATCGTATTTACTAAGTAGGGCTGAATAATTCGCTACCTTCACCTGAAGTGTGGCTGAAGCACACACTCTTTTGCCAAACGCTTCTAATCTCTTGTTCTCCTTGTCAGATGGGGTTGAGCGATTTTGCTGCTTGTTTCTCTGTTGTGCAGCATCCACCACCAGGGAATTATGGGGGGATGTGCGAAGAGAAATTCGGATCCCTTGGGTGGCACAAAATACTTTCAGTCCGCCTTTCTGCTTATAGGGGGAAATTGAGGCAGGTGTCTGCCATAAAGTTTTTGCAGATTGAAGAATGGCTGGATTGATAGGAAGAGCAATTTTTGTTGATGAGCTGGATTGTAGGATGTTAGTGAGCTCGTGGGGAGTATCTTGTACTTCCTCCACAGGGATATTTAGGCCCTGTGCAACCTGTTTAAATAAGTCTTTAAAAGAGGAAATGTCCTCCGCGGTGTTAGCGGAAGGAGGTAGAATTGATTTCCCTGTATCAGCTAATGAAGCTGTGTGAGCCAAAGATCCCGTCGCTGACATAGGGGAATATTGGCTGTCATTATCACTCCTCCTAGTGTGTCTGTGAGGAGATTTAGTAGAGCATGAAAGAGGCTTATCTATATGCTTAGTTTTACATGGTCTCTTTCTGTGCAGTGGTGTCACATTTGCCACTGAGGGGGTTATGCCACAGGCGGGGGCATCCACAGATAGGGAGCCCAGGGAGCCATTTGCACTTTGAGAAGGTCTGGTTGCATGAGACTGTGTGTTCCCAGTGACCCTTCTGGATGAGAGGTTCGAAATCCTCTCCCCACAACTGTCCCTTCTCACGCTTCTTGTACACTGAATGTACGTATCTTCACTCAAAATAGCGGAGTGAAGAGTTGAATCAATCTGAAAGTCTTTATTCTCCCTGCAGGTGACCAGGGGAGTTTATGATGCAGGGGGCTGCACTAGCTGAAAGGAGCCTGTATTTACTGCAGAGCTGAGAGGGAGAGCTACAGCCCCTAATAGTTGAGAGGAAGGGGCGGCATTCACTGAATGCTCTATCCTTTCTCAAGGTGTCGTCATGAGAGACTGAGGAACGGTAGAGCTGCAATAACGGTCAGCGTTCCCGGGGTTTCTGAGGCTGGCACGGAATGGCATGTTGCCTCAGTAAGTGCAGCATGTGAAGCGCTTTCTGGCTTATTACACTGTTTGCCCAAAGTACCTGGGTGGTCAAACATACTCAGATGGTTCTTATCTACTTTTTTACCTCAGAATGCCTCTTGGTGGGTTGCTGAAGTAATGAGCTTGCCCTTTTCTTAAAGGGCTTAAGGTTATCCTTGTTGGATTAAGAGCTCTGCCCAGAGCCTGGGTCAGAGGAAGTTGCTGTTGTCATTGAGGAGCCTTTTCAATTTGAGCTCCTTATTTCTGTGCGACATTGGTTCCATGTGCAGCCGGGGATGGTAGAAAAGAGCTGAAGGGAGGTGGGGGCTGTGAATGCGCATAGCTAGCGAGGGAGCCCACGCGCTTCGTGCGCCATGCATACTCGGCCTCCTCCAAGACACTGCTGAAGAAACTCCATCCAGAGGTTCTGGGACGCTCTACACCTCATGTGGTGGAGCACCCCCAGGGATGCCTCTCGAAGGAGAAACAAGGATATAAATGATTCCATATTTTTCATACATATACACCCCACACACTTCAACACACATCAGATTTGTGTGCTGTCTCCTGAGTTTACAAAACTGGGCTGAAATATCTCTTGAGAATACTTTCTAGTACTTCCTGTCAGGCCACAAATACCATCAGGACCAGCTTGTCTCATGAAATTTCATCTGTTTCATTCCCATGTGGGCATGGGAAGGACAAAGGTACTTGCAAGGTAGATACAGGTAAACGGAAGAGTTCACCGCTAATCAAAATTCAAAAATTTTGCCTGTGACAGGACAGTTCCTCTTTTTAGATTGCAAGCAGTTTGTAGCCCTTCTTCTGATAAGTGCTCCATGTGGCTTCCTTCCCTAACCCCTTTTTAGACTCATGCAGCCCCATTTTTACACTTTGGCCATGGAGAGGAGGGGCAGGAATAGAAGGTAACTTTCCCCAGGTACCTCTGGGCCCTGCTTCTGTAAGTGCCTTCACACAATTTGAACTTTCTTCCTCGGCTTCCTGTGTCTTTTCTTCCTTCTGCCTAATGAGCTAATTAGCCTCTTCGCTCTCCTTAGCCCAACCTGTTCCATCAGTAAGGCACAGCTCTTCTTAATCAAGGCTGCTCTAGTGCAATTATGGTTGCAGGGACCAGAGCACTGAATCAGCTACTGTTGCCCAGCCCTCTGTCTCATTGATTTGTTGGGGAGAGGGGCTGGAGGAAGGGGAGGTAATTCCGCTGCCCCTTTGATTAGCCATCATTAGTCAAGACTTTGGTGGAAATTAGTATTCACCAATGAGTAACTGTCTGGGTTAAAGAGTGGTAAGCCCCAGAAATGAGCAGGCTCTGATCTTTTCTGGTGAAACACACTAATTGCAAAGATACAATTCAGTTCACTTGTCATTTGTGGAATTTACAAACAAAAATGTTAACACATTATCTGAAGCTTAATTCCCAGTAATACTAAGAATTTATACATGACCTACTTGAATGAGTTCTGACTTGAGTGAAAAATAACTCATTCTGATGGAGCCATACAAATGCCAAAAGTAAACTAGTTGAGCTGCTCAAAGAAACTACCACCCTGAAGTTTTGCGTATGATCCAGATCAGACATGTAAACAGTCTAAAAGAGGAGGAAGGAAATATCTAGTATAAACTATAAGAAGAGACATTTGTGGCCGAAAACACACAAAAACAAGTGTTTCTCAGAAGTTCTCTCCCCAAAAAAGTGATAAATAGGTGTTCAGATGTAAGGATTGGAGTCTGGCCGTTTCTGATTACCCTCAGAATAGACAATAGACAACGTTTTCATAAAGTTTATAACACAACACCTAACAATTAAAGCTCATGCTCCAGGGATAGCACACATTATCAACAAGGGAGCGTTATCAACATAGGGATACTAACAACTAATTTCGCCTTACACTCCATGATTGAGCTCCTAAAAGTCAGGGCTTTTTCCAGCCTCCTTCTGTCCTGTGTGGCCAGCCTCCTTCTGGTACCAGCACTCTGAGGATGAGCTTCCACCAGGTTGCCCAGTTCTGGGGTAGCAAATACTTTGATGCAAATACCACATACAAAATTGTCATATGACATCATTATGTCCTAAGAATGGGTGTGCAGAACTCAGACTCTTCAGACTTTGTTCTGCTGATAAGAACCTGCTCCCAATCAGGGATTTTTCCTCAAACCTTTCAATGAGTCCTAGCGGAAACATAGGACTGTCAGAATTCAAATGATACATTCACTTAATTTGTCATTTACTCATAACTAAGCAAAGACAATGCCGAGTCTGAAGGCACTCTCCAACAGAGTTCTGACTCCTGATGTGCACATTCACGCTCTGTAATTCTGTTCATATTTGCACATATACACAAAGATATGGCAAGATCTGACTGTCTGAATCATTAGCATATTGGAACAGCATGGAGAATAACACCACACGGAAACTACTTCTAGACTGCAAGCGTCTTTCAGGGGGTTGTGCCACGGTAACCCACACACCTAGGGCGGTTACTGAGCAATGCAAGTGGTACTTAGACCACAGCACCAGTTAAGATCAAGAGACCTCTACAGCATGGGCTGGGAGCCAGATGGCTTTTAGCTCAGAGGGTAGAGGCACCTATACTCAGCTCTAGAGGTCCCACATTCAAATCTGCCTGCAGGCAGTTACACCATCTTGCCATCTCATCCTTACACTGCCCTGCTGGGGAGGTGGCCTCATAGAGGGTGGCTCCTGGGGTGTTTGAGGGGGGAAGAGAGAGAGGCAGGCACCTCCCAAGGGCTCGGGCACTCCCTCTCTCATTCTTTATTTTGTGTGTTTGTCTCCTTCTGCAGGTTGTGAGGGCCATCAACGCTATCCTGCTGCACAGGGTCATCTGCCTGGGAGACTTGGACCCAATCGTCACAGGATTTGCCGCCCTGGGGTTCCCCAACTGCGAGGGAGTGAATGATGGAACCCACATCCCAATCCATGCACCATTACATCGAGCTGCCCAATACATCAACCACAAGAGCTATTTCTCGATGATGCTGCAGGCTCTGGTTGATCACCATGGACAGTTCATGGACATTTTCGTCGGGTGGTCAGGAAGGGCACATGGCACCTGCATTTTCAGAAACTCTAGCCTCTACCAGAAGCTGGAGGCTGGCACATTCTTCTCCCAGTGTGACTTTCATGTGGGGAACTTGCAGATGCCACTGTGCATCATCCGGGATGCAGCCTACCCTCTAATTCTATGGCTCATGAAGTCCTACCACAGCCACCTGGACCCCAGCAGGGACCAATTCAATGACCAGATGGAGTGCACCTTTGGATGCTTGAAGGCACAGTTCAGGTGACTCCTGACCCACTTCGACATGGGGGAGCACAACATCCCTGAGGTGGCGTCAACATCAGGAAGAGGAAGGGGGAGACTTTCCTAGTGGGGTGGGGGGCAGAGGCCAGCCAGGAGTGAAGGGGTCAGACGTGTGTGTGGCCTCCCAAGAGCCTGTGAGCAGGAGTCCGGGGGTGCTCTAGGGCTACCTCGTGAGGCCAGATGGCACAGACTGGCACTGAATGTGATCCCACGTGCACGGACTGCAGCATGATGTCCAGGCTGAGCAACAATCGCACCCCATCTCCTTTGCACTCGCCTCCCCCGCCCTGTGAATATGGAACACTGAGAGCACTCACCTGATGATCCCTCTCCATCCTCAGAGGATGCCTGCAAGACATTTAGGGCCTGGGATACCAGCTCCAGGGTCAGGATGACTGTGCTGGCTGTGTCTTCCTCCTCCTGCAGCTGCTGTTAATCCTTCTCCTCTTCAGCAGGGAGCTCTGGGTGGGGGGCAATAGGTGTCTGTAGCCCTGAGTGGGGAAAAGGGATTCACCAGGATTTGGTGGAGCTCCTGATAGTAGGGTAGTAGTGCGGTTCTGCCCCGGAGTGCTTCGTGACCCAACCCTGATGGAGCGCTTTAACCTTGCTCTGCACCTGTTCTAATGTCCAGGGGACATTTCCAGTTGTGTTGATCTACTCCCCTCCCCCCACCCGACTTCTCTTGAATACCCCTAAAGGTACTTGTACCACTGCTTGAGTGCCCTAAGCCACTCCAGGATCCACTCCCCCACCTTCCCGCCTTCAGGACACTCCAGGGTCCACCCCCTTTGCCTTCAGGGGATCCCTTATCCTGCCTTTCTAATGCAAGAGCCTTGGCCATCCAGCCATAGATATCAGCACTGAGCCGCTGGGAGGGGAGATCCTGCAGCGTCTCCTCCTCCTCCCACAGCTCGAGGAGGGACAGGATCTCTGCCCTGGACCAGGAGAGCGCATGCCATTTGGTGCCCCAGGCAGGGCCCTGTGAGCCCTAGTGGTGTCCTCTGTGAGGGTCAGCGGAGTTTCAGGAGGTTTGTGGTTGAGCCAAGGGTCCAAAAGTGGGTGGCAGTCAGAGCCATGTGGTGAGGTGCAGCTCCCAGGCCCAGCTTCCTGCCACAAGGCTTGTCCTGGTGCCTGCAGCCTTAAGAGCTGGCAGGAGACAGGAACTATAAAGTCCTTATTAGTTTGGACAGAGTGGCCACCAGGGCACCTGTGTTATTTCCCGGAGGTCTCTTCTTTCGAAAAAACTCCCTCTTCTGCGTCCACACACGCCTTTTTCCAAAAAAACTTTTTCGGAAAAAGGCTTCTTCCTCATAGAAAGAGGAAGAATCCTTCCGTTCTTCTGACTTTCTGTTGAAAGAACGCAATAGCAGTGTGGACGCAAGTATTGTTTTTCCGGGAAAATGGCCGTTTTCCGGGAAAACGCTGCAGTGCAGACATACCCTAAATCTGACATCACATGCTATACGAAGTGAGGGATAAGCCATAGGTGAACAGCTCCAGAAGAACAGGCAGATTTCAGTTTGATAACACAATCATTTGGGCAGCCAAGGCTTTGGATGAAACAGGATAGCTTTAAAAGACAACTATATCATAATTTAAAAGAGGTATTTGCTGAATGATCCACAAGGGAATAACACAAATATCCAAAAGGTAACCCACCTTTTAGACAGTCAAAAGTCCTGCTATTTCTTCATGGCATCCTGAAGATGGTATTCTGAACTATGGTCCACAGCAGAAAATTTGCATAGGAAATTGATCCTGTATCTACAAATTTACCAAGAAAAAGACTAGCTAAAACAATTATTAGCTTACCAATTCTATTTAAATTACTGGTGCTATTGCATATTAAGAATCAGTTCCCACTTGCAGTAAAGATAATAATTAAAACAAACTGACCTCTGAATTTCCCTAATTAAAATCAACCATAGCAGAAGATAAAATTTAATGGTGTAACATGGTGGCTATGTAAGCAGTAGTGAGGAAACAAACAGGCAATCATGAGAGAACATCTAAAACAAACCACTCAAAAGAAGCTGTGATGTTGATGGTCAGATGTTGAGAGCAGATAAGAAAGAATTTTGGACCTCTGAACCCCTTGCTCCAGTCATCTGAAGAAGTGGGTTGTACCCACGAAAGCGCATGATATCATCTACATTTTTTTGTTAGTCTCTAAAGGTTTGTCTACACTGCCACTCTAGTTCGAACTACGGTGGCTAATGTAGGCATTCGAAGTTGCAAATGAAGCCCGGGATTTAAATATCCCAGGCTTCATTTGCATCTTGCCGGGCGCCGCCATTTTTAAATCCCCCTTAGTGCGGACTCCGCGGGCATGGACTACCTACTCCATGCCATGTGTAGCCACGGGCACAGAGTCCGCACTAAGGGGGATTTAAAAATGGCGGCGCCCGGCAAGATGCAAATGAAGCCTGGGATATTTAAATCCCGGGCTTCATTTGCAACTTCGAATGCCTACATTAACCACCCTAGTTCGAACTAGAGTGGCAGTGTAGACATACCCTAAGGTGCTGTAGGACCATTTGTTGTTTTTTTTTTTTAAGTTTTCTTCAGTTACAAACTAACATGGCTACCCCGTAAGACTTTTACCCATACCATGTGAGCAACAAAACCATCATGTGGGGAAAATTTCCAACACAGACGGTCTTTCTATAGATTAGCAGATAGGGACATTTGTTATTGGAGGGACTGGGTTCTAAAGTATAAAACCAACTTCCCTGCCTCTGCCATAGTGGGCCTGGGACACACTGGGAATGTTACAGTATAGCTAATATCAGTACAGAATGCTTTTAAATCACTGAGGCAAATGATAGTGTCTTTTAAATACAGACACTCCTAAACTGGGACCATGACATTGACTTTCTGCTAACTTGTTGTACTTTTTATTCTTTATTTATAATTAATAATGAAGCTTTCTTGAGAAATACAAGTTTAAAAAAGGAATGGAAAGGCCCCTTAATAATGTGATTTCCAAGTGAGATGAATTATATAAAGCCAGGATTTTTTTTTGAGATGTGTGAAAATAAATGACCAATACGACTTGTCTAATATGAGGAACTGGTGCTATAAAAAAAAGAGAGCCCAGTATTTAAGGCTCAGAATTAGAAGTCAGGAGATCTGGGTTCTGTTTCTGGCTTTTCTATAGACACTAGATGACAAGACAAATAATGCAACTTTTCCATGTATCAGTTTTCCAACTGTAAAATGAGTTAATTTTCTGCCTCATGAGGGTGTATGCAGCATACCACATTAGTTCAAAATGCAAACTACAGAGATAGGTGCCATAGAAAGGCCATTTCTTTAATTCACATAGTAAAAATTGACTTGTTGCTATTCACAGAAACACAGTGCAATCTCCTGCTACCATACAAAAATGTATTTTGATGGATAATGTATGCAACAATATGCTGGAGAATATGCTGAAAGTGGGATGGGGATATTAACACACTTGTAGAAACATTCCTCCTTCAAGAAAATTGTTAAACATACCTGCTACTTAGTGCAATGTGGTGCATTTCAAAGACAAAAAACTTAAATTGCACTTAAGAAGCAATTCTTGACTTTTCTGGATGGGAAGCACCCAAATATGTTACTCAGTTATATCACGAGCTAGTGATAACAGTCTCTTTCTGAATGCTTCAAGAGGTAGCCAAGTTAGTCTGTCGGTGTATGTCTACACTACAGCATTATTTTGAAATAGCTTATTTCGAAATAACGTGTCTAGAAACAAAATGCAATTTGAAGTAGCAAAATGCTATTTCGAAATAGCGCGTCCGCACTGATAGGATGCTGAATCGCATTAAAGGCCGGCCAGAACTGGTTCTGGCAGGGCATCAGGTCAGTAGTTAGCCTTAGGCAGCAGCCACACAAGGAATCTGAGGCCTGTGCTTAAAGGGACCCCTACCTCCCCCCGGACAGCTGGTTCCCTGCTTGCTTGCATACCTCGCTGAGGGACAGCAAAGCATTTTTTTCTCTGTGTGCTCTGGTTGCCCTCACTCAGGACATCACAGCACTCTGCAGCATGGAGCTGGAGCAGCCACTGGGCACTCTGGTGCTTCTCCTGGACATGTTGCTGCGAGCCTGGCAGCACATTGTACAGGCAGTAACAGTCTCCCTGGTGTGCCCCACTGGGGGATTGTGCCTCATTCCTCCCTCACGTCCTTCCATTTACCCGTCCCTAACCCACCTTCCTGCTGTACAATAAAAGACACGTGTTCATTACGACGAAGCCTCTTTATTGAACAAAACAGGGATGGAGAGAAAGAAGGTGGGAGGGGGGAGGATGGAAGGTGGGACGGGGAGGGGGAAACCTGGGAGGAGGGAGCTGGCAGGGGGAGGCAAGGGGAGGAAGGAGGAGGAGAAGCTCAGGGCTCAGGGTTAGAGGTCTCACCAGTCCAACTGTCTCCCAGCACCATGGTGCGGGGTTCTCGGCATCCCTGGCGGTGTGGGGAGGGTGTGGAGGAAGAAACATGTAGATGGTGGTATGAGCTTTCGTGGGCACAGCCCTCTTCTTCAGATGACCAGAGTTATGAGTTGGGGATATGAAAACTCGAAATAAATAGGAGGGAGAAGGGACGGGGGGGGGGGAGAGAAAGAAAAAGGGAGGGGGGATGAGAGACAGAGCATCCAAGTGGTATCCTTCCTGTTTTAGGAATCTATCTATTGACTTTGATTTTTATCTGCTTAGGTTTAAGTACCCATTCTCCAGATACTTAATGATGCTCTGTCTCCCACCCCCTTCCCTTTTATTTTCTCTTCCCCCTCCCCTTCCCTCTCCTATTTATTTCGAGTTTTCATATCCCCAACTCATAACTCTGGTCATCTAAAGAAGTGGGCTGTTACTACGAAAGCTCATGATACAATCTACATGTTTCGTTAGTTTATAAAGTGCTACCAGACCATTTGTTATATGGTTATGGAGTATCTGGAAAGGGTAGGGATGAACACACTTTACCAGAGTAAAGGAAATCCTCCCTGATGCACCATTTTAATATGAATACCAGTTACATTGTTATTGCTCTCAAGATGTTTCTTTGCTACCTCAGAGTGAACTCACATTTAGTGAAGGACCAGCTGGAGGATGACTAAGGAGTTCTGAAAACACTTTCCTTCTGCATCACCTTTGTTAAAGGTTCTCTATTTTCAATATTTACAGAGGGGGAAAGCTTTCAAATTATCCAGTGGAATAAGGAGCTTCATTAACACAAGCATTCCTTCCTTATATATACTCCTGCTTCTTCTGTAACTTCCATTTCAATTCATCTGATGAAGTGGGTTTTACCCATGAAAGCTTATGCCCTAATAAATCTGTTAATCTTTAAGGTAGCACAGGACCTTAAAGTTGTTTTTGCAGATGCAGACTAACACAGCTACCCCTCTGAGGGCTAATATGAAAAAGCTATAAATGTATTTAGATCACACAGTCATTAGTGAAGGTGCCATTTTCTCTTGTGGTTTCATTAAAGGGCACTCCAATGCTGGGGCTTTTCTATCAGAAGGCAGATCATCGGTTAAGGAAAGGTCTCCATACTAGAGATTCACACTAGATCTTTGATCTCCATAATTCCAGCTTCTTTCTGTTGCTTCTCCAGTGCCATTTTTTATGCATGAAGGTGACAGCAAGAAAAGCAACAGCTGACAGAATGGTGTGAAATGGTGTAATTCAAAGTAGCAAAATTTACTTTAACAATGAAAATTATGGTTACAACTTTGCTCAGTGAAGTGGGAAAGAAGTCTGTGATTATCATTGTTCAGGGTTAGCTCTCATCTTTTACAGAAAGGGTTAATGGAATTACAGAGCTGAAAAATACTGCCTTTATATTTATATTAAATAATAAAATCCTGAACCAATTGCAATATACGCAAGTGTTGGTCAGTAAAGTTGCTCCAGAAATTTTAAAATCAATAATTTTCCATTTGGAGAAAATAAGCCTGGACATATTTTTATCTCTTTCTGTCTCTGCATTTTACTCATTCCTTAGCCTGAACTGCATTGTTGACTTGAACACATTTATTTCTCTGTGTCTGTTTCCTACTCTGAAAAATGAAAATAAGAACATGTACCCGTCTTGCTATTTTGAGATCAATGGATGTAAAAGTACAATTAGAACTGGGGCGGGGTGGGGATTCTAAAAGAGATGTTCTTTAATTCTAAAAGTTTTTTAAAATGTGGCCATGGTGATGTCATTTTGCTTTAAACACACTAAACACAACATTTTTATAATGTTGAAACATCCTCATTTCAACATTTTCTGATCGGAATGTTATGATTTTTTTTTTCAAAAGGACTTCTTTAATTAAATGTTTTAAGCTTGAAAAGGTCAAATTCGTAATGAAATGTTTTGATTTTTATCAAATCAACTCATGTTGATTGACCCGAAATGTATTTTTTAAATTGTTTTGTAGGAAATTTTCAAACATTTTGGTTTCGATTGATCTCAGATGGAAAAAAATTAAAAATTGTGGAATTTCCTGTGAAATGGAAAAGGCATTTCCTGATTAGCTCTCCACAGCCAGACCCACTTACTAGTCTCCTGTATTTACCCTTAAATATTTTCTTCCTTTGTATGTTTTAAAAATAGTTTAAAATAGACTACCCACAATGTTAGCATATATATCCCATTTGACAGGCCTTAGCTTGACTGAATTTAACTAGTGCCTGATGCACTAAATCCTTCTGTTTCATAGCATAGCCAGCATGCCTACAAAGTCTTATTGTTTGGCTTTCTTTAGATTATAATAGAGCTGGCATTCAATTCCCTTCCCCCAAAGGATTTCAGTGAGACTGAAAAAAAGCTAGTTGAAATTCTCAGTATTATACAACATTCTTAGTTTCAGTGTACACAGAAGTGTGTTCTTGTCAAATACCTTATCTCTGGATTTGTATTAATAACTAAACATGAGTCATGCTGGCATCAAACATTTACGTATTTAAACATGGTGCACGCTAAGGATTATTTTCTAAAGACTAGTGTTTAATCTCTTTGCCAAGTCCATGTCAACACATTCTCTTGATTACAAGCGGGTGGCCCTTCATTTACTTTGGAGGTAGCCCTAGTGCACTTGGGTCTGTACACAATCAAACATTACACTGACATCAGAAGAGATGATCACAAGCAGATTTCATTCATCAATAGAAAAGCTAGCCTGTACAGGTAAACTGTAAGTCAAGTCTGAAAAATCATGGTATCAATCTTTCAAAGTGCTTAGCTCTCAGACACCAGTCCACCAAAAGTACTGAACTGTGTGCTTATCTTTATATCAGCAGTTCCATGGACTTAAACGGGACTGTTCACATGCGCAGAGTTAGGCAGGTGCTTAAGTACTTTGTTAGATCAAGAGCAGAATGCTCACCTCTTTTCAGGATCGAGCCTCTACTAAGGTTCATTAGCATAGGGCACTGTATATAACCTTTGCAATATATATACTTAAATAACCCTGACAGACTAATACATCCATCACAGTGAGATTTCTCATGGTGAAACAATTATTAGGAGGCTTAAAAAACAAGGTGCCAAGATGTTTACTTTTATGGAATCAAGGAAAAGAGAGAGCAAGCAATCTGGTACAGGAAGTAAAAACAACAGAAGTGTATTCTGAAAATAGTTTTAAATTAATTTAAAAATATGTATGTAACCCCCTTTTTCCTCCCCGGGTTACTGGGGAGCAGGTCACTCTCACAGGTGTGCCTAGGCGCCTGGTGTTTTAACCCAAAAAAGAGATCCTGAGTACCCCAGTGGTGATGGGTGTTTAGCTGGGGGAAAGCCCTATCCACCCCCTTGCTGCAGTCCCTTGCTGGCAATGAATGTAAAGTGGCGGTGCCTCCACCTGGCTGGCCTTGTACACACACTGGTGCCTTGAGAGCCTCCAGGAATATACTCATTACAACATAAAGCTGGATATAATTACAGAACAACCACAAATCATATACATCTAATAGAATACTTTAAAATAAACCATCTTTACTTAACTACACAGGGATTAACAGATTAGCAAGGAATAGCATTAACAAAACACATAATAACTGAAGCTTATATAGCTAGACAACAGTTCCTCTACCCCAGAGTGTGCACACCCCTAGACTCAGTCCCAGACACTTGCTTGCGTTGGCATGCTGATGTTGCAGCTTTAGTGAGGGTTTGGTCCAGGCTAAACAGCAGCTCTGTCCCAGGCAGCACTCTTCCAGCAAGGCCCAAACTTACTGCCTCATGCTGTGCCTATAGGAAGCAGCCTGCTAACTCCCAGTTCCAACAGGCATGTAGTAGCTGCATCCAAAAGCCCCTGCACTGGGTCAATGTCCTTGGCAGCAGCCTGGCTCCCCCTTTGGTTCCAAACTGCAAGGCAGAGTCCCAGACTGCTAGGCCTCTTCTTCAAGCACATGGAGAGAGCCTCTTCTCTCCCACAAGAGTCCCCATACCTCTTTTGTTCCAAGGGTTCATGGGAATTGTAGTCTGGATTGTAGCACACAGGGTGTTTTTAGAATAAAACAGAGGCCCCTTTAGTAAGGGGACTGCATGTATTTCATAGCAAAACATCAGACATCTTTGGGCTTATCTTGCTCTTTTACTCACTGTAATGAATGGAAGTTATGTGTGTAATCCAGGTGCACTGAGTGTTGACTATCGTGATCTGACAATCAGGAAGGTCAGATTTGGAGCCAGATACATAGATATTTTATTGTTTTTTTTTTCAGCTGCATTGAAAAGCAGAAGGGGGGGGGGACATTTCAAACTCCAGGGCAGTTCTCTGGAACATTATAACTGCCAGATATTTTAGCATGATGAGACAAGGATAAAACATGCTTTGCCCAACATCAAAATACATTATTTCTGTTATAATAGTTTACCATGAAACAGGATATTAGGAGGCTTTGCTAACTGAGAAATATTGAAAACATCATTGGTTCATCACTACTTAAAGCAAGCCTTCCAATCATGCAGGCCATAGATTCAGTTCTTCCATGGTTGCCTGTTTTTAGTAATTTACATTTGTTATAATGAGAACTAGGCACATGAATCAGTCAGAAAATCCACTATATTTGCACCTCTTCATGCACTTGCTTTCCTTACCAAATGAAGTATTTCAACATTATAATCTACTCTAGTCCTTGATTCAACTTCAAGATAGATCACAAGTAATTTTAAATTCACCACTACAAACCATAAATAAATTGTCTGTAAAAAATGACTGTTGTAGAAAGGGTATTGAATAGCATCTATATAGCACTATTCAAACACGGAGCTCAATGCAATTTTAGAAGCTGGGTAAGTAACACTATTTTAAATATGGGAAATTTGATCTATGGAGAAGTTAAGAAATTTGACCCAACATAAAACAAATCCATGGCAGAACTAAGACTAAAATCCTTGATCTTCCACATTCCAGTAACAAAATATTCAAACTTTACTTGGCTATCTAAATATAGGTCACTAAGTCCACATTTCCATCCCCAAAAGAGTAACCTAATTTTCAGGTGTGCAGAGAAACAGTAGCTCCCATTGGTTTAAAGCAGTCATTCTCAAACTTTTTGGCTCGCGGCCCACCCCACTCAATGCAAGCCTTTTCACAGAACCAACAGCCAACTATGGCTACGTCTAGACTGCAGGCTACTTTCGGAAGCTTTTCTGGAAAAGATCTTCTGAAAAAACTTCTTCAGAAAAAGAGCGTCTACATTGCCAAAGCACATCGAAAAAGTGATCTGCTTTTTCGAAAGATAATGTCCACACTGAAACTGCGATTACTATGGACGGAGTGGCTACCAGGGCACCAGTGCTTTTTCCTCTTTCCTCTTCTTTTGAAAACACTTTCTCTTTTGGAAAAGAGCTCATTCAGAAAAAGGCTTCTTTCTTGTAGAAGAGGTTTACCAATGTCAGAAAAACCCCTCTGTTCTTTCGATTTTTCTTCCAAAAGAACGCGATTGCAGTGTAGATGTAAGTGAATTTTTTTTTTTGGAAAAATGGCTGTTTTTCTGGAAAAAAAAACCCCGTCTGTGATGTAGGCATAGCTTACCACGATGACAAAATGGGTGCAGGATGGGGGTTGAGGCAAGAGGGAGGGTGAGGTGCAGGAGCAAGCTGGGGGGTGGGGATTCAGCCAATGGGAGCAGCCGGGAAAGCCTCCAGGTAAGCAGTTTCTTGTGCTGCCGTTCCCTCAGTTGGGGGGAGAGGCAGTGGCAGCACACAGAGCCATTTTCCTCCCCCAACAAGCCAGATCCAGCACACGAGGTTCAGGGCTCCCTCACCATGCACACACACACACACACACACACAGCAGGAAATCAGTGCTAGCACTTCAACCTCGCAGGGGAGAACACCAGTGTCGGCTCCCACTGTGGGAGTGGGGGGTGAACCCTGACCCTACGGCCCACTTGCACAATGGTTGTAGACTACTTGTGGGTCCACAGACCACACTTACAGAAATACCAATCAAGCAACTTACTTAGATACTTGATTATGATTTTAGCTGCCTAGCATTGACATTTGGCCTTGTTTTTTCTCCACTAAAGAACTGTCCAATACATCACTAGTTCAGTATTATGGAAAAGGAAAAATGTGGTTGCATCAGAATGCAAACTGAACTCAGACAAACAGCTTTTTCTAAAGATGGTTGTTTAGTTTAAACTGCCTGGGCCAACTAGCATATTTAGAGACACCCCCATAACCCAGATCCTGGGTGCAGAAAGTGCCAAATGATACCTATGCAAATAAATACACTTTACCTGTACAATATAGCTACACCAAGACAAAGATCTTTAAACAGCACACCTTAAAAGCTGCTGTGAAAAAAAAACCCTTAAAGCTGTGAAAAAGCAAATTGCTATTCCATTGCTTGCAGTTAATTTCAGCTGTTGCTTTAGAAGCCCAGCTGTGTTACAATAAACAAACCATCTGAAAATATTAATACTAATACAAGTCTGATTTCATCTTGTAGACTGTAGTGGATGCATAGCTGTTTTAAAAGCATATTAAAAATTCTTGGCACACCAATGTAAACATTTTTCAAGAGAAAAAATATCAATATGATCAAGGCTTTGGGTCTTATTTGAACTTCTCTTCCACACTCCCCTGATTCCCCTTTCCTCCTTCCCAGATTGAAAGAAGCAATTATCTGGACTTGTTTAAAATGTGCTATCTTGATAGGATCATTTTCAAACAGTATTATTTTTAAATAGTTGGCAAGCACACTGTATATGTGAATGCAGGAGTGCATATACTTTATATGAATCATTGATGACTCCTGGAGAAAAGTATGATCATTTTAATATTACTAGCAGGCTAATTATTAGAGCTTAAGCAATCGCTTTATTAAAGATAATGACATGTTTCCGATACTGCTATACATGGATTTTATTATATAGAAATTTCTTCTACTGGAAGAGAGAGGGTATTGCTCTCCTAAATAAGTATTTTACATTTTTATTGATCAGTTCATGCCATGAATTTTTAAGCAGCACTCTAATTTTAATCAATGGGAGGTTTCAAAAAAGACTACTACTTAAAAATTCAAAGCACTTCATGTTTCCATGATTTAGTAATAATGACAGTAATAGCTTACATTTTCTATAGAGTCTTTCATCCCAAAAAGTTGAAGCACTAGGCACCTCATTCTTAAATCCTTATGCAGAAACAACTATTGAACGTAAGAGAATCGATTCACAAAGGGACTTAGGTGCTTAAAGTGGCAATTAGGCACCAAAGTCCCAGATGTAGGAGACTCTATTATTTAATCTCCTCCCTCCCCCTGGCCACCTTCTGCCTCAAGTCACTCAGCAGCTATGTTTTTGCGGTAAAAGTTCCCTAAATAGCTATGTTTCTACCTCTGGACATGTGCACTGTTGCCTCAGTCTAGGTGTATGGATGCTTAAGACCCACTGCGATTCACAAACTGGAAGAAGATTGGCACTCCTCCCCTAACCCACGTGCACGGCCTATCTGCCAGGCATATTCTGAGCATGTTAATGCCACACAAAAGTCATGGTATCAGAGAAAGAGAGCATGGGCATGAGAATGATTCTATAGTCTGATTGTTATGGCACAACCCAGAATGTGAGAAGCCCAGGATCCAGTCCCCTGCTCCTTATGACTCTCTAGTGTTTATCCAAGAAGAAAAGAGACAGAAGAATCCCTCATCAAACTATCACACAGCTCAAGTGTTTGAGCACTCCCATGGAAGGTGGTAGAGCCTTTTTCAGACCCATTCTACTTTTGATGCAATGAGGGAACTTGAACTAGGAGAGGGGGTATCCTAATCACTAGGCTAAAAGTTATGAGTGGAGTCCTTGTCCTCCTCTTCCCTCTGCCCCTTGGCTTCTTGCAAGAAATATGTTAGGTATATAACTCTAAGAGAGCATTCACATGTAGAACCCTAAGACGAAATTAGGTTCTCCTTCCAACCCAGACTAGTACACCAAACTCTCAGAGGGTATGTCTACACTGCCACCCTACTGAACTAGGGTGGCCAATGTAGGCATTCGAAGTTGCAAATGAAGCCCGGGATTTAAATATCCCGGGCTTCATTTGCATCTTGCCGGGCGCCGCCATTTTTAAATCCCCGTTAGTGCGGACTCCGTGCCCACGGCTACACGTGGCACGGAGTAGGTAGTTTGAATTAGGCTCTCTAATTCGAACTCCTCGTGGCCTCCCTTTGGCCTCCTTCCAGAATGCCATCCCTCTGCATTTTTCCCTGATTGTCAACTAGAAAATCAATGCCCTCCCAACACTTCTTGCTTAGCCCAGGTGCTGGAGTCAGAACAAGGTCTATTTACATCTATAAATATTTATATTTATAAACTATACTCTTTAGACCAGTGTTTCTGAAAGTGTTCCACGGAATCACTTTGAGAAACACATTAACTGGCCAGCCCAGTTTGTTTATTTACTGGCGCTGCGGCCACAGAGTTATAATTTAGACCAAGTTATAAATTTCTGGAAAATCTCCATTTACACATGTTCAAAGACGTCTTGTAAGAGTTTGGTAGCTATGTTTTTTGAGGACCCTATAGCTAGCTTATTTTGAAATAACTTATGTTATTTCAAAATAACAGTGTGTGTCTACTCAGCAAGCCTGTTCAAAATAATTTCAAAATAACAGGCTTCTTCCTCTGAATTCTGTAATCCTCATTTCATGAGAAGTAAGGGAAGTCAAAGGAAGAATCTTCTTCATTCAACTTAATGCTGTGTAAACAGCATCAAAAGTCAAGTTAAGCTTCTTTGACTTCAGCTACACAATTAACTTAACCAAAGTTGCATATCTTAACTCAACTTTAGCCTCCAGTGTAGGCATACCCTATCAGTGCTAGAACAAAATTCACCCTTCCTTTCTTATGTTTTGACTACACCAACACCACAGCAGGCTGTGGTGCTCCATCCCGGGGCTGCAGGAGTAGAACCAGACTTTTCCCCAAAATCGCTCCTTTAGCAGTCAGATTCAATGACTTCTCATTTTCCAGCAAAAAACTGTTTCCTGATCATCTCTAATCACAAAGCATGTGCACACAGGGGCCAAATTAGGGTTGCACATGCATTTCCTCATTTTAAAGTGCTCACTTTTGCAATCCTAATATTCTATTTACATAGTTTGTATGGATGTAATTACTTAGACTGTTTACACTGTAGTAATCATAGAGCAAAACAAAACAAGGAACCATCCCTAGCAACAGTGTGCATTATCATTGTTCATAGTAAAGAGTAACAGATGACATGATCATTGTATTACACTCCCATAAAATAAAAGTGATCATATAATGAATGTGTTGCATATGAAAAACTAAATCAATCCATACCATTTTTGTAAAAACAAATGTGTACATCTTGACAAATACCTTAAGAATAAATTCCCTTCAGCAATGCCAGTTAGATAAAACAAATGTGATATTCCTATGTATATATAATGAGTTATGTGTACTATTTTAATAAATATAATGTGCACTTAAGGGATAGCTCAGTGGCGGCCTCCAAAACCCAGAGTTGTGAGTTTAATCCTTGAGAGGGCTGTTTAGGGATCTGGGGCAAATCTGTCAGGGATAGTACCTGATGCTGCCATGAGGGCAGGGGACTGGACTTGATGACTTCTCAAGGTCCCTTCCAGCTCTGTGAGACAGGAATATCTCCATATGTTATATTGTCCTGTCTGAAGGCACAGAGTTAGACCAAAGGAGACTGTTAAAAGGAAAGAACACAAGAAACAACACAATGAAAAAGATATGGCTCCTTAAGGAAAAAATATAGGAAGAATTATTAATTTGGGACTGACGTGCTTCACTGCCTCCAGCCTCCAAGCTGAATGGTTTCCTCTTCCCCAAGGCTGCATGCCAAGGTTCAAATGGGATCCTAAGCCTTACATATGTTGATTTGCATAAAGAGGGGGAGTGAGCGAGATGTCAGCAGCTGGAGATGAGCTGCTAGCAGACAGGAAGACACAGAAACTGCCCGCACAGGCTTTCCCTCCAAGGCCAGAGACAGGAATAAGCAGGATCTACGCAAGCTGTGGCTCAAAAGGTTAATCTTAGATAATGACATAAATATCAATGTCTTGCTTTAAGCTATTTTCCTAAACACGGTGTTCCTTTTCCTTCAGGCAAATAAAGGCTACTTTGTTTTGAGGAAGCTGGATTTGAGTTACTTTAATCAGCTGCGGTCACAGGTCCCTGGAGGTAAAAGGGCTGAAAGATGCCAAACTCAGGAGGTGCTGTTAGGTTAACGTTCTTGATGAAGAAGAGGCCTGCAGCCCAGAGATCCCATCTCAGAGTAGGTTTACACGAATGGCACATAGAGTACAGCGACTGCACACCCAGCTAGCATGGGCATAAATAGCAGTATAAACAGTGAGGCACTGCTTAATCAAGTAGAATTCAGACACACAAGATACATATTCTACATGGCTCTCTATGTGCCCAAGCAGTGGCTCCTTCATCTCCATTGCTATTTTAGCAGCGTAGCATTCCACTGCCTCAGCCTTTCCTCATTGCAGTAACAGACTCCAGAGCCTTTCCTCACTGCTGCAGTTTTTCTATACCACACAAAGCTACAGACTGCTACACCCAGCCACAAACATAGACAAGGCTTTAGAGTTGTTGGATCATGTGGTTCCACACAGAAAGATGCCTTGAAAGGAGCCCAAAAGCATGACCGAAAGAAGTCTAACGCACAACACACCCTAACCCAGGGGTGGACAAAAAGGCATCCGCGGGCCGGATCCAGCCTGCCAAGCGGGTGGATCAGGCCTGTGGAGGCCCTGCTACTCCCCTGCCCCCAGGCGAATCAGGGCCTGGAGGCAGAGGAGCGCGCAAAGCCTCCTCCCACCCTGCCTAGAAGCACGTGGCGCTTTATGCTGCTCACAGGGTGGGGGGGAGAGTGGAGGAGGCTTTGCTCGCTCTTCTGCCCCCAGGCCAATCAGAGGCTGGGGGCAGGGGAGCTGCGTGACACTCCCTTCGCCCTGCCCCGGCCCTGCAAGGAGCCCATGGCACTTCAAAGTGCCACATGCTCCTCACAGTGTGGGAGGATGCTTCCCACGCTCCCCTGCCTCCAGGCCCTGGTTAGCCTGGGGGTGTGGGGAGCATGCCAACCTTCTTCCAGGGCATGGGTGCCTAGTGGAAAGGGGGGGGAAGGGGTTCCCTCGCCCCCAGACCAATCGTGGTGGGGTAGCCCTGCCCCTTCCCATTTAGGCCCCACCCCTTCCTTTTTAGGCCACGCCCCTTCTGGGTGGGCCAGGGCTACTTCAAAAATTTTTGAATTGGTCCCCATGCAAAAATTATTGCCCACCCCTACCCTAAGCCATGACACCAGGACAAGTCATTTCAAAGATAATTTTTAATAAAAAGCATTAGATAAACTGCACAAATGCAACAAAAAAATTCCAAAGCACTATGGCTGTGTTGAAGTCAATGGGAATTTTGTCATTGACTTCAGTGGAGCTAGGAATTCACCCCATAATTTTATGACTCTGCCTGATGTTTATTTGTGGAGCAATTACTCTATGCTGCAGTAATCCTGTGCTTCTCTTCTTATGCCATTAACATTCTGAAAGTTTAATTAGATGAAGTGATAGATTGGAGGTCATACCCAGTGCTCCAACTTTTCAAGATGCCTCGACAGCAAGAGAAGAGACAAATGTGATAAGATCCCAAAACTTGGCTGCAGAAATAAATCTGCTTTGTCCTGACACATTTGCAGAGAATTGCTGTACCACCTATAGTCAAAATTTCTGTGTCTTCATCAAAAGGCTTTAGCAAAATCTGTATTTAGTAAACCAACCCTTGCTTTGGTGGTAAAATTCACCCATGCTGCAGATGGCCAGCACAAGACCCTCACTGCAAATTCAGGAGGGATGAGAGGGAACTCAAGCTTTCATTCACTGCACACTATGGACAGGGTCTCAACAATGGCTTCAACGGAGACAGATTGAACTGGCAGGACAAGGGAGTGGCTACAAGACCCATATTACCCCATAACTTCATTATCCTGTGCCATTGGTGAAAAAGAGCTGTAGGTGCTCTTCTCTCACATAAACCAGGATACCAGTTGCTGGGCAGAAGGACAACTACAGGGCAGGCAAGATATGCTTCACATGCAGGCCCACAGTGACAGGGGGCCCAAATTCAGAGTTAAAAGCCAGTGTGCCCTAGAGCAGTGCTCCGGCAAAAAGAGGCTGGCACGCTGGGGTTTTCGGCTGCAGCTGCTCTCAGCCAAACTCCCAGGGGTCTCCTACAAGCTGCCTTGCTAAGAAGCAGGCAGCCAGATAAGTGAAAGGGGCTGGCTGGGGATATGAATCCCCTCCAGATTGGGGCTGCCTCAGCCCCTAAACAACTCCCCACCCTTACCCCCATGCACCCTTTAGGGAGAGTGGGGATTTGCAGCCACATGTACCCAGAACTCTGCTGCTCTTCCTCGTTCCCTGACTATCATGGGATGAGGTGAAAGTGCACAGCCTGTGCGCCTTCCTCTTGCTCCCAGCTGCCTAGGGCAGGGGCAGAAGAGATTTCACACAAGCTGTGCACTTCCCCTCACTCCCTAATCATATGTGCAGCTGCAGCTTCTCCCACTGCACTTACCTCTACAGCTCCCAGATTCCTGCTCTGACCCCTCATCCTCAGCCCCCTGCCACTTGCCCTCCCATCCCCACACACTGATTCCTGAATCTCCCACACACCACTGTCCTGAGTTCCCATTTCCAAACCCCTGCCCTTGTTCCTGAACCCCTCAAACCCCCTTGCTCTGAGTGCCCCATACCCTCACCCCCATCCTGACTCCCCAGCCCTAGCCTTATTCCTGACCCCCCAAATCCTCTGCCCTAAGCCCCTTCCACACATACACACACTTACATTTCTTACAGGTGCTGTTGTATCAGACCCCCAAACCCTCTGCTCTGAGCACACCCCAAAGAAACTTAAGTTACTTTCACCCCATTTTTAAATGAAATACTAGACACAAAACTATGCAAACTTATTTAATCGCTCTTTGAGCCACTGAGAAGATGGGGTAAAATAATTAACATTAACTAAGCAGTAATTCTCAAGAAGTGAGCCATAAGAGGAGGGAAGGGGGCCCAAAGTCATATATTGCATGCCCCCCCCAGGAACAACTAGTTGTGCTCCTGTTGCTGTAAGACAAACCAGCACCTTAACTCCAGGTAATGGTATGCACTTGGGTTCCCACCCACCCTTATTGCCCCATTCACAGAAATGCTAACTGCTTGATGTTGATGTGAGTGGAGAGGACTTTACTCTGAAGGATTATTTGCTAAATTAATGGAATTCTGGTCACCTGTTAGGACAATATCATGACTTGTTGCTTATAGGCACAGTTCTTGCCACCAGCGTTATAGTGAGACATTGCTAGCAGCAGGCTGGGATTTAGCATTACGGTTCAATGGATTGACTATTTTATGCTTGTTAGCAATAAGAATTGAACATACCGGCTGTGTCTACACTGGCATGAATTTCCGGAACTGCTTAAAACGGAATACTATTCCGTTTTCAGTTTTTCTGGAAAAGGAGCGTCTACATTGGCAGGCTGCTTTTCCGGAAAAGCCCTTTTTCCAGAAAAGCATCTGTGCATCCCAATGTAGACGCGCTTTTCCGGAAAAGAGCCCCGATCGCCATTTTCGCGATCGGGGCTTTTTTCCAGAAAAGACTACTGGGCTCTCTACACTGGCCCTTTTCCAGAACAGTGTTCCGGAATAAGGACTTATGCCCGAGCGAGAGCAGAATAGTTTTTCCGGAATAGCAGCTGATTTTGTACAGTAGAGCATCGTTGCTTTTCCGGAAATTCAAGGGCCAGTGTAGACAGCTCGCAGCTTATTCCGGAAAAGCGGCTGATTTTCCAGAATAAGTGGCCCAATGTAGACACAGCCACCCTGTTCAGAGCGTTATGGGAAACAGTCAGAAGAAAATGCCTTTGTCCTTCTGGTCATTGTTTAGAAAGAAAAAAAATCGTATAATGCTGTATAAAGAATCATTGTGCCTGTGACTTGCGTTAAGCAAGAAGAAATGAATACCTGAACTGTTGCCAGATACTCATTGAAAGGAACTAGTGGCTAGAAAAGACGATAGGCTGTTCCTGACTGGTGAGCTTAGCCTATCTCCTTCTCGTGCCGTTTCTCCAGATGCATACAAAATAAATTATATACACTGTCTGGGGGAATGAGCTGCATTTTATCACAACAATGAACCTAGGACCACCCCACCAAAATCTTGGGGGGTTTTCCTTTCTTCCTACCTACCACAATATAATGAAAAGTGAACATCAGTGTTCACATGACTTATCTGTTGATGAAATTACTTCTATTGTTTTCTTGGTATCCCTTACTACTATGCTGGTGGTGCATTAACTCTGAAAAATTTTAAACACAATGTTTGTTTCTTGGATTTTTAAAAGCTTTTTGAAACTGCTCAAGATGTTGCAGTATCAAAATAAGTTCTGCAGAGACAGGTTAGTGTCTGATAAATATGTGGACCACATGGCTCTGAAAATTATCCAGTATGAGATTTTCAGAAACACCTACGTGATTTAGGAACACAAAATCCATTTACTTTATATCTCAAAGAAGTGGAGTGTGTATGTTTGTAATAAGCATACAAAATGAATGTGCACAATTGAAAATTTGAGCATGTTAAAATTTGAGAGAATATTTGCAGATTTTTTGCAGTATTTGCCAACTCTAATAAGCATACAAAATGAATGTGCACAATTGAAAATTTGAGCATGTTAAAATTTGAGAGAATATTTGCAGATTTTTTGCAGTATTTGCCAACTCTAATATAGACACTAGATCCATAATAATAAAGACAACAATAAAGTCTAAACAACTTAAGTGTATATAAATACTCATTAAGGATTCTTTGGTATTTTTAAAACTTTTAAAACTATATGCAGAAACATAGTAATTGTTTTATGCATTATTAGAAAAAATAATAAACTGATTTGAAACAACATTTCAGGTCTAAACCTGCTTACTTTATGAGATCACTGCCTGTGGTTGCAGGCACAAAACATGATATAGCCTCTTTTTACCAAATATGTAAGGAGTGACTTTGTGGCTGAATAAATAGCCCACAAATTGCCTGTAACATTTTTTCTGATAAACCACTAACCCATGTTTGTGTTATATATGTAACAATAATAAAGACCATAAATGTAACTTTCTATTTTTATTTATATTCTTCTAATTAAAAATGATTTACCAGATTTTCTTCTGAAATATGGGAGAATAAGTTTACTCTTAAGCTTAGCATGTATGCCAAGCTTAACACTGAACCACAGTTTTTTTCAGCTGAATAGTACACATTATGAAGTTTAAAAAGGTTTTATCTAGTAAAGATGCTGATACCACTTTGTTAAAGTGAAAACAGCTCCTAACTGTAATTAGTGTTTTAGCAATTATGCAGCAAATAGCTAAACATATGTTATGCATATATACATAAGAGATATAATTTGAAAAGATAATTCTTTTTTTTTTTTTTTTTTGTAACTATTCATTGGGTAACATTGTGTTCTGAGTTACACTGGTATAATCCTGAAATAAAGCCACTGAGGAGAGGAAATAAACATCATTAGTATAAAGAGCCTTAGCTGCTGGTTTATATTCACTGCATTCTGTGTGACTGGAAAGGCCTGGATCACATTATACTCTATGCCAGTTATGTATTGTAATGTATTTAACTTAACAACAGCAAAGTGAAATTCTCTTCTTCAAGCTATACTATGGTTCTTTATCAAATAATCTGCATTCATTCCCGCATGCCTGTCACCAGTATATAATATGCAACAGAGCTCTGTAGGGGAAAGCAACGAAAATTTTGCCTTAAAAAAAAAAAACCCTCAAGATTTGCAAATTTCTGACTGAAATGATCTTTGACAATAGGATAACAGCAAACAAGAGGCACCTAATAGAACGTGCATGGTTTACCAATAACTCCCTCTCACGCTCTCTCTTCTTAAGACGATGATGAACCAGTATTTTGCAATAAAGCAAGGCTGTGGAACACAGAGCTATGTTGTTTAAACTACAGCCACTACCATAGGCTTCAAGTTATGCGGGCCCGATGGTGCTTACATGCCATGAATATTCGGGGCTGGGGCCTCTGCTCCAGCACTGTTAACTGCAACACAGTCTGAGTGTGTCTGTAATAAATTCAGAAGGTGGGAGCAACACAGACATCGCAGCAGGGAGTTTGTTGATAAACGGAGGCAGGGTGATTAAGGTAGCTAAAAGTTGTCATTAAAGTGACCCAAGGATAATTCATTTCATTAGATAGCCCAGTTAGTCTGTGTTAACAATGAGGGGGTCTTGTGCCACCTTAGGGCAGGACTACTCAACATGTGGCCTCTGGGCCACATGCGGCCCACAGCCCATTAGTTTGGGTTTACGCGGGGCTCAACACGTGGCCCGTAGGTGGGAGACAAAACAAAAAAGTAGTCAATATAATGGTTTTCTGTTCATATGTGTTTTAGTAGTTAAATTCCTGGACTGTCATTGCTTATTGAAAGTGCTGTCATATGGGTGGAAATCGGGTAAATGTTGCATTTTATTAATATCAGCAGAACTGACTTAAACGGGGCCTGCGTGTTGTGTACTCTTGCCTTAATCTTTGCATTCATGCCTACCAGTGTAAAATAAGCTATTTGCATATATATTTTTATATATATGCAACCACACTTAAGTTGCGGCCCTCAGCATGTGCTGAGAGTATCATTGTGGCCCCCGGGGCTTCCAAAGTTGGGTACCCCTGCCTTAGGGCTTGTCTACACTGGCATGTTTTATCACCAAAAAACGGGTTTTCATGACAAAAAACTCCGTGCATTCACATTAGCGGACGCTGATCAATGGAAGAGGTTTTTCCATCAGTGCTGTTAATTCATCTCTCCAAGAGGAGATTGCTAAGTGTATGGAAGAATTCTTCCATTGACCTACTCATACATACATCAGGGGTTAGAGTATGCCAACTACAGTGCTCAGTGTACAAAATTTTTCACAGCCCTGAAGCAGCTGATCGGTCTAATTTTTAAGCATAGCTATAAAGCAAGCAAGCTAGAAAAAAGCAGGAGAACCACAGGCTCAAGATTGCCAAGTGACAGAGTAAATCTTCTCTCCGCCCTGAGAATGAAAACATTTCACATCCTTGAGCTCTAAGCATTGCTACAGGTTGTGTCCAAGCAGCAAAGCAATGAAGGGCACTGGACTGAACTCCAGCTTTTTCATAATTGTGATAAAATTGTACTGATGTTTCAAATGCCAAATAATGTTTTGGACCTCAATTCAGAAAAGCACTTAACCACATTCTTTACTTTAAGCTGACATGCAAGTGGTTTGCTGTGTACAGAAGGTCTTAAGTTCCATTAAATCTAGATGATTTAAGCAAGTGCTTATGTGTTTTGGTCCCTGGAAACTGGGTTTAAAATGCTAGCAAAAGAAGGGTTTATGAGCCCTGTACATTTCCTTGGGAAAAAAAAGTTGTTTAAAATGAAATAATTCCTTAGTGAGTTTTCAGCATGTGTTAAGAGCCTCAGAAAAGAGCTGCATTCTAAACCACTGGCATGAAGGCTCAGAGCACAGCATTTTCAACCACAATTTTTTTTCTTTAATAAGTAGCACAGCTAAAAATTCTCCTGAGCAAGGGGAAGGCTGGAGTATCAGATGATAAGAAGAACTCTAACAACTTTCATGGCTGTGAAAAACATATGATAGACCATGAATTTAAGCCCTTCCCTGTGCAATCCAATCTCCCCCTGCTGGGCTGGGATAGGACAGGACTTGTCTATTCCCTGCACAGTTGCTCTTTGGGGAGCTCAGACCCATGTCCACCTCCTGTGACTGCAGGAAGTGCCTCAGTTGCTGCCTTCAGAGCAAAGATCTGAAGGCAGCACTGAAGTGAGAGCAGCAATCCTGTGGCCCCCACGCCACACACAAGAGATTTGCAATGCCCCCCAGAATCTCCTTTTGGGTTGGGATCTTTACAGTTACCACACAGTGAAGCTTCAGATTTAAACATCTGAAAATATGAAATTATTGATTTTCTTTCTTCAACCTGCTGCATCAACTACAGGATTCTTTCTGAAGGCCAAGATTCTCAAAACTGTTTAGGTGCTTATTGCCAACTGAAATTAATGGAGACCAGGCACATCTGAACACTATGTGCTTTCACGGTAGTCACTCCTAGTTTAAGATGAAGACTATTTTATTACTGGGGATGATGCATAAAATGGAAAGAATCTAGCAGGGCTCTCAATAGGCATGTAAATACCCCTTTACAAAGTTAACTATCTAAACAATATATTTGTAATAGTTTAACCAGTTAACTGGAGTCTGGATAGCCCGCTCCTCTAGCCCGGTCCTCTGCGGGTAGGGGGCTGCTCAAGCCCTGGCAGTGTTCTACCAGTCAGGCTGCAGGAGGAGGGGAGCAGTGCTTACCAGGTAACTGGTTAATCTTTTACATCCCTAACACTCAACATCAATGATTAATCAACTGTCTTTGAGAAAAAACATATTTGTAAACTGAGCACATTAGAAATCTGGCACACAACACACATGGTAGCTCATGACACAGCTTTTAAACAGTCACCTGTCAAAGTAGAACCTGTGAGATGGGACAAAGCGATATGAGTTTATCAAAATTAATTTTGCTTACAATACTTTAATCAAAAGTGAACTTGCTGTTTTAAAGCAACAGAATGTTAAATGCACGAGTTTTAAATGTGATTTTTTTTCACCTATGGTCATTGTCAATTATTATTTTCAACAAACTTACTTTGTACCAGAAACAAGAGTTCAATTCTGAGAACAGCAGCTGAGTCACTATAAAACAGCTAACGAAAAACCTGTATCCCTCAGATGTCTGAATACAATCTCTTACTAATAATTCCGTCACAGTAACACTTTTGAAATTCTTTCTAGTCAGGACAGAGAGCTGCATTGAGAAATAGTCTAACACTTTCACCCTTGGTTTGGTGTAGTCTGTGTCATTAATACTATCTGATGAATCATCATCCTCTGAGTCTGCAAGACAGAAAACCCAAGGGAGACAATTTTTTTATTTTTAAGATTAGGCAGTTATTATAACCAAGTTGACTGTTTAGAACCAGAGCTGGGTTTCCCCTCTGCCACGTATTTTCCTCAGTCACTCTCCTGTTCTGGATCAATGAGGCTTGAAGGAGGCCCAAAACAAATTGTTTGGAACTATGCCAAGTCTAGACAATTTGCCAGGAGCAGTGAGAGATACGTGAAGGAACCCAGCTGTAATCCTAGAAAAATTAGCGTGAGTATCCCTCTAATCTTAAAAGAATCAGTATCCCCCCTGGATTATTCTCCCTTCCTTCCAGACTGGGAGCAGGAGGATTCATCAGATTACAAGAGACAGGAATGAGACCCATGGGATATTTGCCACAATTCTTCATTCTTTTACTCTCCACTCATACTGACAGCTACAAAAAAGGCCCGTGTGGTGATATATATTCAGCTAATAGCCCAGGAAACAGAATTCCTCTATTGACAAAACAGGAGCAGCACAAGCAATCACATCACAAACTTCTCAAGAAGGTGTCCGTATCCTGACATGTCAAGAGATCATCCTTTGGGGCAAGAGGCTAGCCCCACTTTGTACCTTATTTAATTTTTAGCATCTCTGCTCAACTCAGAGCAGTGCTTTGATTTCAGAGGTTTGTGAGTGATGCCAAGTATCAAGTGAGGGAGTTAGTGGCTGGTGGGTGACGAACTGTAGGATACAGCTCTAATCCTAGACAAATCATTCAGGATATACACCTTCTACCCCCAGGTTAGTCTCTCCTCTCTCCAGCGTGACAGCAGGATGAGTCATCAAATAAAGCAAAATTTGTTGTGCAAATCTCACTGGAATATTTCTCGGGGCAGTTATCCTTGTTACCTCCACTTTTTAAAGTATTACACTTACAGGATTAATTGGGGCAGTTATCTTCAGCTCCCTGAAATGTAGATATTTCAGAAGGAAGTAGGCACAAGCCATGACAAAGTGCACGTAATTCAACAGAGAGGCAGAAAGGATTTTACCTGAATCAGAATACCCTCTTCATGCTTTGATGTTGGGAGTAGAGTCCGGCCTTCCAAAAGGTAGTCTCTGCCTTCTGCCTCATAAGCAACCACTCCTAGGGTACATCTACACAGCAGGGATGAACTCTAAATAAGTGACGCAACTTGAGCAATGCTAATTATGGAGCTTAAGTCAAAATAGCATCAAAAGTTGAAATAAGCTATCTACACAGCACTTATTTCAAAGTAGAGCACTCTTCCCCCAACTTCCCTTACTCTTCATACAATGAGGGTTACAGGTATCAGAGTAAGAATCCCGTTATTTCAAATTTATTTCGAAATAACAGGTTTGTTGTGTAGATGCACACCACATTATTTTGGAATAACTAATGTTATTCCAAAATAATGCTGCTGTGGAGACATAGCCCTATAGTCTTTCCCTATGCAATCAGACAGGGAGGGTGAGATCATTTTAAACTCCTTCCTTCCACAGAAGAAAAAAATAAAACAATTGGGACTGCAACATTTTTTATATTCACCTCCTCTGTATAAACATCCAAAATAATTAATAGCATAAAAACAGTAAAATAGGCACTTCTATAAATCCTTCCATAGAATTCAAGGACAAGTGGCATGCAATGAAATTAGGAGACCATCCCTTTTCTTTATGGGATTGTCTACATGGCAGTTACTATGTGGTAAGTCAGAGTGTGAACCAGCAGTTTGCCAGCAGTAACTTGTAGTGTGAACATTGCTGTGGTGCAGTGAAAGTCCCAGTGTGCACTTTGGCTCTGGCTTGCCATGCAGTAACTTCCCCCATAAACAAGCCCCATCTCATACCGTGCCTAGCAGGCTTAATTCACTAAACTTTGTTTAAAGCTTTTTGAGACATTTAAATGGAAAGGTATTATGGAAGGGCACAACCATGTCAATACTTATTTGTTTAGTGAATCATCACTGTCTTACTAAAACCTAGCATTACAGTTTACTCTTGAGGAGTCCTGGCAACTGAAAGAATTGAATGGGAAAAGTGGATTAATGATTAAAGAATGATCTTCCTGAGAAATTCTGTGAAACCGATGGCTCTTTCAAAATATCCTATTGAGATTTCCCACATGGCTTTCCCCTTAGACATTTGTGCAGCTAAACAGGTGAAAGCATGAACCATCATGCATGGCACAGAAAACTGGAATGAAAATAAATTTAGGTCAGAATTTATCTGCAATTACCACAGTATTTCTATATATACACCAAGTAAGAAATAACTACAGTGTCTTATATCACAGTGAATAGTAGCAAGGGGCAAATATTAAAATTATTTTGGTCATCATCAAAAGTTATTTTCTTATAATAACTGCTGCAGTATCTTGTATGCCCTCTGGCGCACAGAAATCCCGCTGGTTAGATTAAGCAAAGAGGAGTCCTGTGGCACCTTACAGAATAAGGGTATGTCTACACTTGTCCCCTAGTTTGAACTAGGGAGGCAAATGAAGCATACCGAAGTTGCTAATGAAGCAACTTGATGCTTGATTAGCATATTCGCGGCTGGTCACCATTTTAAAAAGCTGGTAGCCTGAATTAACTCGTCACATGTAGACGCGATAGGCTGATCCAAAACCCTTACCTCGAATTAACTGTTACTCCTCGTGCAATGTGCCCTGTTCACTGGCGGCGCGCGCATGCGCAATGCGGGTCTGGCGCATGCACAGTGATGGGCTGGCAAGTAGATTTTGCCACGGTTGTCAAGCCCTGAGTATAGGCATGCAATTATGGAGATCTCCCACACAAAGGAATGGCAAGCAATATGAGTGTTACATCAAATAGGCTATATATCAAAAGTTTATTTACATGACTGGCAGAATCAGGCAGAAAATGCTATTTCTTTCTTTTCAATGCATTCTGGGAGTTTTGGCAGCCAGAAGAGCCTGTTTATTCATACAAATGTGTGGTGACCTTAGCAATTGTCTCATCATATGTTGATAATAGTTACACAGCATCTCAGAATTAGAGCAACTACTTAAAAAAGGTACCATATCAAATAATACCAAGCAATTTTACACACCCATGAATGGCAGATGATGAAAAAAATTCTTTAATTTCATTTTTCCAGCTTTGAGTGCCCCTATGTCTCACGTTGCCTAAACTAAACACAAGAACATACTTTGAGACATGAGAGGCTGATAGTTTTAAGAATATGATACTGAGTCTTTCATCTCTAAATCACCTGCTTATCTTGTATCACCTGCATCAGTAGTGACCAGCAATCATCTGGTAGTGGTTGCAATTAAGTGAAATTACTTGGTGGATAAAGTCCACTCAGTGCATAAGGTTTCAAGTCAGAAAAACTACCACTCGCACTTGACATCTTTTTAAACAGATTCAGGCGGTATGACCCTCCGGCTTATAATTCAGAATTTAAAGCCAAAGGGACCATTAGATCATACAGTCTGACTCCTGTCTAGAACAAGCCATTACATTTCACCCAGGTCTTATCTATGTTAACCTTTAGTTAGTGGCAAGCCAAGATGTGAACCTACTCTCCAGTAACTTGCTATACATGAACTGACTGTGTGGAGTCTGCTTATGGACATTAACAGTTTGTTAATGAACTTTAATCTAGTCTCATTTCAAAAAGGATGAGAACAAAACTGTAACTGCACATCAGAAGGGTCTGCAATTTGTGTGCAGCAGGCTAGTGCTGGATAGAGTCACACTCCAGCTTGCCACTTAACTATTCACACATACAAGCTGCAATTAGACCTGTAGTGACTGCAATAATTTGAGTTTGACTAAAGCATATTTTTTTTACATTTTTGTCGTAATTAGTCCCAGACATTTATCCCCCTATGTCTTTTCCGCGTATTTAAGAACTTTTTAACTTTTTTCAATTAATTCTATGAAATGGCACAGAGCCACCAACAGCTGTACCGCTCATCAACAGAAACTTGTTTAAAATGGAACTTTAAAACTTTAGCTGGCTGTTAGGTCTTGCCCTACTATGTCGTTCAGAGTGCTATGTGTGAATGTGCCAGAGAGGCCTGGAGAGCTAAGGAGCAAAGGAAACACAGTGTATCCTGCTCTAGAGTATCATCATACATGGTGATTGTATAAAATGTGAACACTGAAATATTTGGCATTTTTAAGGCACCTGCTGAATTGTCTGGAATTTGTTCTTTCCCCATCTACTTTTTGGCCTTAGATGTCTTAAATCTAAAGGAGGAGAAAGAATCTAAACTATTTCTTGATTTGTTAACTATTGCTTGATCTGAGGGTTTTTCCCCCTGGAGTTGTCTGATTTTTTTATTTATTTCTTCTGGTCTTTGTACCCAACAGCAAGTCAGAAGAACTCTTTGACTTTGTCTACACTATGCACTTTGCCTGAAGAGGAACTGCAAATGAAGCACTGATTAGCATTTTGTCATGCTTCATTTGCATACTCTATTCTGAGCCGTTTTTGCGCAAAGGGTGGACGTTTCCTTTTTGCACAAAAAAACTTTTTTGTGCAAGATCCTTTTGCCTCCCCCGGGTTTTTGAGCAAAAAGGAAACATCCACACTGCTTGTTTTTATGCAAAAGCATCTTGTGCATAAAAATCTCGGAATAGATTACGCAAATGACACGTGACAAAATGCTAATCAGCACTTCATTTGCATTGCCTCTTCCAGCAAAGCACATAGTGTAGACAGAGCCTTTCAGTGTTGATTTAAAAACCTGGGACATTCACATTCTGAAATCAATAGGTAACTGATTCCAGGAGAGTCTGAAGACTAGTGATCAAAGAGAAAGAGTGTGTTGTTGTAGGTGAGACTGGTGGCCCAATACTACTTCCCTTTTTCAATTACCGTATATACTCGAGTATAAGCCGACCCGAATATAAGCCGAGGCACCTAATTTTACCACAAAGAACTGGGAAAAAATATTGACTCGAGTATAAGCCTAGGGTAGGAAATGAGGCAGCTACTGGTAAATGTAAAAAATGAAGATAGATACCAATAAAATTACATGAATATTTATTTCAAAGAAAAACAATAACCTAGCTCTGTAAGTGGAAAAGGGGGTCAACAAAAACAATATGGTTCTGCAGGCACGGCCACAGCTCAGCCCCCGCCGCCCCCGCCCCCGCCCCGCAGCCCCCACGTTCCGGCCCCCTCGCCTGCCAACGAGCCCCCTCTAAACGAGCCAGCGGGGGGGGGGGGCTGTGCGAGACCAGAGCCGGGCATCGATGGGCCAATGAGCCAGCGGGGGAGGAGGGGGCTGTGCGAGACCCGGGCCAGGCGTCGATGGGCCAATGAGCCAGCGGGGGGGGGGGAGGCTGTGCGAGACCCGGGCCGGGCGTCGATGGGCCAATGAGCCAGCGGGGGGGGGGGGGAGGCTGTGCGAGACCCGGGCCAGGCGTCGATGGGCCAATGAGCCAGCGGGGGGGGGGGGGGGGAGGCTGTGCGAGACCCGGGCCGGGCGTCGATGGGCCAATGAGCCAGCGGGGGGGGGCGGGGGAGGCTGTGCGAGACCCGGGCCGGGCGTCGATGGGCCAATGAGCCAGCGGGGGGAGCGGGTGCCGGTGCTGGCTGGATTTTACCACGGGAGGGGAGGGGAGGGAGGGGGAGCAGGGAGCAGCGGCTGGTCCTTGTGCACCTGCCCCAGAATTGGGCCCAAGCTCGTGATCAGGGCTCCCGGGCGCTTCCAGAACAGACACCCACGGTGCCGAGTCGGCTCCTGGCCCAGCTGTTCCCGAGCTCAGCGCTGCACCCGAGCGTCATGGCGAACGGCCCCAAACGCCCTTCCTCCCACGCGGCAAGGGCCCATGGTGCCGGGCAGGCAGGGGCTGGGGGGCCAGGAGAGCAGGGGCTGGGGGGCCGAGGGGGCAGGGACTGGGTGGGCCAGGGGGGCAGGGGCTCGGGGGGACAGGGGGGCCGGGAGGGCCAGGAGGGCAGGGGCTGGGGGGGACGAGGAGACAGGGGCTGGGGGGGACAGGGGGGCTGAGAGGGTCAGGAGGGCAGGGGCCGGAAGGGCCAGGAGGGCAGGGGCTGGGGGGCCGGAGCTCCGGGCTCACGCGTCTAGACCCAGCCGGCGTCAGAGACACGCTGAGCCCGCCCGCGAGCAGGAGGCTGACTTGAGTATAAGCCGAGGGGAGCATTTTTCAGCACAAAAACTGTGCTGAAAAACTCGGCTTATACTCGAGTATATACGGTACTTATAACTTTCCCAGACTAAGTGTTCAGGCTGAAGTTTTCTATGCCAGGTCTCTGCTTTGGTTAATTTTTTTAGACTACTTCAACCAAGTAGAACCAAGGTTCCATTTCTGAGAATGAGAGTAGGAAATAATACATTGTTTTCTCCATTTTAAAATATGTGGGGAACCTTTTCTTTTCTTTGAAAAGCTTTAGCATCCATGTACTTTGGAGCAGGCTGCCACCACAACTACCAGGACAGCAGCAGTCGCCAGAGCCTTGGGCCCTTAAAATCACCACCAGACACCTGTGAAGTCTGGGTTGTGCTGAGGGCTGGCTGCCCTTAGCCTTACCCTTTCTGGGGGGCCCAGAGCCAAGCCCCCCTCACTAGCCATGGCCCTGCAAAGTCTGTCACCTCCCATGGCTGCATTCCTGAAATGCTGGTCGAGATAAAGGATGAAATTAATGTTCTCATTAACCTTTGAGGGTAGGACAAGAAGCAATGGATTTAAATGGCAGCAAAAGGAACATTTGAGTTGAACATTTGAGTTGAACATTAGGAAAAGCTTCATAACTGTCAGGGTGGTTAAGCACTGAAACAAATTCCCTAAGGAGACTGTGGAATCTCCGTCAATGGAAGATTTTAAGACTAGGGTAGACAAACACCTGTCAGGAATGATCTAGTTATTTTCTAGTTCTTCTCTGGGTGCAGGGATCTGGACTAGTTGGCCTATCAATTCCCCTTCCAGTCTACACTTCTTTGATTCTACTGCCATCAGTTACTCCATTAGTAGAGGACTAAGTGGTGCATATCAAGGCTCTGATCCTGCTGACACCCACATGGTTTTTCAATATGATGCCATATAATGTCATTTTGTGTTTTTCAGTCAGGCTGTGTGCGTGTTTGCGTGTAACTTCCTAGTTCATTTTTTAAAAAAACAGTTTCTTTAAAAAAAATTGCTTCCAATTTCAAAATCAAGCACTCAAAAGTTCCTAAATGACAGATCTAGCATTGCCTGTCTGTATGCACAATAATATAGTTTCTTATTACACAGTCACACCGTGCACAGTCTGGATCTGCACTAGAGGTAGAGCAGGACTGTGAAGGGATACATTATACAACACTCATGGATTAGTTGCAGAAGTTGGACGGTGTGTGATAAATGAAGCGGGAACTGCAGGAAAATGAAGCATGGGCTTGCAGTTAAGGCAGCTGAATGCTGCCATCAATAGCTGGATCCTAGCCCCACCTCTGTCAAAGGATTCCTATGAGATTCTGATCAAGGCATTTAAAAAAAGCTTTTCCCAGGTGGTAACACATTATATGTTTCTCATGTTCTCTACGCCTGACTTGAGATCCTGGGGGATTTGCACAAGCACTGAGCAATTGTGGATGCAACTGAAGTAGGTAGGAATTGTGCTTGAATATATAAGTACTGTATAATGCCCAAACTCTGAAAAATAAGGTACTACGTGTCTCAAATTGAGCATTCATGATTTGTGGATGCTTTTGACCTTTAAAATCTGTCTGTGCCTCAGTTTCCCATCTGTAAAGTAAAGATAATACTGCTCAGCTCATGAGAGGGGAAGGAAACATAAATGGTTGTGAAACACTATCATACTAAAAATAAATTATGAAAGCTAAGCTCTTATAGTAGAAAGTCCATGAGGATTTTAGTAACTGTCTTCATAGCAGGACTTAAACAGTGCTCAATAAATGGAACATGGGACCTCACAACGAACAAGGACAAGAAAAAGCAAAATATTGAATAAGGGTAACTTGAAAACAAGAGTTTCATTGGAGGGAGGATGAGGTTTTGATATTAGTTTTCATTCTTCATTGGAACAAAATTCAGACCCCTCAAAAATATGTGGTGGGAAAAATATGAGAGAAAGACAGACACCGCTCATATACCTAGAACATCCAATTACCCAGTGATTAGGGAACTCATTCTGGATGTGGGAGAGCCAAGTTCATGGCCTAGCTCAGCTCCAGGTAATGCAGGGACTTCAATCTGAGGGCATGTCTAAACATACAGTGCTACAGAGGCACAGCTGCACCACTGCAGCATATCTGGTGAAGACACTCTGGGTATGTCTAGACTACATGCCTCTGTCAGCAGAGGCATGTAAAATAGGCTACCCGACATAGTCAATGAAGCGGGGATTTAAATATCCCCAGCTTCATTAAAATAAAAATGGCTGCCACGCTGTGCTGGCTCAGCTGATCGTTGGCACAGCGTGCAAGTCAAGACACAGATCGGTCGACAGGAGAAGCCTTTGTTGACTGCTCCTGTGAACCTTGTTTCACGAGGATGAATTTTTTTCATTAGTATTTTTCTGACAATATTGTTCTGACAATATTATTTTAAACTACACCCATTACCTGTTACATTATCTTAGGTTTAATAACATGCAATAGAATTTTCTGATGGCTTAACATCTTAACATACATTTCTGTCCATTCTTTTTCATGTGCAAGAGTATTCTATATCTCTTTATCCTTTATTGTCAACATGCAGTTGTTGTCAAATATTAGCTATTTTATTAGAACTAGTGTCATTTCCATTTATAGCATTTACTTAAAATGAGATGGAAAGCCTTGACACCTGGTACTATAAGTGAAGAACCCTTTTGACCCCCAATATTTACTGATGGATGGATTGTCACATGAAAAACATTCTAGCATTTCTCTTGCCTCCTATTTGATTAATATACTCTTCAACTTCTTGACCTTTGCTGGACACATTTATGACAATTCAGTACCCTCTTTTAGCAAGACACATGCTTTTCCTTCTGCTCTTAATGCTCACTGATTCACAGTCAAGCACTCTTGAAAGTGCACTTCATTGCATTTTTATACTTTAATGCAGTGAATGGATTCTTTATTATTACTATTTGTGTTAAAGTAGTGCCTAGAAATACCAATCTCAGTATTCAACAAGCCAACACAATTTGTACACAAAGATGCAAATTGAAACAAGTTGTGGCTATGTCATGTGCGCACTATTAATGCAGCTTGCATATTGCATTTTGAATAATTAATGTCAAATCACTCCAGTTTAAACCCTCATGTAGACAAGTCCTTAGATGATGCATTCTACTCTAATTTCTCTGAACTTAATTATTCTTCCAATCCCCTCTGTCCAATCCCCAAATGAGATTTTGAGAATAGCATGGAAGGAAAATCCTCTATTCTATGCTGTCTTTCAGATCATAATAGTAGAATAGCAACATAAATAAAATGTAGTAGGCCAAAAAATTACCACCAGTCTGCCTATCACCTCACTCTTCTTTATGGATGAGCCAAGATTTTTCAGTCTGTGTGTGTCATAATTATTGCATATAGAATCACAAAAATTCCAAGTCTCTGTCGACAATTGATTTCACCTACATAATTGCACTGCATTTCGGAAAACACCTGTTATGAATTCAGGTTCTAGTGCATACTGGTTAGGATGCAAGATAAACAGTGCAGTGAGAGATAGTATTGATGGTTTGAGCACTATCCCACTTATCTGTAGTGATGTAACCAAATACTTTTCAGCTGTCTCCTTCCACAAACAGATTTGTATATCTGTCTTTGAAGAGATAAATGATTGAGGGTATTTTTCCCCAGGTTGTTGTGGTGGGTTTTTTTTGTTTTGTTTTTGTTGTTGTTGTTTTGAGAAGTGCTCAGCAAAACAGAGGAAGGGTGAAAAATTACAATCCACAGAAGTTTAACTTTAGCAACCATTCTCTCTTCTCATTATTTAAAGGTATGCACCAGTCCATTATCTGTGCACATCATATCTGGAATGGGTCAGTCCCCATCTGTATTTAAAAGAACAAAAAACAGAGCTTCACTAAGCTAAAGCAAATATGGATGCAGATTTAGAATGACCCAGAGTTCTGAATTGTTTGAAGACAGAGTTTTGGTTAAATAGATGTCACCTATGGAGTTTTGATCCTGGTCTTCATTTGGATTCCAAAGCCCCCCAAAATTAAAGAACAGCTTGAATCCACGTACTATCACAAATTAAAGAAAAATGCATATAAACATGTAAGAGCAGGGAACTGAGGCAATAGATCCACTCTCTTCTATGAGGATCCATGTAGAACAAAATCTGATTATGTTCAGCCCCAGGAATGTGTCTATTCAGAGGATTTCTTCTATTATTAAGATGGTTTGCTAGTCTGATTAATCACTTGATGTCATACTCTAGTGAAAAACATAAATATTAGGGTGAGCCATGAGAAAAAATCTGGGCTAGTAGGATATCCGCTTTCATGGGTTAGATCTGCAGCTGCAACCTAGGCGCATGCAGCATTGCTCCAGAGGAGAAGACTGCAAAAGTTGCTTAATCCTCCTCCCCTTCTCCCAAAGGGCAGAGTGGGATTGCTGAGGTACAGCCATGACCCCTTCTATGACTATGCCCTCAATACCAACACCAGAGAAGGGTATGGCAGCGTTGCCTAACCTGAGGATGTCTCTACATAGGATGACTCTACATGTGGCCAGCTAAGTGGGTTTTATAATAACTTCACCAGTGCAAACATAAGGGCTACGTCTACACTGCAGGCTTCTTGCGCAAGAATGGTTTTGCGCAAGAGTTCTTGTGCAAAAAGTCTTCCACAAGAGCGTATCCACACTGCCATGTGCTTTTGCGCAAGAGAGTCCATGGCAGTGTGGACACTCTCTTGCACAAGAAAGCTCTGATGGCCATTTTAGCCATAGGGGTTTCTTGCACAAGAAAATCGTGTTGCCTGTCTACACTGCCTTCTTGTGGAAGAGCTCTTGTGCAAGAGGGTTTATTCCTCATGGGGAGAGGAATAACTCTTCCAGAAGAAACCTGGTTTTCTGATGCTGTACTGTAAATTTACTTGCGCAAGAACGTGCGTGCAGTGTAGATACCCAGCAAGTTTTTGCGCAAGAACAAATGTTTTTGCGCAAAAAGCCTGCCGTGTAGACGTAGGCATGGTGTCCTAACATACAGCAGGATTTGGCCCACAATATTCTACTCCACAACACTTCACCCTCCACTCTGTTTTTGTGGACATAAGCTATTGTCAGCCATCCAAGTAAGGTGATTCGGTACAATGTACCATAGCAGCAAGATATTTATCATCAGTATGGTGTACTTGAAAGACAGATGATGCAGTTCTGCCCACAGTCTTTGCATGCAGGGTCTCTTCCATCTATATAGAAGCCCTGCTGGAGGACAGAACTCGGGGTTAAAGATGGTACAATTATATTGGAGGAGCAGCTGCCATTCTGCTTCCTTCCCCACTGTAGTTCCCAGGAGAACACTGCGGTTCTTAGTGGGGCAGAGTCACATGGAGAGGTCATGTGTCCCTCATTAGCTGCTCTCCCCACTTCATGTGTACCAGTAAGAAATGGATTCCACCTGCATGACTGGCTACTGTGTTGAACTGTGTGAAACTCAGCAGTTTTGCTTTCCAGGAGAAATATTCTTTTAGTTCCCCTTAATATAATATTACACATGCTGCATTCCACTTTGAATCCAGGCTTCTGCTGAATTCCAAAAATGATAAGGTAAAATTCAGGCAAAACTGCATTTTTTCCCAAGTTTTACATTGTTCTGATGTGAAATCATACATTGGCCTTAGTTCACTCAAAACAGTCTTGAGCTTTTCCAAAATTTTTAGCAAACCAGAACAGGGTTTTGAGCTTCTAATATAATGTGACTCAAATGAATTTCACTTGTTTTCAGGTGCCACTTGTGACTATTCTTCATATATCTGTCATTTCTCAAATACAAGAAAATTGCTATCTCTATAATCTTGCTGGAAAAGTATCTGTAAGCCAACTGAATGCATTAGCAGACAACAAAGTGAATTTCCCTTACCGTAGATCCTCCTCATTTGGAAGTTCAGCAATTGTTCTAAACTTGTTGGTCATCTGCTTAGATTAGTAAGTGGAAAAATAAATAGGATGATGTAGGTCCAGTGCTGACCTGATGTTATTTTGATTAGATTTTGCTTTCAAAATCTGTTTGTACTTAGTACTATTGTAGCTAATTCCAAATTTAAGCTTATGGAACTAATGTATTTCCAATAATATTCACTGAAGCCTTGCCAAAGACCATGCATGCTGCTCTGCACAATGTTAAAAACTATGGTCATTTATTGTTCATTTCAAAAACCATCACTTTTCATCATGAGCAAGAAATCTGAACAAAACATTCAGCAAATAAAGTTTACTGATAATTTATATTTTCAGTTAGCCACAAAGTTTGTTGATATCTTTCTAGGTACACGGATAGTCACAATAGGACTCCATCATTAGCAGCTAGATATGACAATGCACACATTTTTAAATGCCATGAAGTCTAAATGTTCTTGCACAGACTCCACATCCACATGTGTGATAATGCTACACACGTGGTGAATTGCAAAGACATATGATGTACTATACTTCATGGCTTTGAGAACTTTCAACCGCTTTCTGGAAACAAACCCATTTCCCCTGGGACTACCAGCATTCCAAAGCACTGATCAGTTTCAAACAACCACTATGTGTGGTGGTGGTGTTTAAATCAGCCTAATAATTTTTCTTCTTCTTCCCTAAATATGAAATCTCCCTTGAAGAATTTACACTGGCCAGACGCCCACAAAGCACATCATTCCTGCAAAGGTCCACTATTTTTAACTCCAGAAACAGGATAGCGACTTCATTAAAATGGGACAGAAAAATACTTCCTTGTAGATTTGGAAGGACTAAAGACAATATCTTTACATTCCAGTAAGACATTTATATATGTAGAAAATCCATTTTAAAGGTCAGGTTGCTTAGGTTTTAAAAATATCTTTATCAATAAACATGTTATTAAATTCAGGTACCCATATCTAAATTTAGGCACCATCACAATATCTGCTCACACTTGTAGCACTTTCTTTTATCAGCAGTCAGTATTACACTGATTAGAATCTGTGCTACCTTTCTGGCTGCTTCCTCTACACCTCATCTGCTCGTGTTTTGCATTCTGTGACTTAGCACTCTGGTCAAGACACTTAGACTGCTCCCCTTTCCAGAGAGTTAAAAAAAAAAGTTAAAGTAAGATCAAAATTAAACATCCAACTATCAGTTCTTCCTTCCCTGATGGACTCTACAAAAGCCCTTACTAGCTTTACTCCAGTACCTCTTCTCTCTTGTTTTTTCTTTAGCAGGATTTCCCCCTGCCAGGGACTTTGGCAACTTCCCCGAAAGATCTCCCTACTCCTTGTAGCCTCGACATTAGGATTTCCCTCACAGAAGCCTATTCTGCTTCCTATGGGTCATTCTACCCAACTCCCCACCTATCCATGGCCTAGCTCACGGCTCCCCCAAAAAAGATTCTGATTTTATCCTGGTAAGTTTTTTCCCGTATAAGAAAATCCTGTTCCCTCTGTCGTCTCATTCCCTTAGCTCCATAGTGTAGACGTAGCCTATTTCGGGATACTTCCGTTATCCCGAAATAGGGATTCTGCATCTTAAGAGCAAGCCTATTACATCGAAATATAACAGGCTCACTATTCCGATGTCCCTTGTAAACATCATTGTACAAGGGCTAAGGAACATTTCGGAATAGTGCTTTATTTTGAAATTACCTTGAAATAAGCTACACAATTTGCATAGCACAACTTGCATAGCTTATTTTGAGGTAAGTGTGCTGTGTAGACATTTTAAATTAGAATATTTTAAATAGAAAGGCGAGGTAAAAATATTTAAATAAACAAAATAAATAAGTGAGCTTACTCAACCTGCTCATATAGCCCCACTTATCTAACAGTACTTACCTAACAGCTCCTCCATGGCAAGCAAGTCAGTCACATTACAGGTATGAAGCCTGTCTCTAATTGGAGTTTATTTCCTTCTCTAACCAGTAACAAGTGTTCACCCCATCACACACACACCTCAGTAAGTGATGTGGTTTTCTAAAGGGTTGCACAATCACTATTTCCCATTGACACAGATGGAGGTTCATCCATTCACACCTGCAGACAATTTGGTCTGTATTGGTTTGGGGCGTGGTAACACATCTAACCAATTTTAGAGGAAACATAGCGAGAGTTTTCTGGCTGCACTGAAAAGAACATTTGGCTCCAAGTCAATATGATCTTTCCTCCATTGGCTTGATACTTCTGACACTAAGGCTGTGTCTACACTGGCGCGATCTTGTGGCAAAGCGGCCGCTCTTGCGCAAAAACTTACTGCCTGTCTACACTGGCCGTGTGTTCTTACGCAAGTAAACTGACATTCTACTGTATAAAATCAGGGCTTCATGTGCAAGAACTATGATGCTCCCACTCAGGAATAAGCCCTCTTGCGCAACTGTTCTTGCACAAGAGACCAGTGTAGAAAGGCAACATGAAATTCTTGCGCAAGAAAGTCCTATGGCTAAAATGGCCATCAGAGCTTTCTTGCGCAAGAGAGCGTCTATACTGGCACAGATGCTCTTGCGCAAAAGCACATGCCAGTGTAGACGCTCTCTTCTGGAAGAGTTTTTGCACAAGAACTCTTCCGCAAAAGAGTTCTTGTGCAAGAAGCTGCCAGTGTAGACGTAGCCTATGTGTTCATTGCTTCTTAATCAAAATATACTTATTTTTTATTACAGGATTTTGCTCTTCTGAGGCGTAAGGGACTTTATTTTCATTTACAGCCAAACCCCTCTATAACACTGTGGTACTGTAAAGAGGCTCTATGTAAACAATCAAATGCAAGATCTCAAAGCTGAGAAGACCCCCATACAATTGTTCCCTTTGAAAGTAACGACAGTGGCTCTAAAGGAAGTCAAACTCCTGTTGGCTTCACTTGAGCTAGGATTTCACCCAATGGTTGCAATCCAATTAAAAGTCAAAAGGAAATTCCATAGACAATAGTTTTGATTAACTTTTTCAAAGTCTGAATTAAAAACAGAGGAAATGACATCTAATCAAAAGGCTTATGAAATTTCTTAAGCTATGTATCATTAAAATCCTGTGGTTGTGAGCTATATTCAATTAGAGCAGTGGTCACCAACCAGTATATCAGGATCTACTGGTAGATCTTGGAGCCTCTGAGAGGTGGATCCTGACTGGTTTGGCCAAGAGACTCTAAGGTGCCAGCACTTCAATTGTCCCTCCCCCCACTGCTGTGCCTCGCCTGCCCTTTCCTACTAGCTGCCCCTCTCCCTGGGGAGTATCTTGCTTGCTGGGCAGGGCAGGGAAGGAAGAGGAAGGCTACATCTAAACTACGAGCCTCTTTCGCAACAGGAAATGCAAATAGAGCACTCATATGCATATGTCATGCTCTCATTTGCATTTCCTCCTCGGATCCCTTTTGCGCAAGAGGTTTTTGCACAAAAAAATGCTGTGTATACGGCGCCTTTTAGCAGAAAAACCTCCTTTTGTGCAAGAGTTGCTCTTCCTCAAAAAATGAGGAAGAGCGGCTCATTTTTTGAGGAAGAATGGATCTTGCACAAAAGGGGGTTTTGAGGAAAAAGGCGCTGTCTACACAGCGGGGGTTTTTTGTGCAAAAACCTCTTGTGCAAAAGGGATGCAAGGAGGAAATGCAAATGAGAGTGAGACATATGGAAATGAGCGCTCCATTTGCATTTTCTCTTGCGGAAGAGGCTCACAGTTTAGATGTAGCCAAGGGGTGCTGATGTCAAGGTGCCCCCTCCCACTCTGTATCCTTTCTCCACAAAGCAGAGAGGGGCACAACAGGACTTGGGAGGGAGTTTGCTGGCTGCTTTAGGGAGTGGGCCAGGAGCAGGGCAGGGGTGAGCCTGCCTTAAACCCACTGCACAACCACCCAGGAGCTACCTGAGGTAAGCAGAGCCCACATCCCAAACTCCAACCCAGTCAAGAATGCACCCCTGCACCCCAAACTCCTGCCCCAGCCCCAAGCACCCCTGCATCCAAACGCCCTCCCAGAGCCTGCACCTAGAACCCCCTCCTACATCCCAACTGCCTTCCCCAAGAGCAGCTCAGAGCCCCTCTCACACTCCAGATCCCTTAATCCAAGGCCAGAGCCTGCACCTCAGCCCACTAAAAGTGAGTGAGGATGGGCAAGAGAGGGAGGATAGAGTGAGCAGGGGTGGGGCCTTGGAGAAGGAACTGGAAGGAGGTGGGGCCAGGGTATTTATATTTGAGGTAGATCACTTGGATTGCACTTAAATTCAGAAAGTGATCTCATTCTTAAAACGGTTGGAGACCACTGAATTGGAGTATTCAGATAGTTCTTGTATGAACTGGGTGGTGTGTAAATCTGTGCTGTCCTCTTTGTCAGTTTATGCAAACATAGGGAAAGAAAGTACAGTCAATTCACTTAATGAGCTGGAGCATAAACTGGATACAAGGACCACAAGACCTGAAAAGTACAATTTTTTCATATTAGCTCTAAATCTGGAGCAACCTTCAATTAGAAATTTAATATGAATGGAGGGCATGGAATTGGAAAATATTTCAGTTTCACTTTGGTCTCAGTGGAGCTGAAGGCTATTAGGACAGTCATATGTATGAAATACTATGATAGTACTATATGAACAGTTATTTAATCCAATAAATGTAATATTGCACACTATGATGCAAGGAAGGTGTCTCCATAAAGAGGAATACGTGAAAAAGAATTTTGGTTTGGCCCACTAAAAGTGCCTTCTGATAGTGCTTGACGGAAGAGCAAAGACTGCAGGAGCAGGACAAATGAGAGAGTCTGTTTTGCCACGTAAGCCTAGTGAGAAAAATAGGTAAGAATAGGAAATACCTTTTAGGGTAATTATTACTTTAATCACCAATGGGGGAAAATAGACTCCCTTAGGACATGGGAAACCATTGCCTGACTCTCAAGATGAGCAAAAGCACAACAAGGATGCTCCAGGTTCAAACAGTGGACACCAATGTAGCTTGGCATGCAAAGAGTAAGGAAACAGTAGCCCTGCATAGAACATGGAGATTCTAATTAAACCTTGTCCTAATAAGATAAACACTGGATCTTCAGCGTGGTCAGGCCTGATATTTGCAAAAGAGATTCTTAGAGATAATTATGTAAGGAGGTCAAGAGAATGATCAGGGGACTAAGCATCTTATGGGAAAATTAACATTTATTCCTCCCATGAGCACAGTATCAAGGCAGCGAGTATTAGGGAGAGTGGTCCAAGCAGAAGTGGTGAATTGGGATCAGACCTCAGAGGAACAAGTCTTGACAAGAGAATAGGGTTGCCAGACGGTTTCAACAAAAATACTGGTCACACTTGACATAACATTATAATCCACATTACTTCTCATTTAGAAAATACCAGACATTTCTATTTTCTCATTTATATTTCCTCAATTTGTTTCCCAAACACAAAACTCAAATACTGGACTGTCCGGTTCAAAACTGGACACCTGGCAACCCTAAGAAGGACAGAAATATTGCCTTCAGAAGTGGGCAACACAGTCCAGCACAATAAAATAGTAGGGCAGTAGGAAGACAGTGTCTTGGTGAGAGAAAGGAAACAGGAACAGTTCTTTTTTAAAAACATCATGAGGCAAGTTGCAGAGAAGAGAGAAAGGAAAAGAAAAGTAAGCACATGTAGACACACGTTTAATACACTAAAAGGTAAATATGCAAACCTTTTGTTTACATGTCTTCCAAAAGCCCTTTATGACATTCAAAATCAAAGAAAATATATGGTAGAGACAAAGTCAGTTATAAAGACAAATTTCAAAAGCAGAAAGAAAACATTGCATCAGCACTGAATATACCCTTTCTAGGAAATGGTTGACTTCTTATTAACTGCTGCAAAGCAGGCACTAAGGGAGTAATCCACAGAGATTTAGATGTTGCAACACAAAGCTCCACGGCACGTAACTAAGCACCTAGAATAAAAGTCACAGGAACAAACTGTGACCTACTAAGATGAGCTAGGCACCTCAGCTCACTGTGCAATGACTTGGCAAAGTTAGGTGCCTTAGGATATGGTCCACAAAAGCCAGCATACCAAGCAGAAGAACTGCCTAAATTAGCTAATGAAACACACCGAAGTGCTAAGTTTCACTGCTTTCTTAGATATAGGCACCTGAGATACAGGGAGGTGCCTCACTCTGTTAATGATTCATACATGGGAACTACTCTGCTGGTGTAGGGGCCTATGTAGTTTCTCAGTTAGGCACCTGTTATTCCACACGAAATGACAGCAACAGCATTAGCCCAGCAGTTTGAGTACTACTCACCTGAAAGACAGGAGACCAGTGTTCCCTGTAAACTGCAGGGCAGCACAGCTTCACAGGTGAGATTAATCAACCCTGGCCCTGCCTCTTCAGAGGCTCAGAGCTCTGTGCTGGGAGCTGACTGCCTGGGCAGGGCTGATTAATCACCTGTGAACCTGTGTTGCTAGGCAGCTTAGAGGGAATACTGGAGGAGAACCTATGTTCAATGCTCCCCCTCCCCCTTGGCAGATGAGAAAGAGAAAATAAGACCTAGAGTCTATAATCTCTCAGGTGAGAGCTCAGGATGCTCTGAGATATGACAACCTCAGTATCTGTTGTTGAAGCAATTCCATTGTAAGATTAAATTATTAAAAAAGTGATGGGACAAGATCCAGGATCTTTAGCCTCTCCTATGGGTGCTCCAATCACTGGTCTACAGACATATTTTCCCTTTTTCTGGCCCAACCATTCCTTCATTATTTATCCTTAGGGAAACAGCTTCAACAAGAGACACTGCAGGAGCGCCACATCAGAATATAACCACTGGACTAGAGGCGAGTCCTCTCCTGATGCAACTCAAGTTCTAATTCTTTCCTCTCTTGGGGGTGGGAAGAACAGAACCTAAGTTTCCCACATCCTAGTTGAGTGCTCTAACCATTGAGTTAAAATTATAAGATAGACAGCGCTATCTTTTCAATGGGGCCCAATCTGATAGGTGTGCTCAGAGAGCACCCACCAGATCAGGCTGCTCTGACAAGTTAGGGAACCAAACACCTGTCTTCCCCTAGTTTGTAAAACACTTTGGTTACTTCTACACCACAGGCTTCTTGTGCAAAAGGAGTTTTGCCCAAACAGGAGCAGCATAGTATTTCCGCAAGAAGCACTGATTTCTTACATGAGATCGTCAGTGTTCTTGCGGAAATTCAAGCAGCCAGTGTAGACAGCTGGCAAGTTTTTCCGCATAAGCAAGTGCTTTTGCGGAAAAACTTGCCAGTCTATATGCAGCCCTAGAGTGAGGCAGCAACATGCCTGCCCAGAGGCCCACCTGTCAAAAAAAAAAAAAAACTAGGTACCTAGGGAATTTTTATGTTGAAAATTCAGGACTTTGAAGGAATTTAGGTACCTGCACAGTTCAGTGGGAGGTTTGTGAATCACAATGGGAAACTTTAACACTTACAGATGTAGCAGCATGGATTTTACCCTAAAAGACTTGTTAATAGTCCAGGGAAATTAAATGGAAACTCCCAAATTCAGAAGGCCTTGGAAGAGCCACAAAAGAGCCACACACAAGAGCATGACAAGTAATCTATTGACTTTGCTATGTCCCCAATTGCTCCCTCCCACTGCAGTGCCTAACTTTTGGAGGACAGAGGGGCTGTGTCTACATTGGCACCCCTTTCCGGAAAAGGGATGCTAATGAGACCAGTCGGAATTGCAAATGCCGCGGGGGATTTAAATATCCCCCGTGGCATTTGCATAAACATGGCTGCCGCTTTTTTCCAGCTCGGGGCTTTGCCGGAGAAAAGCACCAGTCTAGACGGGATCTTGTGGAAAATAAAGTCTTTTTCGGAAGATCCCTTATTCCTACTTGGAAGTAGACACAGCCAGGCAGTTATTGAGCAAAGATACAAGGCCTACTGATAACTGAGGACCCACAACTGCATCTGAAATCATTGGCTGCAACAGGTGCTCAGACCCTCTTAAAGATAGGATGTAAGGCCCAGAATCTCAAAGGTATGAGAGTTAGATGCCTACAAAGCTTTGAAGAGCTAGGCCCAAATGTTCTGAAGCTAGTAACTAGGCACAAGAGTTAAAATGGCCATGATATTTTGTAGTGAACTAGATACAGTAAGTATTAAAAAAGCAAAACAAATCTAAAACATTAAAAAGTTATTCCTTTTTTTGGTATTATCATATGAAAAACACACACGCATTTATGAGCAATGAATACTCAAGAAATTGAAATAATAACAGTGAAATAAAGGGCCAAGCCCAGAAGAACTTACTGAGCCTGTCCTTAAGCAAAACTTCTAACAGACTTCATGATAAATTATTTACATTCCATTGGAGAGTTCAAGCAAATGCATAAATCCTGGTACTAACCAAAACAGTATTTTAGATCATTTTAGTCTGAAGACATAGTCCAAATAATAACAGAGAAGGGCCATTATTTTGTTAAGAGCTACTTTTTATTATTGTTTCAGATTTCTTCATTCATAATTGTAAACGGAGTGTGTCCTTTTTTCTCTGCTTAAACTCTTCAACTTCTCCACTGAAAGCAGTGGGAACTGTGATGACAGCTCAGGTTATAGGCTCTGATTTCCCCTCCAGCCAGGGAGTGCTCAACCCCCATCCCACCCTATCCCACCATTTCCCTAAAACCCCCATCTCTTTCCACCCCTGCTCTGCCCTGACCCCACCTCTTCCCTGACCATGCCCCATGCATGTTTCTCCCCCTCTCTTCCACAGATTCCTGAACACCATAAATCAGTTCTTTGCACCACTCTGGAAGTTGATCAGCAGGGGAGAGGCACTGGGGAAAGGGTTAGGTTGGCTTCCAGTGGGTGCTCCAGAGCACCTACAGAGTCAGCATCACTGGCTCAGGCACAGCTTAGCTCTACAGTTACGTCCTCAAAATGGAAAATCAGAGCACACTATCTAGCTAAGGTACTTGCATGACTTCCATTGACATAACATCTAAGCACCTCACAATCATCAATGCATTTAACCCCTGCAACACTCCTGTGAGGCAGGGAAGTGCTATTATCTCCATTTTAAAAAGGAAAATAGACAGATTAAGATACATCTTGTTAAAGGTATGTAGATGCTTAAATGCAGAGCTCTTCCACCCTGGTAAATTGGATCAAAGAGCAGTGCTGGAATGTGGAACACCTAAGAGCTCTCTTTGGCCCTATCTTGGTGTCTTCACTGCAGCTAAGTCAGGCTATCAGCAGCTGTGTGTAAACAACCACCTTGCTAAGCTATACCTGGGTTACTATGTCCTCACTGTCACTGCACTCATCTCTGTGTGTATTTCAGACATCTGGGGGCAAATCCCATGATTCTTTCCCAGTGAATTATAAAACTCATCTTCTCCTCTGGGTGGGGGAGGATGGGAAACTGTGTCAGACTATGAGCAATCAAGTGCTTTAGCCTGCATCCTCACTATAAAGTGAGTGGATTACTACCTTGAGTGAAGAGAGCACCTTAACTTCAGCCTATTCCTCAAGCTGGGTAAACTAGCCCAGGTTCAAAGCACCACTAAACTTTGGTGGGTGAGTTTTGTATGTTGTTGGGAGGGAGCTTAAGTTTAACTGCTGAGTCAGAGCTCTGCAGTGGAGACGGAGTACATCTATCTAGGCTCAGATAAACTCCTCTCAGGTTAGCCTAGCTCAAGTGAGGGCGGCTATACTGCAAAATAAAACTCAAATTACACAAAATGTCTATATTAGCACTAACTCAAGCAACTGCATATAAACCCAGATATTTGCCAACACAATAACACTTGAGTTAAGACCCATGCATGTGGCTTGAGTCAAGTTAGCAAGAGGGAGAAGACATGCCATGAGGAAGATGTGGTAGAAGGTGATAGCAGTAGCTCCAGCACCTGTTTGTTTTCAGAAGGGACTTGTGTCTTGAAAAAAAATATTTTGTGAGACTGCACAGGTTCTGCTTCTTTCTTTATCTTGAAACTAGAAGATTTACCTGGCATTGTACAGGTCCTTAACTCAATTACTTTTGTTTTTCTTCATTTGAATCGTCGGTGGGGCTGGGGATGAGAGTTCAGTACGTAGGCTACCACAGGGAGAGAGGACTATCCCAGCTCTCTCTCACCACAGCAGTTTGGAGCCAGGTGAGAAGTGTCTGTCCATTGCTGCTGAAGCTCCAGCAAGCACAGCTGAGGGAGGGGTGCAGCCAGAGTGAGGTATGCAGCAAACTGTGTACTTTCCCCTTGCCCCTGATGATGGGGAACAGCCAGGAAAAGGAAAATGTTCTTGGATGAATTGGAAAAGGGGGAGGCATTTCAGACCTCCCAGCCCTTTCCAAAGGACACCTAGGGGTGAGAGGCTCAGGGCTAGGACAGTCCCATAAGGGGGAGGAGAGTCGTACCCCTAGCCAGCCCCTTTCATCTACCTGGTGATTCTGTCTCTTTTCTGTATGGTTTTCTGAGAAGTAATCCCATTACTGGCATATTCTGTTTTCCTGGCACAACTAAACCCTTACCTTGGTTTAAATTATGATAAGAGGAAACTGCATAGTAAATTTAGTGTCCTAGCTCTTACTGCTTAGGAGGGTTTCTTGAATGGACAGATACACAGACAGACTCACACACACATGCAAACTCTCTCAAATACATAGTAGAACATGGCTACCATATCTATACTATTAAACAGTTGTATTTCTCCTCTTTCCCATTTCTAGAGGTAGATGTATGAGGGGAAAAATCCATAGAATTTAACAGAAAATTAGATCTTTTTATAGGTATTCTTTCTGAGCTGTCCTATAGAATTTTGAGAATTATGTCTTTCCTGCAGAATTGTATAGATGGAACAGAAAATATTTGAGGACACTGAAGTTAAATTTATAGGAGCCATTGTACAAATTAGAGTCTAAAAATCTTTAGAAGTACTTCAAGAGAGTCTTGTTACTGCAGTTGATTGTATCTAAATTATTTCCCACTAGCTATAACATTTTTTTTTACCCCATAACATAACTTCTTAAGAGTTCGGGATGGCAAAGGTGATAAAAATAAAAGAAACCTGGGAAATTAAGCGCAAAACAAGAGATGGTCTTGAATCTACAAATTCCAGGAAAGCCAAAGCTAAAGCTGAGAGTCTGATAACATAAACAAGTACTCATCAACAGCATGGATTAAATAGAACCATCCACATTCAACCATCCTTATCTTTGAATTTTGTGGCTTTTGTTAGTTTCACTTTAGTGCTTTTTAGACTTGAGAGTTTAAAGAAAAGAAAAGCTATTTTCTTTTGTCTAGACAACTGTTGTCTTTAACCAAAGTATCTGCTGGAATAATAGTAGCTGGTGAAGGAGAAATCCAGAGATTAGCTCTATGTATTGCTCTTCACATTTGCCTTTAGGCTGAAAGTAAGCTAAAGGAAACAGAAATATAATAGAGGTATAAATTCGTTCCCAAGGTGTTTAATCAAGGCCTTGTCACACAGAACTGAGGCAAACTAGTTCTACTAACCAGGAAGAGTGACCAAGCAAAATTGAAAAAGACCTCATATGATTTTCTAAACCAAAGCAGCATGTTTAGTTTTTGTGGCTCTCAGAGTACGTCATTTGATATGCTGCTGTAGACAAGGCTGTTTGAAAATGTGCTTTGGGAAGATGACAAAAATGTAATCTTCTATTTGATATGGTTTGGGGTGAGAGTGGTTCTTGGTTATGAGAAGGAAATGCTTCCTTAATACCACCTACAGAGTTACAAAGTTTCCACAACTGAAACTGTTTCCATTTCATAGTGCCTCCCTCCCTGCTATTTTTTTTTTTTTTTTGGTAGCATTAATATTCCTACTATAGAACTAACTTTTGCATGTCAATTTAAATATTGTTGCATAGGTAGCAACTATAAAAAATCTAAAGATATAGCCCCTTTTTGCTAGTGGCTTTGAAATAAAAGGTCAGTTGCTATTTCCCTGTAAGACATCAAAACACTAATGTATAATTTTAAAAGGAAAATTAACTCCTTTACTGCTCTATCTCATCAGTCATACAGATAACTAAAACCTGGTCCCTTGGTGTGGCCAACCGATGATCAGCACAAGCTGGGGAATGATGGTGTGGGAAAGTGGCTTTAAGTGATCTTTGAGCTCTAATGGTCCATGGGTTGACTGAGGCTTGACCCGTAATGGCTGTTCTAACTTGCACTTTATTGTCAATGGACTCAAGGGTAGCAGTGGTGCAGGAATACTTTATTTAAAGCATTTTAATTAAATTCAAATCCTAGTGCTCCTTTATGTTTTTTTAAAAAATAAGTATTTCCCACTAAGCATCATGTGCCACACAAAGTGACCAGAAAGATAAAAGGCCAAAAAGAGGGTCAGAAAAAGAGCCACAAGAATGATTAAAGGTTTGGAAAACATGCTGTACAGTAACAGACTCCAACAGTAAAGAAAGAGAAGATTAAAGTCTGACTGATCAGTCTGTAAGACCTACATGGAGAAGAAAAAATGGTGGAGCACTTTTTGGACAAGAAGGTAAAGGCAGGGCCGGACAGAGGCATGGGCAAGCCGGGCAGCTGCCCAGGGCGCCAACTGCTGGGGGCGCCTGATGGCAGCTGTAAGGGGCATGTGGCGTCCCTTACAGCTGCCATCAGGCACCGTGCTCCCACCTCCTGCAGCGCCGGCCCGCCCACATCCCTGTGGCGCCGGCCAGCAGTGCCCTTTCCCACACAGCCGCGGGGCTCTACACAGCCCGGCGTGCGCGATGGCTGGACCGGACTGGGCCACGCTTGCGCCATGCGCCCTACAGGCGGGCCCCAGGCTCCGTGCCAGTGGCCATAGCTGGGCCATGCATGCAAAGTGCACCCCAGGGGCGGGCCTGTGCCCCCTAAGAGGGTGGGCCCGCTCCCCACGGATGGGCCTGTGCATGAACTGTGTGCCCGGGGGCGGTGCTGCGCACCCTTGCCCAGGGCACCAGAATACCTCGGGCCGGCCCTGAGTAAAGGTATAGAGAGGCAATGGCAGGAATTTCATAGCTTGGCAAATTCAGACTGGTAATGACACACGTTTTTAACAATATGAGTAATAACCAAAAGTTGTGTTAGATTCTCCATCACTGGCAACTTTTAAATATGGACTGGATGTTTTCCTAAAGCAGATGTTCTAATTCAAGCAGGAGTTAATTCAGGAAAGTGCTACACCCTGTTTTATACAGGACATTAAATTATCACAGTAGTTCCTTCTGGCTTGATTATCTAAGGGTATGTCTACACGACAGCACTGTTTCGAAATAACTTATTTCGAATTAGTTAATTCGAAATAACGCATCTAGACACAAAAATTAATTTGAAATAGCTTTTTTCTAATTTGAAATAGCGTGTCCACATTGACTGGACCCTGAATTGAAGGTAAGGCTGGCCGAAACCAGTGCCAAAAGGGCATCAGGGTCAGACTTAGTGTGTGGAGCTGCTGCCTCAGGCTAGCTAAAGTCTGTGCTTAAAGGGACCCGACCCCCACATCCTGGACAGACAGTTCTCAGGTTTCTCTGCTTGCTGGTCCACCTCGCTGAGTGACAGCAAAGCATTTGTGTCTTGGAGTGCTCTGCTTGCCCTCACTCGGGTCACCACGGCACCCTGCAACATGGAACTAGACCTGTCCCTGTGCACGCCGGTGCATCTTGTGGGGTCGTTGCCATCAGCCCGGCTGCACTTGCTGCAGGCTGCCATCTGGGAGGTCCATCGGGGGGCTGTCAGAATCCAGGAGGCCCTGCGGGAAAGCGCCCACCCCGAAGAGCCCTCAGAACCACACTGGTCCTCCCCACCGGGGGCTCGTGCCCCATTCCTCCCTCATGTCCTTCCACTTACACTTCCCTAGCCCCGCTTCCTGATGACAAATAAAAGACACGTATTTTCAAAAATATAGCCTGTGTTTATTTAACACAACTGGGGAGGGGGAATGAAACTGTGGGGAGACGGGGGAAAGGAGGCGAGAGAGGGTGGAAGAGAGGAGGAGAGGGGGAAAATTGGGAGGAGGGAGCCGGAAGGGGGAAGGGGAAGAAGGGAGAGGGGAAGCTCAGGGCTCACGGGTGGGGGTCTCGCCAGGCCAACTGCCTCCCAGCATGGTGGAGGAGGGGGCCTCTGTGGGGGGTATGGACATTGAGGAGGAGGGTGTGGAGGTTGAGGAGGAAGCAGTGGGAGGGGGGCAGGAGTGGGAGGAGGGACAGTAGTTAGGGGGGCAGCAGGCGCAGGACTGGCACAGGGCTCTATGTTCTGCAGCTGGGCCTGCAGGTTCAAGTTCAGCGCTCGGTCCTGAGCAAGCTGCTCTCGGCGGAGCTGCAGGTCCTCCAGTATCCAGGCCTGGACGGTGCAGTACAGGGCTCAAAGGGCCCCCAGGTGCTGGTCCCAGTACTCCTGCCGCATGGTGGTGGTCCGGAGCAGGCTGCGGGTACGGGAGCATGTCCCGGGGGGGGGGGGGTGCGCCCTGCTCGAGCAGCTGGTGCAACTGTAGAGAAAGAAGAGAAGTGCTCAGTTCTCCCTGGGGACACATATGATGCCCAGCTCCTTGCCCCCCCCCCCCACCCGCGATGTGAGGGCAGCCATGCCCTGCACTGTCAGAGCCACTGTGCTTGCACAGAGGCCATGGTCAGGATGTTTGGCTCTCCCCTGGACTTGGAGCTGCCCCAAGACCGCACCCATGCCCCTGTGCCGTGTATAGTGTGGCTGGGGCGGGGGGGAGATGTCCCCTGCCTCTGTGTAGAGGGGGAGTGTGAAGGGAGAGCGTTCTGCTGGGTCCCACCCCGGGGTCAGAAGTGTGTCAGGTCTCTTCACACACGCATGTGCCTATTGGGCCATGGCCCCTGGGTGTCACGCAGGTGGAGCCACCCACCCAAGGGTGGCATGGCACGTGCTCGCACATGCACAGCTGGCTGCGTGATCTGTGGGAGGCAAGGCCCACGCACACGGTCCAAGATCTCCCTCTCCACCTCTCCCCCGTGTAGGGGACAGTGCTGGCACTTACCCGGTATGGCCTCCCTGGACGACCCTGCCGACTCTGGTGCCAGAACAGCTGGCAGTGGCCCCTCCGGTGCACCTGGGTCAGGGCCCTCCGGACCCGGCTGGCTGCCTCCTGGGCTGGTACGGACCACCCTGCCCCCCAGGAGTCGGTCGAGGGTGGGGAAGTAGGGGCAGGTGGCAGCCCCTGCTACAGTGCTGCCCCTGGTGGCCCTGGCATACGCCTGCCACAGCTCCTTGACTTTCAGGCGCATCTGCTCCTGGGTGCGCTTGTGTCCCTTTCTGGCCATGGTGGCCCCTGGGTGCTGGGGGACTGGGCTGGGGAGAGCTGGCTGCCATCTTGTGGCCACTGCCTGAGGGTCTGCAGCTGCTGGCAGGCCTGGCTCTCGCACATGCCCAGTGGCAAGAATATGCCCCTTTAAGGGCCCCGGGGCTGGGGGAGAGGAGAGGAGTTTTCCTGGTTTTGCCCAGAGTGGCCACCAGGGGGAACTGGGAAGGGCTGGAGCCGCCCTAATTCGAAATAAGTGTCTACACAGCACTCATTTCGAATTAGCTATTTCAAATTAGGCATTATTCCTCGTAGAATGAGGTATACCTAATTTGAAATAAGGTCTCCGCTATTTCGAATTTATTTTGAAATAGTGGTTTGTATGTGTAGACCGCTATTACAGTTAATTCGAAATAACATCTGTTATTTTGAATTAACTCTATAGTATAAACATACACTAAGATAAATTGTCAATCTTTGGAGCCTAAAGTTGGGCTCATAAAGCCATATTTAGTCACCCAAAATATAAGTGGCCCAGATTTCAAAGGTGTTAAGCACCCATAAATCCTTGTTATTTCAGTTGGCATTGTGATTTTCAATGTCTTTGAAAATCAGGACATTTCTACCTAATTGCTTAAATGTGGATTAATGCACCTAATGTAAGGTATATGGAATGTTTTTGTAGTCATGCTGGTTGTAGGATATTAGAGAAAGAATGTGGGTGAGGTAATATCTTTCATTAGACCAACTTCTGTTGATATACATTGATGAGATAGACAAGCTTTTGAACTCACAGAGAGCTCTTTGTTTGTATAAGCTTGAAGTCTTGCTTCTCCCATCTATAGAAGCTGGTCCAACCCTAACTTTAGATACCTATTTTTGATCTTTTGGGCCAAGATTAGCATACTACACACACAGTTTGGGTCTCTTAGTTAATGATATAGTCAATTATAAAGCATGTGGAAACAAAAGAGCCACATAATTTCATAGCAAAATGGGATAGAGATTTAAATGAGTAAATGTAATGCCCCTCCTCATTACTGCCTTTGTGGCTATATAGGTCCTCTTGGCAACTGATCCTGCACAGAAGTTTCCAATCTGTGAGCCTGATCTATTCTCCATTACGGTCATTGGGCAGACTCCATGGACTTCAAGGGGAATTGGACAGGCTTCTAAATCAGGAGCTCAGACCCTTTGTAGAAATACCACTGTACGTTGTTGTGAGGTGGTGTTTTGGGGTTTTTAAAAGATTTTTATTGTGAAATGTTCCTTTAGACTTATAAAATGGAAAATGCTTTTCATTTTTTCTCCTCTTAAAAGAACAGGTCCCAGACTTTGGAAACAGTTTCTGTGAGTCACAAGAACAGAAGACTGAAAAGTACCCCTTTATGCAATCAAACATGCTCAGCCTCACAGTGTGATGTACATGGCTGCACATCAGATGCGTTATTTTGGGTGTTCCAAGGGCTATTTGAGATCAGACACGAGCTTGGCAAGCTTAGCAGATCATGTCTCAGCCTGACCTGAAACTTCACCCTCACAAGCAGCTCTAAAGTTTCTCACGTCAATGAGCAGCAACCTTAGTACAGTGATTCAAGCACATCAAAGAATTCTTTGACTGCAAGTTATGAGGAGACTTCCCTCTCCCAAGTAAAGTGGAGTGGTGAAAGAGAGACAACATATTTTCTATGTTAGCTTTTAACAGTCACACAGTGTTTGTGGATGGGGGTTATCTTGTGTCCACAACTCTCTGATCTAAGCTTTAATATTTGCTTACAGAGACTGTAAAGCAGGAAGGCTAGAGAGCAGGAATGTTTCACAGCATTACATGTGGTCTCCTCTATAAAGAGATCTTTGATATGGTTTTCAGGGGGAAAAAGTCACCTGTAACTACCTATTTAACTCGGGAGAGGCCTATTTACAGGGAAAAGTCTACCTTCATTTGAAGGGGGCTGAGTGACCGTTTCAATGTATATTTTGCCTTCATAGCTTTAATGGAAAGGGGAAAATAAATTGCAAAGTGTATTATAGCTTGGGCTAAATCATTTATACAGATGGTGGGCCCAGGTCATAAAATCAAACACTATCAGTCATTTACTCACACGGTGGTTCCCAGAAACTTTTTTCTTTCTTCAACCCCATTTGAATGCCATCTGGAATGTTGTTACCTATAGTTTTGAGGGGAAAAACACTTCCAAAAAGCCTGGCCTAAACAATATCTAATACAAAATGTAAATCTCACGAAAATAAATCACTTTTTACAAAAGGAAATAAACAGAATCTGCAACATATTCGGTTTGCTTATAAAAATGATTCACCTCCTTTGCTTTTCAGCACATTTTTTAAGCCTCTCTAAGGATAAATATGTTTTATCTTTAGCAGTTAAATGTTGTGCTACCTTGATTCCTTTTACATTTGTATGGCCACTAAATTTCAAAAATGCAGGGAAAGAGAAAGCTGAGAAGAAGATCTTTATGAAATCACACACACTCAGCCTTATAGTATGATGGCTCAACAGAAGCACAAAAAGGTTCCCATTATGCGGGGAAAAAACCCACTGAGCATCATAGGTGGACCTCTGTCTTCCTCGCTGGCCTCAGAAAAACAACAATAGTTACCGTAGTACTGGTGATAACCATTGTAGAGTGGGAAAAAGGGCAACGCGTGTTTTGGCTCCTGTAGTAACTGATAAAAAATAAAAGTGACCTTTCAGGGGAGCACTCAGCAGACAGAGGGGGATAGTGGAAGCTGTTGTATTATGTTGGGAGGAATCTTTGCATCCATTGATTGCTTCCGTCTTCCCAGCTCTCAACCAAGCCTTCAGTCAGAAGGTGTCTTTGAAAGCCTGGCCCATTCACTTTGTCCTTGACTGTCTGCTAGGAAGAACAGCTAGGAGGCACTCTCAGGGCATGTCTACACTAGAAACTTTATTTTAAAATAACTCACTTCAAAATAATAACTCCCAAAATAACTATTTTGAAATAAGATTATTCCCCCATGAATACACATTTCAAAATAACCAGTCTGTTATTTCAAAATAATGAGCATGATAGTGTGGACACTTCACTTATTATTTTGAAATAAGGGGGGTAATTTCAAAATAACTTACTAATGTAGACCAGGGCTCCATGAACTAGCCCTCTCTCTCAAACAATGGTAGTGGTTTGGCAGCCACATCAGAGCTATATGGTCACATATAAAATGGGGAAAAGGGCATCCCTCTCTTGGGATTTGTAATTGCAAGGCTCTGTGCCAGGCCTATGTCAAAGCCAGGCTTTGGGCATGTACCAAATACTTTATAGTAACCCCAAAAAGCTCCAATCGGGGTCCCCTTTGTGCATCATGTTTTTCTTCTGTGTCAGGTCACAACCACATAGTATATCTACATATTCACTCTGATGTGTGTCTCTTTACTAAAGAACATAATCTCTTTACTAATGATGGGATATTAATTGGTTACTACTGTTTGCTAATCTAGTTTTTTTCTGTTATTTTAACTAGTCATTTCATGGGATGTTTAAGGACATGCCATTTTTAATATGTGTTGTTAAGCTTAAGTATCTCTTTCTCAGGAGAAAAGCCATTAACTTCACTTCTATATCAGACTCTGTTGTATTTAATTATGAGTTGAGTGTTCTTTGCCTATAATTCCCCATAACCCTAAACATTACAAAAGTTTTCTTGACAATTCACAGTTGCTTTAAAGGAAAAAATAAATGGAACGAGCCCAAAGTGGGTGGTTCCTAGCACTGCGAGGGAACATTTGGGTGTGGGTTGATGTGGCTGGTGGGGCTATAAAATGTGATTTTACTTAAATTCTTGTGTTAAATTTCTTTATTAAAACATTTCAACTAGAAAGTATTATTTTTATAAAATCCCAAATCCAAGGTCTATTCCATCAGACTGTCCTCTTTCAAATGCGGTGAAGGCAGAGGTGTGTAATTTGTATAAGGGGTGGATCCCTGTTACCCATGTCCAAGTGTATGTAATAAAGTACATGACTTCTCTGTACCTGAGGGACTGCTATGCTCTTGAAAGGGGTTGCTCTTATGTTGCATTTGTTATGGTCCCAGGGCTGGTCACTTGAGTCCACTCAGAATAGTGGATTATATGCTGATGTGCTCTGTAGGGAATGATTTGGGAATTGACCACCTTCTGTGGACCAGCTGCAGAACTGCTCAACAACTGCATCCCAGAGGCTGCCACAGCCCTGATGTCATCTGATCTTTGTCTCCACAGGTGATATGACCTAGATAATGAAATGCCCCGCCCACCCTCCCCAGTCAATCACAAAACACCCTAGGTTCTGGGCTCTGCACCTACATACATCTGTATGGATTTTAATATCTTCCTTTCTCTACTCCCGCTTCTAGGTGGTTCCTCTAGACCTCAAAACAAGGGGCTAAGACACGCATATCTGAGTATTAGTGGTCTGGGCCCAGGACCATCTTTTTGGCCTGTGTTTGCACAGCACCTAACACAATGGGGTCTGGATCCATGCCTAGAGCTCTGTCACTATACAAATAAATAATGTATTTGAAAGCTATTAAATGTTGATTGTTCTTTCCTTTTGTAAACTCAATTAGCAAAATGTTACTGCAAACAAAACCAGGTGTTTTGTTCCACAAAGACTAATGCCCCAGAGGACTAAACAGAGTGAAACTCTGTAACCTTTCTGACATCCTCAGTGCTATTAAATGGACAGAGCCAGCTGTGTTTCTCTCCTTTTTTAAAATGGTTTGGTCAGGATTACCAAGAAAATAGTTTAATTTTATATTATTTATATTAACATTCCAACCTCTAGTAGGGAATGTGGTCCCTTACAGGTACCAAATTACTAAGAACCAGACACAATTCTATTTCTAAGCCCAAAAGTCAATGAGCATTCATATCTTCCTCTAAAATCAATGGGAATTGAGGCCACTTAGCACCATGCATTGTCAGAGACTCAGCAAGAATGTTAGGGATACAGTATGTGGCATGAACAACCTGTTTTGACTCCATTTTCCTTTTTGGAATGGAAAACTAACATCAGAGCTTCTCCATCATGCAATTTTTTACCATAGCGCAGCACACAGAATTTCTTCAACAAAAGGCCAATAATCATTGTCAGTTACCTTTTCTTATCAAACTGTTTGGGAATGAGACTTCCAAAAAGGTTCTGTTTCAAAATGCCAGGATTTGGAACTGAGAATCCTATAAAGCTTAGATTTTTCACACTCCTTGTTCTCATTCCCATCCTCTATTTGATTCTGCAGCACAACCGTTCAAAGTTGCTTTCAGTATATTAGCTGACATCTGAAGAACTGTTCCCTTAGGAGACAAGGACACTGTGACCAGACACTAATTATAAACACATTGTTAAAAATGTTTTCCTTAGAGGCCCACAAAGATATAGTAATTGTCATTGTGTGCCTTTTTCCTTCCAGCATTAACACTATAATCGTAGCCAGGAAATCCATTCCAATCAGGATTCCAGGGGCTCTACATAGGCTAGTCCATCTACTTTCCAAGCACATACATTCAACAAGATTAATCTAGTTACAAGCAATAGTGATGCAATTAATACTCACTCACCTGTTGCACCATTTTGCAATCTTTAACAGCATCTTTTTACAAAGACAAGGAGCTATCAGCATCTCCCCATTTTACACATAGGCAAACCGAGACACAAAGAGGTTAAGTGATTTCCTCAACATGACAAGGGAGAAAAGAATGATATGCAATTTGTGACCCTTAACTTTAATTTCTATCACATGGGCTACATCTGGATACTGGAGTATCCCAAAATAGCTAACCTGCATATTCACTGCAAGCCCGTTATTTTGGGCTCACTATTCCGATGTTCTAGCAAACCTCATTCCATGAGGAATAAAAAGAAGTTACTCACCCTGTGAAGTAACGATTGTTCTTCGAGATGTGCCATGTGGGTGCTCCACTCTAGGTGTCGGGTCCTGTCCCGGCGCCGCGGCTCGGAGAATTTTCATAGCCGTGCTCTGTCAGCCCGCGCATGCGCGCTCTTTCAAAGCACCGTTCACGCCTTTGATCAGACACGCACAGGCTGGCAACCGCCAGTTCCTCTCATCCGCCCACCTGAAAGAGAGAAGAAAGAAATCCGGAGCGGGGAGGAAGGGCGGGTCGTGGAACACCCACGGGGCACATCTCAAAGAACAATCGTTACTTCACAGGGTGAGTAACTTCTTTTTCTTCTTCGAGTGGCCCCGTGAGTGCTCCACTCTAGATGATTCCGGAGCAGTACCTAAAAAGAGTCCAGAGCGCTCCGAGATTAAACTTTATGATCACGATTAAGTACCAGTAAGTACTGCCATAGTCACCGAAGAGTCCGAAGCAAAATGGTCAACTATAGCGTAATGTTTCATAAAAATGACATTGGAGGACCATGTCGCTGCCCTGCAAATGTCCCGGAACAGGACTCCCTTCAGAAAGGCTGTAGTAGTGGAAACCGCTCTGGTGGAATGAGCCTTCAGAGGACACGGCAGAGGTTTTCCCCGTATAGAATGACACATAGATATGCATGAAACGATAAGTCTCGAGATACACTGAGAGGTCAGTGGTTGGCCTCTAGAATGGTCTGCCAATGACACTATTAAACGGTCCGTCTTCCTAAAGTCCCGCGTTCTATCAATGTAGAAAGCCAAGGCTCTTCTTACGTCCAGCGTATGCCATATTGCTTCTTGCACTGAGGCATGAGGTTTAGGGAAGAAGCATGGTAGAACCACTGGTTCGTTAATGTGAAATTCAGAAGACACCTTTGGAATAAACGCTTGGTGAGCTCTCAACGTGACTGAGTCTTTAGAAAAAACTGTATAAGGAGACGAAACCATGAACGCTGCTATCTCACTGACCCTACGAGCTGAGGTAAGGGCTAGGAGAAACAAAAGCTTGGTGGTAAGTATGTATAACGGGATAGTGGCCAGAGGCTCAAAGGGAGGATGAGATAGAGCTTCCAATACTAGATCCAGATTCCACGAGGGTGGAGGGGGTCTTCGGGGTGGATTAAGGTTTGAGAGCCCCTTTAGGAATCTTCTTGTAGTAGGGTGTGCGAATATAGAAAAAGAGTCGTCCATGTGATGAAAAGCATTAATCGCTGCCAAATGCACCCGTAGGAAAGCTAATGCCAGTCCATTATCATGGAGGTGTAAAATGTACTCCAATATACGAGGTAAAGATGTGGAACAGGGGTCCAGGTTATTAACCGCACACCATGCCTGGAATCTGGACCACTTAGCTATATAAGTAGCTCATGTAGAATCTTTCCTGCTATGTATCAACACCCTCTTGACCCACTGGGAACAGAATTGTTCGAAACGGCTAAACCAACAAGCATCCATGCTGTGAGGTGCAGAATCGTGGGTTTTGGATGGCGCAGGGATCCGTTGTTCTGGGTCAAGAGATTTGGGAGGAGAGGTAGGGAGTATGGTGCCCTTACCGACATCTGATGGAGCGTTGAGAACCAAGGCTGACGAGCCCACGCTGGGGCTATAAGAATCCCTCGAGCCCCATCTACGCTGATTTTCTCGAGAACCTTGGGTATTAGAACGACTGGGGGAAAAGCATACAACAGCGCCCGTCCCCAGTGGAGAAGGAAGGCATCTCCTAGTGACTGACGTCCTATTCCAGCTCTTGAACAATAGTTGGGGCATTTCCTGTTGTTTTCCGTGGCAAACAAGTCTATTGTCGGAAATCCCCACCGAACAAATATATGGCTTAAAACCTCTGTGCAGAGTTCCCACTCATGGTCGTGGGGAAAACGTCTGCTGAGTGAGTCTGCTACCGAGTTGTAAGCACCCAGAAGGTAGGATGCTACTAGAATGGTGTTGTTGTGGATACACCAATTCCATAACTGGACAGCCTCCGCGCATAAAGAACAAGATCGAGCGCCTCCCTGCCTGTTGATATAAAACATGGTTGCCATGTTGTCTGTCATGATTCTGGTAGTTGTATCCCGTATGTGGGACTAAAAATGCTTGCAAGCATGTCGTACCGCCTGCAACTCGAGTACGTTGATGTGTAACATCATTTGAGTTGACCAGCGACCTTGAATCGTCAGGTTGTCCATGTGCGCCCCCCAGCCCGTGAGGGAAGCATCTGTAGTTATCTGCCTTGTAGGCTGCGGGCGATGAAATGAGAAACCCGTGAGAAGATTGCTCGGATTGACCCACCACTGAAAAGACTCTCGTATATGCTGGGATACCACCACCAGTCTGTGGATACTGTTTTTTGCTGGACTGTAAATCATGGCAACCAATGTTGGAGGCAGCGAAAATGTAACCTTGCGTTTTGTACCACTACGGTGGAAGCCGCCATGTGGCCCATCAGTTGTAAACAGACACGTGTAGAAATTGTGGGAGCATGCATGACAGTATGTACAAGGTCTTGGATTGCCACAAAACGTTCCAACGGTAGGTACGCCCGTGCCACGGTTGAGTCGAGCCGTGCACCTATAAAAACCAGATCTTGGCACGGAATTAATGATGACTTTTTTACATTTATGAGGAGGCCCAGGGATGCAAACTCGCTGGATACTGTCTGCACCATATGACATGCCTCCATATATGTTGAGCCCCTGATAAGACAATTGTCCAAATAAGGGAATATTGTCACTCCTGTCCTTCGTAAATATGCCGCCACTACTGCTATAGTTTTGGTGAAGACCCTGGGGGCACACGCCAGTCCGAACGGTAGAACCCTGTACTGAAAATGTTCGTTCCCCAATCAGAAGCGAAGAAAATGCCTGTGAGCCACGTGAATAGCAACATGGAAATAAGCGTCCTGCGGTCGAGGACTGCAAGCCAATCTCCTTTGTTTAACGATGGAATGATAGTTGGTAGGGTCACCATCTTGAATCGACATTTTCGAAGGTGGCGGTCTAACCTTCGAAGGTCTAAAATGGGTCTCCAGCCTCCCGATTTCTTCGGTGTGAGAAAATATCGGGAATAAAAACCTTTTCCCCAAAATTGTTCGGGTATTCTCTCTATTGCCCCGATTGCGAGCAAGCAAAGAACTTCTTGTTTCAGCAGTTGCTCATGAGAAGGGTCCCTGAAAAGGGATGGGGTGGGTGGGGTGGAAGGGGTAATGGAGAGAAAAGGAATTGAGAGGCCATACTGTACCACTTCTAGTACCCATCTGTCTGTGGTGATGTTGGACCACTGGTGGTAATATGATTTTAGTCGATGGTGGAAGAGATGGGAAGTTTCGTTTTCTGCGTTGACCAAGGAAGGCGTGCTTGCAACCTCGACGGAGAAGTCAAATCTGCTGTTTGGTTGAAGACTGATTGGCTGAACGATTTTACTGGGGCCGTTTCCGCTGAGGACGTTGCCTGGGATGCTGATTTTCCGACATGCGTGTCTGTTGCCTGGGAAAATTAAAATCATATCTTCTCTGATAGGGGTAATAGCACCTACGTTTAAATTGGGCATGTACATCCCCAGTGTACGTAGGGTGGCGCGAGAATCCTTGCCCGAATGAAGGACTTCGTCAGTATTTGCTGCAAAAAGCTTAAGCTTATCAAAGGGGAGATCTTCAACTTTACTTTGCAGCTCCTTTGATGCTCCTGCAGACGAAAGCCATGACGATCTCCTCATTGCGATACCCGTAGCCGTGGCCCGCGCTGCTGTATTGGCCACATCCATTGCAATCTGCAATGCAGTGCTACATGCTGCGTATCCTTCCTGTACTATTGCTTTTAGTAATGGTTTCTTAGTGTCTGGAAGATAATGTAATAACTCCACTAGCTTTGAATAATTATCAAAATTGTGGTTTGATAAATGAGCCGAGTAGTTTGCAATACGTAATAGGAGTGTGGCTGAAGAATAGACCTTCCTACCAAATATATCTAACTTTTTATTGTCTTTATCAGAGAGCGCACTCTTGTACTGTGGTGCTTTGGTCCTTCGCTGTGCTACGTCAACTACTAACGAATTGGGCTGAGGGTGATTGAATAAAAAATCTAACCCCTTTGCCGGTACAAAGTATTTCCTATCAACTTTTTTACTCATAGAAGTAACCGATGTTGGCGTCTGCCATATCTCGTCCGCCACTTCCATGATCGCTTCATCAATTGGTAAGGCGATCCTTGCATGCTGCTGCGGGTGGAGATTCTTTAAGAGGCGGTGTGTCTACACTGGAACATCTGCCAGCTGTATTTCCTGCGTGCCTGCTACTTGTTTAAACAGGTCTTGGAATTGTTTTAGGTCGTCCAGTGGAGACAATTCACCTGGGCAGATTGCCTCATCTGGTGATGAAGATGCGCAGTCCGCTGAAGAAGTTTCTGGCTTAGGGTCCTCTATTTCAGACAGCTGCCCCTCTTCCAGCTCGGACAGATCCTGTTGGACAGACTGACTTATCGATGGAGAAGGTGAGTTTGACTGTTGTGATTGTTGAGGTAAGTATTGTGCAATTGGTGATCGGCAGTTGCAGGAGGATCCCATATGTAAAGATAATACATGTTCACGGTGGGTACCGTCATCGCACGAGCGATAGTAGTGCCCGCAGTAGCGCTCAGAACGTGATGGAGAAGAATGACGCGATGAACGTGCACTACTGTGTTGAATGTAATAGACGCGGCGTGGAGAGCGTCTACAGGACCCATATCTAGATGACCGCCCCGGTGAACGAGATCGTGAACGGGATTGTTATGCTTCTAGATATACTGTGTCTCTGTAATTGCGCCGTCTGTACGTGACATGGATCGGAGAGACACTATAGTCACGATACCGTGCACGCCTTGGTGGTGATGGAGATGGTCCTGGTGAGAAAACTGGAGAGGCAGACCTGTCCCTCCCATGAGTTTTGATAGTGCTTTCCTAGGTATTGAGGCATTGTCAGTGTCCATGGCAACTGGAGAGCTCTGCACAGAGTGAAAACAGAGCGGTGCTGGGGAGATCAGCTGCAGCTGCTCTGCTGTCGGTGTCAGCAGAGCACCCGGTGCCGACGTCATCAAATCTGCAGGTGGCGCCATGTCAGGAACCTGCACGCCTGAGTTCGGTGCCGCCAAGGCCGGTGCCGTCACAAGCGGTGCCACTGGAGCCCACACCGCTGAAATTGATGCCGCTGAACCCAGCACCGGCTGGCTCATCAGTTTCAGCGTCGGCGCTGTAGCGCAAGCCGGCGAAGCTTAAGCCAGTGCCACCAATGCTGGCACTGAAGCAGCCCGAGCCCTTGGCATTTGTGATCCCTTGTCGCCAGCGTCAGTAGAGCGTCGGGACCCTGTGGGGGTCACTTTGGGGGCTGCCAAAGCCCTTGAGGCTGCCGGAGGGAGGGAGCGAGTCGGGGACAGCTTTGCCCTCTTTGAAGTAGCCGGTCCAGGAGAAGCCGCTCTCCTTTTACAAGTAGTAGTTTTTGCTGCGGCTGACGAGGGTAACGGGTCAGGCTGTAGTGCTTTATCAAAGGACATCATCCGGAGCTTTAACTCCCGCTCTCTGCGGGCTCTGGATGTGAGCTTGCAACACCGAGTGCACTTTTGCGGGATATGAGATTCGCCCAGGCACCTTATGCAAGCATCATGGCCATCAGCCGCCGGCATAGCTTCGCGGCAGACTGAGCATTTTTTAAAACCAGGAGACCCGGGCATTGCTAGAAACAGAAGAGGGTGGCTGGATGCCGACACAGGCTCCTTGTCAATTTCAGTTCTTTAGCGCTTAGCCGTAGCACTGAAGGAATTGATCTGAAGAGAAAAACTTTTTTTTTAAAGGATCAATGAAACTGTAGAACAGGAACTCGACTAACCCTAAAAGTAACTATTTACACTGAAAAAACTAACTACTAATGTTACTGAGAGACATAGATATGAGAACACAGGGAGCTCCGACCGCGACCTGAGGTGGTTGAGAGGAACTGGCGGTTGCCAGCCTGCACGTGGCTGATCAAAGGCGCGAACGGTGCTTTGAAGGAGCGCGCATGCGCGGGCTGGCAGAGCACGGCTATGAAAATTCTCCAAGCCACAGTGCCAAGATGGGACCCGACACCTAGAGTGGAGCACCCACGGGGCCACTCGAAGAAGAAGGGATGTTTTGGAATAACGGGTTATTTTGAAATTTGGCTCTGTGTAGACAGTTCCAAATTACAAAATAAGTTGTTTTGAAATAAGTTCAAAATAAAATACATGACTTGTGTAGCTCAAATTACGTATCTTATTTTGAACTATGGTACAGTGCAGATGTAGCCTTGAGCGGGTCTTGTTAGAACTGAGAGGGATTGATAAAACAGTGGTCTGAATTGTAGCTATTAATACAGGGAAAGTGACATAATCCCCTAAACCACCAAAAGGGCAGATATAGACTGAAAAAATGGGGTTGATTTGGAATCTGTCCATATTCAATATGACAGCAAATATACGTTTAGTTCTTCTCTGCATTCTGCTCCTGCTAAGAGCAGGAATAAATTCCATAGCATGTATACAAATGACTGGTTCACGTATGTAAACGTAAACACAAGGGCTACATCTATACTACACATTGTTGCGTAAGAAGATATGCAAATGAACTGCGGCGATGAATATCGACGTGCCTCATTTGCATACCTAATGAGCCGCTATCTTTGTGGAGGGGGCTTTCGTGCAGGAAGGAGCTGTCTACACTGCTCCTTCTTGCGCAAAAAACCCCTTTTGCACAGGAGCCGTTCTTCCTGAAAATAAGCGGCAGAACGGCTCTTGCACAAGAGGGGTTTTTTGTGCAAGAAGGAGCAGTGTAGACAGCTCCTTCTTGTGCAAAAGCCCCTTCCGCAAAATGACGGTTCATTAGTTATGCAAATGAGGTGTGGCGATATTCATCTCCATGCCTCATTTGCGTATCTTCTTGCGCAACAATATGCAGTGTAGACATAGCCTAGGGTTATATGTACTTCCCTCAGCTATGTGCCATGTGTCTCTCGTCATCTGCAGAGGTTTGTGACTTTCCACAAGAAGTAGAAACAGGGCAGCTAGCACCCACAGTATGCTCTTGCTGCTCCTTGAGGTGTATGTGCACATATGGCCAGCCAGTATTTGGCCCTTTGGCTCTACATTTTTATTTGCTGAGCACTGACCAGCTGCTCATAATATTCAGAACAAAAACATGAGCCATGCCCCCTCTACTGAGGACTTTAGAGCCAAAGAAGTCAAGCACATTCACTAACAAAAGCAGAGGAAGAACTACTTACCGGAGGCATGCTGCAAATGTTTTCCATTAAGCCTAACAGGTCAGGAGATGGTGACTGTGTCTTGCTAGCTGAGTAAGAAAGAAGAAGTTACTCACCCTGTGTAGTAACGATGGTTCTTCGAGATGTGTCCCCGTGGGTGCTCCACTCCAGGTGTCGGGTCCCGTCCCGGCGCCGCTGATCGGAAGTTTTCCATAGCCGTAGTTGGGCCGGACCGCGCATGCGCGAGCGGAGCGCGCGGCGTTCGCGCCTTTGCAACGGTCCGGCCCCCCCCCTTGTCAGTTCCTCTCACCGCTCGGTCCCTGAAAGACAAAGCAGAGAGACCCGGAGCGGGGAGGAGGGTGGGGCGTGGAGCACCCACGGGGACACATCTCGAAGAACCATCGTTACTACACAGGGTGAGTAACTTCTTCTTCTTCTTCGAGTGGTCCCCGTGGGTGCTCCACTCCAGGTGAGTACAAAGCAGTAACCCAGAACGCGCTCCGGGTCAATTATTTTCTACCGTGGACAGTACCGCAGAGGCTACTGCAGCGTCTGAAGCCCACCTCTTCGTTATGGCATAATGCCGTGCGAAAGTTATACTAGAAGCCCAAGTAGCCGCACGGCAAATATCCGCCAGGGGAACTCCCCTTGCAAATGCAGTGGAAGTCGCTACAGCTCTCGTGGAGTGAGCCCGAGGTAATGAAGGAAGAGGTTTGTTTCTAATTGAATGACATTCCATAATACAGAGTGTGATTAATTTTGCAATGCGTTGAGTGGAAAGTGCCTTGCCTTTCGATCTAGGTGCCAAAGATACCAACAACCTGTCGGTTCGTCTCCACTGGCGCGTTCTGTCTATGTAGAACGACAGTGCACGTCGGACGTCAAGTGTGTGGAACAGAGCGTCTCTACTGGAGGAATGAGGCTTGGGATAAAAGGTCGGAAGAACGATAGGTTCATTGATATGGAAAGAAGAACAAACTTTGGGGATAAAGTCCGGATGTAATCGGAGCGTTACTGTGTCCTTGGAAAAAACAGTGAAGGGGGGGCTTACCATCAGCGCCCCCAATTCCCCTACCCGTCTCGCCGATGTAATTGCAAGCAGGAAGATTGTTTTCATCGTTAAAATATGTAGCGAAACCGATGCCAAGGGTTCGAAAGGTGGGTGCATAATGGTATCCAGCACTAAATCGAGATTCCAGGAAGGAGAGGGCGCGCTTCGTGGCGGATATAAGTTTTGAAGTCCCTTCAAGAACCTTTTTGTAATTGCGTGAGAGAAGAGCGCAGAACCCCCTACTGGTTGATGAAAAGCACTGATGGCTGCCAAGTGCACTCTTAAAGACGAAAGCGTAAGACCTGACTCTCGTAAATCAAGGATGTAGTCCAAAACGTTCTGTAGAGGAGACGATAGGGGGTGTATATTGTTCTGAATGCACCAGTCAGAAAATCTCCGCCACTTTGCCAGGTAGGTATTCCGTGTAGACTGTTTTCTACTATGAAGAAGTACTGTCTTGACCTCTTCGGAGCATAGATTTTCATCTCCTTTCAACCAGTAAGAAGCCACGCCGTCAGATGCAGTGACTGCAGCCTGGGGTGTAACAGTGTCCCCCCTTCCTGAGTGAGGAGATCCTGATGGAGAGGAAGAAGGTAAGGTGGTTGAATTGACATCCTGTGTAAGAATGGAAACCAGGCTTGTCTGGGCCATGCTGGAGCTAGGAAAATGACCGTTGCTGCCTCTAACCTGATTTTCTCTAGTGTTCTGGAGATAAGCGGCGTGGGAGGAAACGCATACAGAAGTGCTTTCTTCCACCTGATCAGAAACGCATCGCCGAGAGAGCTCTTGCCGAGCCCCGCTCTCGAGCAATATAGGTGACATTTCTTGTTGTCGTATGTTGCAAATAGGTCTACCAGTGGAGTACCCCATCTCTGGAATATGGCAGATAGAATGTCTGTCCTTACTTCCCACTCGTGATCCGTGGGAAACTGTCTGCTGAGGGAGTCTGCAATCACATTGGCGGTGCCAGGTAAGTACGATGCTGTTATGCTTACGTTGTTCTGTATGCACCAATTCCAGCACCGCACTGCTTCGGCGCATAGGGAACGTGATCGTGCTCCCCCTTGTCTGTTGACATAATACATCGCCGCTACGTTGTCTGTCAGTATCCTTACTGTAAGCCCTCTGATCTGGGGAAGAAAGTGTTTGCATGCGTAGAAGATTGCTCGAAGTTCCAACAGATTTATATGCAGACGTCTCTCGTTGAGCGACCATTTGCCCTGTATTCGCTCGTTGTCCATATGGGCTCCCCAGCCTATGAGCGAGGCATCCGATGTTATCTGCACTGTTGGTTGCTGTCGATGGAATGGAACTCCCGTGAGAAGGTTTCTCGCTTCTGTCCACCACTGCAGCGATCTCTGAACATGTGGAGGTAACCACACTAGCTTCTGAATGTCGTGCCTCACGGGGACGTAAACCGTGGATAGCCAATGCTGAAGGCTCCTCAAGTGGAGGCGTGCATGAGGAACTACTGCTGTGGCCGCTGCCATGTGCCCGAGGAGACGAAGGCAATTGTGTACCGATATGGTCATGTTGCCAGTGAGTATAGTGACAAGATCCTTGATTGCCTGAAATCTTTCTTGCGGTAAGTAAGCTCTTGCCATGCGTGAGTCTAGGTTTATCCCTATAAACCTTATAAACTGAGTTGGAATAAGTGTCGATTTCTGCTTGTTGAGAAGGAGGCCGAGTGATTCGAAAGTTTGTTCGACCATCGCCACCATTTGTGACGCTTCTCGCTGCGTGGCGCCTTTTATTAAACAGTCGTCCAGGTACGGATATATTATCACCTGTAACCGACGCAGATAAGCTGCTACGACGGCCAGGGTCTTTGAAAACGCTCTGGGTGCTGACGCCAGCCCGAACGGTAGAACGCGATATTGAAAGTGATCGTGGCCTATCATGAATCGTAGAAAACGTCTGTGCGCAGGATGTATTGTGATGTGAAAATACGCATCTTGTAAATCGAGGGCAGCGAACCAATCGTTTAAATCGAGGGACGGTATTATGGAATTCAGGGTCACCATTTTGAAACGCTGTCTGCGAAGATAACGATTCAAACCTCTTAAATCGAGAATGGGCCTCCAACCCCCCGTTTTCTTTTCCGTTAGAAAGTATCTGGAATAAAACCCTCTTCCCTTGAACTGATCGGGGACCCTCTCTATTGCTCCGATATCCAGGAGACGATGAACTTCCTGTTGCAAGAGATTTTCTTGAGATGGGTCCCTGAACAGGTATGGGGAGGGTGGGGTGGTGGGGGGGATGGAGGTGAAAGGAATGGTGAAGCCGTTGTTTATGACTTCCAGTACCCATTTGTCCGTTGTTATCTCGACCCATTGGTGGTAGTAAGGTCGTAAGCGGTGGTGGAACATGGGTTTGTCCAGGTTGATTGGTAGTGTGCGCTTGCCCTCGACCAGGGAGTCAAACTTGCTGCTTTGAGGCAGCCGTGCCTGTCACTCTAGGTGGTGGTGGACGCCTCCGCTGGGGGCGCTGTCTCGATCGCGCCTGGTCGAAGGGGCGATTCTGCTGTCTCCTCGACTGATAGTCATACCGTCTCTGGTATGGGAAATAACGCCGGCGACGGAATGGTGGTGCGTACATGCCGAGTGTGCGAAGCGTTGTTCTTGAGTCCTTCCCAGTATGAAGGATCTCATCTGTTTTCTCCGCAAACAATTTTATCTTATCGAACGGGAGGTCTTCTACCTTGGAGTGCAGCTCCTTAGGTACCGCGGCCGTGGCGAGCCAAGAAGATCGCCTCATTGATACCGCTGTTGCTACTCCCCGAGCCGCTGTATCAGCTATATCCATAGCTATCTGAAGATTGGCCTTTGAACACGCATAGCCCTCCTTGAGAATAGACCGTAGTAGCTCCCTGTCTGTCTCTGATGATCTCTGAGACAGCTCAGTAAGCTTTGTTATACTATCAAAGCTATGATTGGCTAGGAGAGCTGTGTAATTCGCTATGCGAAGGAGCAACGTGGCTGATGTGTAAACCTTACGGCCAAAGGCATCCAGTTTCTTCGCCTCCTTATCAATGCCAGCATTTTTCAGCTGCGGGTTCTTAGCCCTTTGGAGAGCTGCGTCGACCACCAGCGAGTTTGGTTGCGGGTGAGTGAAAAGAAATTCTGAATCTTTAGACGCTATAAAATATCGCTTTTCTGCCGGTTTTGACGTTGGTAGAGTCGAAGCCGGGGTACGCCAGATTTCCGCAGCTGATTGGAGGATAGCCTCGTCCATAGGCAAGGCGACCTTAGATTGTTGTTTAGGGTTTAGGTTCCTCCAGAGCTTGAATTGTTTCGTTGGAGTGTCCAATATCTGAACCTCCTGAGATTGGGCCACTCTCCTAAACAGATCTTGAAAGTCCTTTGTGTCGTCTGGGGGAGATGGTTCCCCTTCAAACAGTGCGTCGTCAGGGTAGGATGACGACATATCTTTTTGTGACATATTGTGCAGCTGATCGTCCACATCCGATATCTGCCCTTCCTCAGGCTCAGATAGCTGGACTGAAGGTGAGTGGGTGTGCTGTCGAGATGACGCCCCCTTCCAGTCCTTAATTGGTGATAATTGTCGCGATTCATGAGGGGTATGACAACAACAATGGCCAGGACGATAGTGATGCCTTTCATATTCGGATACTTGATGGCCCCTATGATCAGGATGATCAGGCGAAGACCTTCGGGAGGAGTATCTACTGGCATACCTCCTATGATAGGATCTTGGGGGGGAATAACTTGGTGAACGAGATCTATATGATGATTCCCTATAATAACGATGACATCGCCCGTGACGATCAGAATAACGAGACCTTGATCTGCATCGCGGGGACCTTGTTTGGTGATGAGAAGATGTGCGATGAGTAATGCTTGGTGAATGAGAGGGAGAGATTGAAGGCTCGAGTGAGGGTGAAATTGAATGCCTCGTGACAGATTTCTTAGCAGCCTTAGTGGGGACTGCAGAGACAGAAGGAGTCTCTCCCCCTTGCACTGATAAAGAAGAATGGGCAGGGGGAGGACTAAGCAGGACTGCTTCGTGCTGCTGTGTTACTGCCCTAGCCGGCACCCCAGGCAGCTGTTCTTGCGGTGCCGTTGCAGCTGCAAGCTGATCGGCCGGTGCCGAGTCGGCACGGAGGGGGGCGCTCTGTTTATTATGCTCACTGAGCTCCGCGGTGCCGTGTGGCAGGGTTGCATCCGGTGCCGGACCCGGTGCCGGCTTACCCTGACTCAGTGCCGGCATTTGCGGTGCCGTTCTGACTCGCGGCTGGGCAGACTGCCGCGGCTCCAGCCCTTGGAGCGGTGCCGAGCGCTGCTTGTCAGTTGCGCTCTCAGCGGGACGTATAGCCGGTGCCGATGACGTGCGGCTTGATGTTGCCGCCTGCGGCTTATTTGATCTCTCCGGCTGTCTCGCGGCCCCGGAGGCTCCCTGTTTATGTCCCTGAGACACACGGGACAATGAGGGGGGCGGGAGGGAACGGGCAGGGGAAGCCCTTTTCTTTTGCGTTCCCGTTGCCGGTGGAGACTTCGCTCTGTTATCGTGCCCTCCGGGCGCTCCTGATAGATGTTGCTCAGAAGGCTGTAGCGCTTTATCACAGAGGAGGAGCTTTAAGCGCATATCCCTTTCTCTCCGCGCTCTGGGAGTCAGCTTTGCGCAATGAGAGCATTTTTGCGGGACATGCGACTCTCCCAGGCATCTGACACAGGCTTCATGCCCGTCGGAGGCAGGCATAGCCTCCTTGCAGTGTATGCACCGCTTAAAACCTGGTGAGCCAGGCATAATCTCCCTCTCTCGTCCTCTTCTTGTTTTGTTTGTTGTTTTTTTTTTTTTTTTTTTTAACTACTATTCTTTATCTTCGTCTGTTTTCTTTTTCTTGTCTTTCTCTCTTTTTTTTTTTTTTTTTTTTCTTTTTTTTAGTCGGTCCTGTGAGGAGAGAAACGGCGTTCCGCCAGCGACCACGGGCGGCTGAGAGGAACTGACAAGGGGGGGGGCCGGACCGTTGCAAAGGCGCGAACGCCGCGCGCTCCGCTCGCGCATGCGCGGTCCGGCCCAACTACGGCTATGGAAAACTTCCGATCAGCGGCGCCGGGACGGGACCCGACACCTGGAGTGGAGCACCCACGGGGACCACTCGAAGAAGAATGTATATTTTGACAAGGAACTTTTTCAAGGAGTGCACAGGGAGAGTTCACCTAAATAGGATGGAGAAAATGTTCCAATCATGGATGTTAATGTGGAAGAAAGTGCAGAAATGGGAGTCGGGTATGAAGTATCAGCAGAGAAAAATGTGAGAGTAGACACAGATAAGGCTGATAATGTAAGTGGCAGCAGAGTTTTGTAGAACTTAGAAAGTTCATGGACTAGATAGTAAGACATATATATCTTAACCTTTAGCACATAATAGGAGTAGAGTTGAAATTCCACTCAAGAACAAATGTCTGGGTTTTTGTTCTCCAAACATAGATTCTTCCTCATGTGAAAAGCTATTAAACCATTTTTCCATAGAGATTTGGAATAAGAGAGTGGGATGTACATTTGAAATTCCTAATCTGTTTGTTTTGTGCAGCATGTCATATGAAAGAAATTATATGTCAAGCAAAATAATCAAGTGACAAACCAAAATAACTAATGACAAACCAAAATCAATGAAGACCTGTCTTCGGTGCCTGTCTTCCATTCTAATGGCCATCATTAAATCTAAAAGTAGTTTAAATAGTATCACTTTTTTGAATGCGAAGTGGAATCCTTTGTACAGGAAAGTAGGAGACAAGGCTGTTTTGGTTATTTCCAAACACATAATTCACTAGAGGTAGGTCTGTTCTGCATGGCTATTTTGGGATATCTCTGAAATTGCCATGCAGTGTAGACATACCCCTAGTAACTCCTAGATACCTCTGGTATCCCAAAATACCCACCCCACGTCTACACAAGCCTCCTATTATTTCGAAATATTTTTCAAAATAACAGGCACGCTATTTCACCATCCTTGTTGCATGAGAGTTATGGGATGGCTCAAAATAGTGCATTATTTTGAAATTTGGTGCTGTGTAGACATGCCAAATTTCAAAATAAGCTATTTTGAAATAGATTCAAGATAAGATACACAATTTGCGTAGCACAAATTGTGTATCTTATTTCAAGTTTAGGGTGCTGTGTAGACACCCAAAGGGACCATAAGTCTGTTCTCTTGAGACAGTCAGGGTTTTCCAGCCATAGGCTGAAAGGAAGAAAAATCGATTGTATCCATTAAGAAGACTAGTTCCTCAACAACCTATAAGTAATCACACCAAAAAGCATTTTAGCTCCATTTTATGTTTCCAAGTGGATCATGGAAAACATTTTTTTTCTTAATGGATGAAAATAGATATTAAATAGAACTCCAGGAAAAGTGTTGGATTTTGTTTCTTGTAAAGTGAACAATCTATATTTAGTTTAGAGTTTTCTTTCCAGTTTCTGATGTCTTACTCTTTGTAGAATTAATAATACCCTCTGCACAGGAAGGATCACAGTATGTGTAGAATGATACTTGTCAGCCAATTTAACAAAAATATAACCTTTTGGAAATGTTAACAGCTCTATAACAGTTATTTTAACCTTTCACTCCTCTTTGATGTAATAATATACTTTCCTTTTTTATACAAAGCAGCAGAGATAATTCATCCAGCTTTTGCGATACATAAACCAGTTGTAGGAAGGACAATTTTCTGAGACTAGTAACATCATGGAAGCTAGGTGAGTTTTCTTCTGGGTCCCTACATAGTCCCTGCTACATTATAAGTATTAAAGCTTCTTCCAAGTAATGCTCATAAAGACTTCAATCCTGCAATTCTCCTATGCACATGTTTAATCTTAAGCACATAAGGAGTCCCATTTATTTGTCTGAGACAATCCACATGCTTTAAGTTATACACTTTTTTGTTAAATTTTTACATAAATATTATAAGAATACATATACAGTAATAGGAAATGGACATAAATCCATATGGCAGGAACAAGTGTATGCTATTTATTTTGAAATAATTTATTGGCATTTCCTATATCTTTTCAAACGCATCCAAGTTCTGCATTTGTGCTCAGACATGCTCCATTAAATGGCTGTCTCTGGTTAACTTGAGAGTATATAGTTCTTATAGTTCTTTGAGATCCTGTTGGGTTTGCACATCTTATCAGGATTGCTTTTGGATTGGGCCAAAGTGACTGTTGGCTCTCGGGCAAAACAGACAGACAGTGAGTCAGGACTTCACGTCTGCTCTTAGTTCTACCCTGACGTATGTAACCTTAGGCAAGTCATAAACCTCAGTATATTGATTTGGAAAATGGGAATAACAACACTTAATGCAAAGGTTAATGAGTTTGTGTTTGAAAGCACACTTGGAAACTTTGATATAGAAAGTCATTATTATTACCCCTGAGGAAATGGCATGCAGAGTAGTGAAGTAACCTGCCCAAAGTAATTTATGAAGTCTGTAGCAGGGTTTAGCCACATATAGTATCCAGCTTTCCTGATATCCAGTCTTGTGCCATGGCAGAAAGATTTTGTGGCTATCTGTGTTACCAGTGGCCATACTTCACTGGAAAGTCTCCCATTAACTTCAGTAGACTTTCAATCAAGCCGTATTGTCTTTTAACATTGCTTAGAGCTACTTAATTCAGATAGAGGAAAAATAGGTGAACATTTTTATACAGTGACCACAGTGAATTTGGGTTTATTGTATATAGTTCTTTAAAATATTTAGCTATTACAATTACTGAGCAAACCAGTAGAATGTATAATAAACTGTTGAATCGTTAGAGAATGTCCTTGTGCAGTTTTATTTTTTTTAAATAGAAAAAATGCAATGGTTTTAGAAATAGAAGAATGTTAACAATTTTTTTCTCATTAGTTGTACTTCATGGAATAGTGATAGAAATGTAGCCGTGTTAGTCTGGGGTAGTTGAAGCAAAATGCAGGACAATGTAGCACTTTAAAGACTAACAAGATGGTTTATTAGATGATGAGCTTTCGTGGGCCAGACCCACTTCCTCAGATCAAATAGTGGAAGAAAGTAGTCACAACCATATATACCAAAGGATACAATTAAAAAAAATGAACAAATATGAAAAGGACAAATCACATTGCAGAACAGGAGGGGGATGCGGGGGGGGGGGGAGGAAGGAAGGTAAGTGTCTGTGAATTGATGATATTAGAGGTAGGGAGAGTGGGATGTTTGTGAGTTAATGGTATTAGAGGTGATAATTGGGGAAACTATCTTGGTAATGGGTGAGATAGTTCAAATGTTTGTTAAGTCCTTGTTGGAAAGTGTCGAATTTTAACATGAATGACAGTTCAGAGGATTCCCTTTCAAGTGCAGATGTAAAAGGTCTTTGTAGCAGAATGCAGGTGGTTAAGTCCCACTCTCCCTACCTTTAATATCATCAATTCACAGACACTTACCTTCCTTCCTCCCCCCCCCCCCGCCCTGCATCCCCCTCCTGTTCTGCAATGTGATTTGTCCTTTTCATATTTGTTCATTTTTTTTAATTGTATCCTTTGGTATATATGGTTGTGACTACTTTCTTCCACTATTTGATCTGAGGAAGTGGGTCTGGCCCACGAAAGCTCATCATCTAATAAACCATCTTGTTAGTCTTTAAAGTGCTACATTGTCCTGCATTTTGCTTCATGGAATATGTTTTCTGAATTAGGTATTCTCTCTTCAAAGCCAATTTTGCATGAGCAGAAACTCATTCCTCAAAAAGATGTAATGATTTTAGTGGGACTAGATCTGGACAAAAAAATGCTGAACATGAGTCAAAGGAAAAGCTTCAGGAAGATTTCTGATAGGTGCATGTAAGCAGTAGAAATACTCCTGGGCCAATTTTTGGCTGTCCACTGTCCATGGTTGTACATTAAGACCAGGGTTCTGCAAATAGACAATACACTAGTGAGTTTGCACATGTGAGTATCCCAGGAGAATCAGGGCTTAGAAGACGTGAAAGTACAAGATGAGCAGGGAGTGGATTATTTTTGTTGTGATTTGGGCTCTCCACCACGTCTGTGGAATGGTCACTTTGCGGGACTGCTGTAATAGGGTTTTCTGCAGAACATTTCAGGGCATAGCCTGGAGATTATGCTACATGTTTGGACTCAGTCTCTCTGACAGGTTTAATAGATTTCTGTTTTTTGACTGGAATACCTGTTTGAAAAGGGGCCCTGATGGCTCTGGTCAGCACTGATGACTAGGCCATAAAACGTTCCCTGGCTCCACACAGTTCCCAAAAGCAGAGATATGCAGCACTTAGGCACAGGGACACCAGGGAGGCTCCATGCACTCCCCCTGCCCATCACCATTTTACACCATACTAGTTGCACAAAAACTTTCCCCGCCCTTTGATTACTGCAGAGTTGGCATACTCAGTTAATCTCATTTTGCTGTAGCCAATGTGTCTGTATTCAGTAGTAGCTCTCTAACTTACACCATGAAGCCTTATATTTCTGATCAATTTTTGGTTGCCTTTGGTTTACAGAGCTTTGCAAAGTTACTCACATTTTCATTCTGGTATTCTGTGACTCAATGTACCCTGCAGCCATGATTTACTGGTTTCTCAAATCTAAATTAAACATATGACTGGACTGTAACAATCTCCAGCACTGGACACAGTGGAAATGGACAAGTGAACTCAGTTAAAGGTATGGGTTAATATTTATATGGATTTTCAAGAATTTACAATTTCTAAGTTATAGAAAAACATCTCTATGGGGGGGAGGGGAATTAGCAACAGAGAGCTAGAGCTTTTGATGTTTCAGCCTCTTATTCATTGTCAGATTAGTTTTTAAAGTGAATTTTGTTGCCCTTTGAAAAGGTTGCTGTATGAGAACACTGGTGATTCAAAGGCCCATTCACAGATCCTTGGGATCCAAACAGGCAGAGGTCCTTTGTCTCCAAGCAGTCTCCCATCTTCCTCGAAACTATGATCCCCAGCAAGAATAAGGCTCCATACAAAAAATGAACACAGCTTCTGGGGGTATTACCTTCCTCTTCAGTTCATGCTGGGTAATGGAGAAGCACATGGCTAGTTCACATTTCCCATGGTCTCCTTCCTTGTGGATAGTGCCCTAATGGACAGTCTTTTCTGGGGTCTAGCATGAGAGAAAACCTCCACAAAAGTGGAAGATTCCTCCTTCCAAAAGGGAGCGAGATCATGCCACAGAGGGTTTTCTTTTGCAAGTGGATTCCAGTGGCACAATGTTGTCATCATTCTACAGACATGACATCCATACTAGCAATGTAAAATGGTGCTTAGACCATAGATGCTCCAATCCTGGCAAAGATGTATGTTTGTTAATAATTAAATGTGAAGTGTGGCAGTTGTTCTCAAACTGTCAAACTGAGGGTTGGGACCCTAAAGTGGGTTGGAACCTCATTTTAATGAGGTTGCCAGTGCCGGCATTCAACTGGATCTGGGGCCGAAGCCCATGCACCACCATCTGGGGCTGAAGACTTTGGACTTTCACACTGACGCTATTTTGGGAGGTGAGGCTCAAATGGGGTCTCAAGCTTCAGTTCCCCTTTGTGGGTCATGAAGTATTTTTTGTTGTGAGAAGGGGGTCATGATACAGTGAAGTCTGAGGACCCTGCTCTATGGTACATCCATTATGCCACAGTCTATCCCAGGCAGTAGCATCATTGGCCTGATTAAAAATTCTCTGAAGTCAGTGGAGAGGTTCCCATTGGACCAGGTCCCTTTTATTTGAAAGTAAGCTAGAAGGACCATCTCTAGGGGTGAGAAGGTAGTTCACTGTGCAGGCAAATGCTATATTTGTCTTTGCTGAGACTGACAAAAATGCCAGTTGGAATGGAGGTTTTTGTGATGTGGAAATTAGTGTCTTAAGAACACAATCTTATTTCATTAAGACTACCAAAGAGAATTCAGAAGATAAACATTTTTGGTCACACTCCTGGAGCAATCTTATTTGAGAAGAGGGGGAAGTGGAGCTATGCAGAGAACATTCCCAGAATCTGTAGGTTTACTTTCATGGATAAAAATATCATTCTGGGGATCCCAAATCAAAAGCCTTTTCATAGATATTCTGTTATGCAGTATTTGTTTAAAATGTTAGGGTAATGCAGAACATATGTAGCTAGCTGACTTATATAATATTCCCTTTTGTGTCTATGTTCATGGCTTCTGGAAATAGCTTAACTTAATCTTAGAGAAAGAGTATATTCATCTTTCAGAGTACAGAATGTACCAGATAGATTACCAATTCTGCTGCATCATTATGTCCCCATCAGAAGCCACACTGACATGCAACTGATAAAGGGAACTTTTAAAAAGGATTCTCTCTCTGGAAAATTCCAACTTTTCTATAACATAGAAAATGTAAACAATGTCTTATAAAAAGGAACCTTGAAATCGCAATGATTTCTTCATTAAAAGACTTACAAGGTCAGTTAAGGCCATATCATCTTTTAAAGATGCAATTGCTGGGAGTGCAGCCCACCTTCCTTTCAAGGGCTCCGATAATCCATAGGCGTAAGAGCAAGTTCTGTCCTCAGCCAGGCTTGTTCCAAGGAGCTGAGGAATAGAGTGTACTCTTCCCAAAGCAGGCTCCATTGGGGATCTAGCAGGACCCATCACTCACCCAGTCTCCAGTCCTCTATGCTTAGGCAGCCATCAGCACGGGTCTACTCATGGGAGATTCAGGTCACCAACTGAGATCTGCAGGAGACTATTTCTTCTGAGGCTGTCACTGTTCTCATAAGCAACAAAGAAAAGAAAAAATAACCAAAGGAAGCCAGCACACATTGCTGGTTTTCATTATGCTGATTTATGGGACAAATAATATTTGTGGTACTCAACTAGTTCTATAGCTAGTTGAATAACATTCATCAAACCAATTCACAGAAAATAGCAGTCCACATCAGATCATTTATTTGATGCCAAATTATTTCAGATGTTGAGTCAGCTATAATATCAACACACATGCAAGTACTTCCTCTTGTTTACATATATTTTTTTAAAGAGTAAAATTTATGCTCCCATTTTTTGAGTTGCTGAATTAAGTACAAATACAAGTACAACCACTCAAGCTATGGCCATACTGTAGCTTTCTTCCAGAAAAGCTTATGCAAATGAAGCGCCACATGGAATATCACCATGTTTCATTTGCATAATTAATTAGCAGCCGATTTTGCGCACAAGGCTTTTGCACAAAAAGGAGCTGTGTAAACACCCTCTCTTGCGCAAGAGCTGTTCTTCCTCATTTTTTCAGGAAGAATGGCTCTTACGCAAGATGGGGTTTTTGTGCAAAAAGGAGCCATTTACACAGCTCATTTTCGCACAAAAGCCTCTTGCGGAAAAACGGCTGCTTATTAATTATGCAAATGAAGCGTGGCAATATTCCACGCCGCGGTTCATTTGCATAAGCTTTTCCGGAAGAAGGCTACAGTGTAGCCGTAGCTTCTGGATGATGACAATTTACATCAAATGAAGGTGAGGTTCTAAGGCAATTTAAGCCAAATGAGAATCTGTCCCTCTTATTTAACAATTGTGTAATTTTTGGCCCATCTGGACTGGGCTTTGCTCAGCATCACTGTTTGTTGCATTGATCCTCAAGATTCTTTTATCTGTGCAAATATTATTCAGTGTTTCCTTCATTCACTATCCTTAAAATTCCTGCCATTTGTATGTGGGGTTTTTAGGGAGAGAGAAAAGGACATACAAGTTTGAAAGGGGTAGATCCTGAGATATTTGTCTTCATTTCAAGTAGTTCCATTCTGTTAACTACTAGCTGAAGACAAGAAGCCCATTTCTGTAACTTATCAGATATCTGTTTATCAAGATCCAGTCATGACACATAGAAGTTCAGTGCAATCAATACAATTTCAGTCTGTGTAAACAAGATTAAAACCACATTAAGACAGCAAGAATTAAAATAATGCTGTCAACCTTATTCTAGGGTACCTGAGGGAGTTACAGTTTGCATGAAAATAAAAAGGATCACAACAAATATGCCAATATCTAATTATCTTTGACAGAAGGGCATTGAGATTTGAAAAAGTTCTGACTTTTATTTACTGCACTGAAACTGACAATGCTTTCTAGGAAATTATAGGGGGGGAAGCTAACGAATCCTTTTCTATTTTCAATCACATATGGAATAGTGTTTTGATAGAAGATAGAATTTAACAGAAAATAACATCTCCATATGTTTTTGATCATTATATAGATTTTTAGAGAATGCTGTCCCTGTTGTAGGATTCTATAAATTTGTTCAAAAGCAAATGGAAAGATGATCACGCTAGTAAGTTCTCTACAGACCTGTTGATTTCATCCCTCTTACATTCTTCTAGAATTTTACAGTTGGAGTAAGAAATAAGATATTTTAAAGTGCATCCAGTGTGAGATTTGAAGATACTAAATTCACCACATACAGGATGCTCATGTTGTTATTGGGGTCCAAGTGCTTCTGCTTAAGTTTTTATATAAACTTGCATTCTGATATTAAGCCCTTATAGGCTGGCCAAGGTCTGGTTTGCAAACAATAGGCTAAATTCTACTGCATTATACCCTGCTGAAATCAATAGGACTGACTGGGATGTAAACCTGGAAAGAATAGACCTATTCTTAAGGCACGGTTTACATTTGAACACAACCCTCAATGCAGAGAGCTCAACTACTTTCACTATAAACTTGCCTCACTCAAATCCTTTCCAGGGGTTTTCTATTATTGCAATGTATGTTTGTTGTTTATGTTCCTAATGTAACATTCTTCCTTTCACTATGGTTATTCTATGGTTGTTCTCCAACTCTAGGGCTACGTCTACACTGGCCACCATTTCTGGAAAAGCCATGCAAATCAGGTAAGTCAGGATAGGGAAATCCGCGGGGGATTTAAATATCCCCCGCGGATTTAAATAAACATGTCCACCACTTTTTTTCCGGCTTTTCCCCAAGCCGGAAAAAAAGCGTCTAGACTGGCGCGATCCTCCGGAATCAAGCCTTTTTCCGGAGGATCTCTTATTCCTACTTTGAAGTAGGAATAAGAGATCATCCGGAAAAGGGCTTGATTCCGGAGGATCACGCCAGTCTAGACGCTTTTTTTCCGGCTTTTCCCCAAGCCAGAAAAAAAGCGGTGGACATGTTTATTTAAATCTGCGGGGGATATTTAAATCCCCTGCGGATTTCCCTATCCTGACTTACCTGATTTGCATGGCTTTTCCGGAAATTGTGGCCAGTGTAGACGTAGCCTACGAGTTTCTGCAAGATATTTTCATATGATAACAGCCCCTTCAGGGATGTGGTTTATCACAGTTCTGCAGCACTATTCCAGTGGAGCCTTGATTGGTAGCCTTTCGCCCTCATTCTACTTTCTCACATCATTTCCTTTCTGGGCATCAATTTTTCTTCGTTCCGTACCCCAGTAAGAAGTTTTGATTATTAATATACATCCTAATATACCCAATCATCATACTTGCATATGCTGACCCAATCTTTTTTCAGGGATATTGTCCAACTGATTGTTTCTGTAAATTATTAGCAGTATGAAATGGTATAATAAACACAGTCAAAAGAAAAAACTTCTGCTTACAATAACATACATATATTCCTGTGGGTATTATGGTTGGTCTAAAACAGGAAGTCCCATGATGATGAAAAGATGGACTTCATTAGGAAGCTTTTAAGCATTAAATGAGACCAAAGGCTGGAATTTTTGCCTCCCGGGTTACAATGCAGTTAAGACTTGGAAACAATTTAGAGAATTCCAACTGTTCCTTGCAAACTGCAAGGGATGGTTGTACTCAGTAACTTCATGTGAAGTGTCTAAACCAAGGGCCACTTTGGGTGGTCTTCTCTCTAACAATTGCTCTTACGTACCAATTCAGTGCATTCCTTTAAAGAGATGGAGGGTGATGGGGGAAGGGGAGGGGACTTGCTTGTATTTTTGTCCAGTGAAGTAGTTTATACAGTAAAGGAATTCCATGTGGCTGAAGCCAGAGCAAGCAAAAGGAGGATGGAAATATTTTATGGTCTTGTCAGTAAAGTGAATTCCTTTACTGACATTTTTTGAACTCTTTCTATTCATGAACAGTGGATTTTATTACAGAGCTGGTGTTATTTATCTCTGAGAGTTTCTATAACAGGCTAACTCCTGAGTGTTCTCCGGCCTCTGCTTTATATTGCTCAAATTGTAGACAACCAATTTCCATTCCACACAGGCATGAATGCAGGTATGTGTGCATGCATATGCATGCACTCACACAGAAGTTTTAGGATGCAAGCTTTTCATTAAGAAGCCCTTATCAGATTCACTTTTATGTTGCCCAGTGGCTACTAGGCAAATGCACACATCTAAGGGCAGAATTTGACCCTTAGTTGAAACTTTAATTGACCTAACAGAAACCCAAATGTGGGAAAAGTTCCAATGTTTTGTCCCTCCAAAATTAATAAGTATTAATAAAGGCACAAAGACAAACACTGTGTGGGATTTATGTATTAGTATAAATAATGTATTCTAGTTTCACTTATTCAGAATTTCTGAGAGAAAGAAATTATAGTGTCAAAAGGACAACTATACAGACTTTTATTATATTGGTGCTAATTTGAGGCTAAAATGAGAGAGGGTTCTTATAATAAGGAAGTTAAAACAAGACTTATCCTCTTATCCATTGTCCCACACCTCACAATTAAAAAAACTCTTGTGGCTATGAAGTAAGCATTAAGTTACTAGAAAAAAACCCACTAGTTTAAACTTGGAATTTGGGTATGGTTGAATAGTAATAAAATCCCCAGATGCAAACAATGCAGAAGTAGACTGCTTATTAGTTTATAAATTATAACAGTGTAATGAAAGTGTTTTTCCAAAATTACAATAAAAATCAGTCTACTTTATCTTCTGCATCTGAACGTTAAAGGAAATAATTGAGCTGATAATTTACTGATACTCATGGCTCCCAACATTATACCAAAGAAGATGAAAACTATGAATTCAATTTATGTTGTTGTACCATGCTGCACAACCAGTATGCTTTGATATTACCCGAATAGGCTTGTTCACTTTCCAGAGATGGGAGATTCAAATTTCCAGATATCTAACTCCTGATTAATAGCAAACTTCTACAGGTATTGTGCCAAGAAGAATTTCTGAAAACTATGCACTGATCTTGGACAATGCAAAACATCCTTTACCTCATCTTCAGGTTGTATTTGAGGTACAAGATTCAGCTATCTAATGAAAATTTAAAAACAAATCAATTGAAGGCTTCAGTTTTCATTCTGTTACATCAATTTTATTCTAATATGGGGCTCCTAGTGTAACAATATGGAGAATCGATCCCTTTTTATTTAAAAAGTAAACATCTTAGTTATACTCATGTCAAACAAGATTACGTGGATGAACTGAGTGCTAAATTTTGCCCAATAAGTGAGAAAAAACTAAGATGGATTGAAGCCAGCCATGAACTTCTAGACAATATACTAAATATAATGGAAAGCAATACCATGAGATTTGAATTTCTGAAACTACTCTCTACTCTGACTGCATTACTCCAATTTTATGTGACTGAAACAAACCAGTGATTTTATTAAAACAATGGAGTTACGCTGATGTTCAAATGGAGCATTTCAGTCCTAAGTCAGACCCTGCACGGTACACAGCATATGTTTTCAGTAACAACTCTGGCAAAATGAAAAATTTGCCTGACCATTATTGGAAAGACTGCTTTTGCAAATGATAAACTGCTTCCCGCTACAGGCATGATGCCATAGGAACAAATGGAACTTGCTATTGACTTCAAAGGCTGCAGATTGGTCCTTCAGTCACAAGTATAGTACTTACCTTATCTTCTCACATAACCATTAGAAATTCAAGAATTAAGCCTTCAGAAAAAGAAGAGGGAAGAAAAAATTGTATATTTGGCATTTTTATACAGCAAAACTTCCCTTGTATTTGTTAAACTTAGCAAAATAGGTGGAAAAGTCTCCAAGACATCTAATTCACAAGGTAATTTTTTAAGGCACAATGTGTATGTGAAGCAATTGAAATCATCATCAGTGTTTCTAAAAGATCTTTTAAAGTCACACATTCTGCTTTGGTTATCTCTTCTCTTGCTTTGTCATTTGTTTCTAAGCTTTCCTAGCATATTTGTAGACTGTCTGACAGACATGTTGATAACTGCAGTGTCTATCACAGCTTAATGTCTAAATTAGCTCAGAACAGCTAATGGAGATGGATTGAATGTTCATCAGTGAGTGTGATGAGCCACCTCTATTTTATTAACCTCCTTTAAAAAGGCTCTCCCGGAAGTATTGAAAAATCAGGCAGTGGAGTTTGTAAGACTGTGCACAAGGTACTAGGAAAAAAATGTTGACTTTCGGGAAGTGCCTAAGCAAAGAGTAAAACAGTTGTCATGTAAAAAGGATGGGTTGGATGTTGGAAAGAATGTCTTCCGTTAATCACAGACTCAGGTTATTACAGGTCACGGAAGACTCAGTGCACAATAATGTGTTAACCTTTTATTTTAAAAAAGGAATAGAAAAGTGATTTTCTATATAGGAAAAATAATGCACAGCACCTTAAAATTTCCTCCTGTTAAAACTTGTGTGTATATCTAACTATATCATCAGGATCTTTTAAAACAAATGTCATTGACTGAAACTTAATCAAGTGACCAAAACTAAATACATGCTTGTTATTATGGGTGAGGGTAAGTGCCACATTTCAGTCAGGATATATGAATAGAAGTAGCTGAAACAAGGAAAGTCAAAGTAAAAGCTGAAATATGGGCCCATGGGATTTTCTCAGGGCACTGATTAGCAAATGCACGGGCTAGATACTTTGTTGGTGGAACTGATTTTCTCTCTACGAGAGAAAAGGAGCCGGGGGTACAGAAACAGCCAGAAAGTCAAGTAGACAGTAACAAAAGAAGTTGGTAACATGGTCCTAAGAGAAAGCTGAAATAGTGCTGGCTAGAAAGGCAGGTTTGGAACAGCAGGAAAAGGAATAATCTCTTGTGGTTTGATTCCTAATGTATTCAGGACAACAGAACTTCCTATAGAATTTTAGCCCTGGTCTATAGCAGGGAGTTATTTCACAACAATTCCCCTTATTTCGAAATAACAAGCAAAGTATCCACACTACCACACCTGTTATTTTGAAATAATGAGCTGCTTATTTCAAAATAATAACTCCAGCTTTTCAAGAGGAATAACATTTATTTCAAAATTATTATTTCAGGAGTTATTATTTTGAAATAAATTATTTTGAAATAGTTTCCTAGTGTAGACATGCCCTTAGTTACTTGGCTCCATCATCAATTTTTTCTCTTAGCAGAAACAACCTGTAAAACCCCAAACTTTGGTTAGCCACTAGTCTCTAAGGGTATGTCTACACTACAGCGCTAATTCGAACTAACTTAGTTCGAATTAGTTAATTCGAACTAAGCTAATTTGAACTAACGCATCTAGAACTAAAAACTAGTTCGAATTAGCGTTTTGCTAATTCGAACTAGCGCGTCCACATTAAGTGGACCCTGAAGCGGGGTTAAGGATGGCCGAAAGCAGTGCCGGCAGGGCATCAGAGGAGGACTTAGAGCGTGGAGATGCTGTCTCAGGCTAGCCGAGAGCTGTGCTTAAAGGGTCCCGACCCCCACCCCGGACAGACAGTTCTCAGGGGTGCCCCGCTTGCAAAGCAGTCCTGGCTTGGATTGCCCTGAGTGCCCACACTGGGCACATCACAGCACTCGGCCATCAGCCCGGCTGCACTTGCCACAGGCTGCCATGTGGGGAGAGGGGGCAATTGGGGGGCTGCAGGAGAGCTTCCACCCCCAGAAGCCCGCAGAGCCAGACAAGTCCTCCCCATCGGGGGCTCGTGCCCCATTCCTCCCTCACCTCCTTCCACTTACCCTTCCCCAGCCCCTCTTCTTGATGTACAAAATAAAGATAACGTGTCTTCCAAAATGGAATCTGTCTTTATTGAACAAAACTGGGGGAGACTGGGAAAAGGAGGTGGGAGAGGGGAAGAGAGAGGCTGAGAGAGGGGAGGGCAACTAAAATGATCAGGGGTTGGGAACAGGTCCCATATGAAGAGAGGCTAAAGAGATTGGGACTTTTCAGCTTAGAAAAGAGGAGACGGAGGGGGGACAGGATAGAGGTCTCTAAATGCAGGAGTTGGGTGGAGATGGCACATACAGAAAAGTTCTTCATTAGTTCCCATAAAGAAGGACTAGAGGACACCAAAGTAAAGGAATGGGTAGCAGGCTTCAAACTAGTAACAGAAAGTTGTTCTTCACAAAGCAAAGATTCAACCTGTGGAACTCCTTGCTGCAGGAGGCTGTGAAGGCTAGATCTGGAACAGAGTTTAAAGGGAAGTGAGATCAAGTCATGGAGGTTGGGTCCATGGAGTGGTATTAGCCATGGGGTAGGAGTGGTGCCCCTGCCCAAGGTTTGTGGAAGGCTGGAGAGGGATGGCACGAGACAAATGGCTTGGTCATTGTCTTCGGTCCATCCCCTCCAGGGTCCCTAGGGTTGGCCGCTGTCGGCAGACAGGCTACTGGACCTGATGGACCTTTGGTCTGACCCAGGACGGCCATTGTAAGCTCAGGGCTCAGGGTCGGGGGTCTCAGTGGACCCCCTTGATTCTCTTGCACACCTGCTCCTGGGTGGCCAGGCTGGCAGCTATCCTGCCCAAGCCAGCCACTTTCCTGTGCCTAGTGCGGAGATCGTGGACAAGGTCCACGATGTCCGCACTAGCCCAGGCGGGTGCCCACCTCTTGCGGTCCCGGGCAAGCTCCCGGGAGCCGCCAGCCAGGTCCCGGGAAGAGGGGGAGGGCTGGGGGGCATCGGGTGGGTGGCTCGATCCGTGCCAGGTGCAGGGTCTGCTGGCTGGGTGCTGGCAGGCTTGCACCTGGCATGGGCACCGTAGCCAGCCCGTGCCCCTTTAAGGGCTCCAGGGCCGGGAGGGGCGCAGTAGAGTTTCCCTGGTGTTGGCCAGAGTGGCCACCAGGGAAACCTGGGAAGGACTAGCCTCCCACTAGTTCGAATTAAGGGGCTACACACCCCTTAATTCGAACTAGCTAGTTCGAACTAGGCTTAATCCTCGAGGAATGAGGATTACCTAGTTCGAACTAAGCGCTCTGTTAGTTCGAATTAAATTCGAACTAACGGAGCGCTAGTGTAGCACCTATGAAAGTTAGTTCGAACTAACATCCGTTAGTTCGAACTAACTTTGTAGTGTAGACATACCCAAAAGGAGTTACAGGCTATTGCATTCAAGTGCAGTGGTCAAGATGGAATGCTATCACAGCCAGTCACAATGGCAGCATGGGAAATGGAAACAAGTTGGTGCCCGGAAGGAAAATGAGGGTGCTCCAGCCATGAGGATCTATTTAAAGGCCAATCCTTACATGTAGCACATGGAAAACAAGCCATCACCAAGGTCTCTCTCTTTTGGAAAAAGAATTTGCATTGAAGCTCTGGCCTGCCTGCCTGCCTGCCTTCCTCCCTTCCTCTCTCTTCTTTGGGAAAAAAAAATACCAGTCTAGGTAGAAGAAAATATAAAATGGTGAGGAAAGAAAAAACAGTCCAGTAATTTTTCCATTTTCTTTAAGATTGCTTCTGGTAGTTTAGGGAGGGTCCACAGATAGTTTCTCTTTCCTAAAGACTGTGTCTTCACCTTACCACAAAAGCTTTTCTTGCCTTGGGAGAATAAAAATCTTACCATCTATCCAATGACTTTTCAGGGCTGGTTGTGCCAGATGGAGATAAGATCCTGTAGCCTTTCCTAAAAATGTAACTTAGCATTATAGTTGTGTGAGGGAGGACTCAAGAGATGGTAATGGAAAATTCTTGCATACAAATGAATACACACCACTGTCCGAGTTATGTTATGTCTGACAGCAAGGTCATTCACAGGTGAAGGCCAAGTCCCTGCTACAAATCTTGGAAAATTATGTCAGATGTCATGCCCTTCACCTAGGAATTCACTATTACTGTTCACGCACAAGGAATCCCCAGTGTCTCTCTCTTTAACTAACTTTCATGAGTTTTGACATGTCACATAGATGATTCATCACACTTTCAGTTAAATCCAGGCATGGGGAATTTTCTCATTGCTGACAAAGTCTAAAATGAGTCAGCCCTCTTAGGCAGTACAAGAAAAAAATGGTTATAATTCATTGTTTTATGCTAAGGTTTCTTGAGTTCATGCTGCCTCCCCAGCAGTATTTTAGTCTCCTCAGGTAAGGAGGTATTTTTAATTGCAAGTTTTCAGCTAGGAAAAGAGGAGACTAAGGGGGGATATGATAGAGGTATATAAAATCATGAGTGGTGTGGAGAAAGTGAATAAGGAAAAGTTATTTACTTGTTCCAATAATATAAGTACTAGTGGCCACTAAATGAAATTAATGGGCAGTAGGTTTAAAACAAATAAAAGGAAGTTCTTCTTCACACAGCGCATAGTCAATCTGTCGAACTCCTTGCTTGAGCAGGTTGTGAGGGCTAGGACTATAACAGGGTTTGAAAGAGAACTAGATCAATTCATGGAGGTTAAGTCCATTAATGGCTAGTAGCCAGGATGGGTAAAGAATAGTGTGCCTAACTTCTGTTTGTTGGAGGGTGGAGATGGATGGCAGGAGAGAGATCGCTTGATCATTATCTGTTCAATTCACTCCCTCTGGGACACCTGGCATTGGCCACTATCAGCAGACAGGGTACTGGGCTGGATGGACCTTTGGTCTGACCCAGTATGGCCATTCTTATGTTCTTAACTGTAATAAAGACACACAACCAAAAATTCAAACATTCAGTAAAAAACAAACAAAAAAATCTATCCTATTAAACAAGATTGGAAGCCAAGCACTGTACCATTTTTACAGTGGAATAGCTACACTTATTTCAGTAACATTACACTGGCATAAATCTGAAGTAAAGGATCATACACTGGTGAAATTCATAGAATCATAGAATAATAAGACTGGAAGGGACCTCGAGAGGTCATCGAGTCCAGCCCCCCGCCCACAAGGCAGGATCAAGCTCCGTCTACACCATCCCTTTGCACATTGCTACTGTAAATATGGAGGGGAAAAAAGAAGTGGATTCTATCCATCTTGCCCTTTACTTGGAAGAATGTAATTGTAATGAGTTGATGTCCAAGAACAGAGTGACATCCACTTAAGATTTTACATCATCTTACTCATAAGGTAGCTTATCACTCTTGACCAATCTACATCCATCACACTGGTTGACTAATCCACCTGTAAATTGTAAAAGTTTCATATGCATTTTTAAATACAGCTTCTACTTGTAAATTAGTTTTATTTCCTAACATTTAGTTGGCTTCTCAGCTGGTGTGACTAACTACAGTGCCTCTGACTTCAACAGAGCTATGCTGTTTTACACCAACTGAGGACCTACTAAAAATGTTTGGTTACATTTGAATTGCAAGGGGACAATTTGCACAGGTGCAATGCCACAGAAACCAACCAGAGTATCTGCATAAAAAAGAGGAGATTTGAATCTTTCTATTCAGTGAAATTGTTATAACTCTGTTGGGCCATGATTCAAGGATTCACTTAAGCACACACATAACTCTAAACAAGTGCTGAAGACCCATTAACAGCAATGGGACTTAAGCAGCTGCTTAAATATAGTCCCGAATAAGTGTGCTTTCCTGGGACAAGGTCTTAGTGCAGAATGACAAAAGAATACAGCAGAAACCCTAACAGTTTCTTGGCCTTGATCTATACTATAATTTTTATGTTGGTATAACTACATCCTTCAGAGGTGTGGAAAATCCACACTTGAATGACACACTTATACCAACCTAACTCCCGCTGCACACAGGGCTATGTCAATGGGAGAACTTCTCACATCACCATAGCTGACACCTCTTGGGAAGGCAGAGAACCCACAGCCATACCCCTGGGAGAAACTCTTCTGTCAGCATAAGTAGCATCTTCACTAAGTGCTCCAGCAGGCTCTATAGCATTGTAAGTAGAGACAAGCCGTTGGACTTGTTAACTGCAACATTTGGTGGGAGGAACTTGACTATGGGTCTGCATGTGGCTTCATTTCTTCCATAGAAGACAGTGAATCCTTGACCGTGTAAACATGCGAAGTGCATTTTACCTTTGAAGAGCCAGAACCTTCTAGTAATAAATGGGAAAGCTCCCCCAAGCATTTCTCCCAGCCTGTGAAGTGTTTTCAATTGGTATTATCTGAATTTTTATGCTCTTAATTTTTTTTATTAATTTAGTGTTCATGTAAGGTTCTGGATCCACAATGGAGGCTGAAGATCCCCACTGAGACAGCAGCAGCAGTGCAATATTTCCCTACAATCTTTCAGAATGACCCACACCCCATAGCAGAGACCTGCCCCTAAGGGAGAGCACCTCAGCCAGCATCTACTTCCTCAGCCTCTCTCCTGACACTGACAAATAGAATGGCAATTAGTTCCAGGTGGGATTGTGAAATTAGAACAAAAATGAGGCCATCCTTTTACTAACTTTCTTTTTTGTAAGAGTGCCTAAAATGATAAGACTTAAGTTTACTAGTTCATTTGGGAAAATACCACCCTGCAGGCACTAGCTATGAATGACAGGCTGCCATCAGACCATTATTATTCTTTCATTATACTTCCCATCTCTTCATTCATTGGTCATTCTTCCTCCAATGTAACAGCTGTAATATCAGATATGGATGCATTCATTTACTCTAGGGGTATAAATTTAGGGTTAGTCAATAAATAAGGAATTCTACTGGGGATCCTTTCTAAATATTTTAATTTAAATAATGCTGCTAAGCCCTTTTGTTATCTCTGTACTGATGATTTACAGATTTCACAGGAAGCCTACTATCAGCCAAAGCATGATTGCACAAGCAAAACATCTTATTTCAGGGAAATGTGTAGGCCAATTGTTTGTAGGACAAACTACAGATGTAATCTGGGAATGCTAAGGAAGTTTCAATTTTTTTAAGGCAGGCATTCTGCTTCCAACGGAACCATGTCCTTATATGTAGCAGCATTGGCAATGTCTTCCTATGACATGCAGCAGCATTACACAAATGGTGTTCCTTTAATTTACCACATTTTACAGGCTACTGCCTGTTCTTTAATGGAAGGAATGTCATTGTGCACATTGTGTGCTGTTCCCAATGTCAGCTTTGATCAAAATTTCCACCTGAAAAAGAATAAAAACTGTAGAACATGCTGCAGTGAAATAACTGGGGAAAAAATGAGTAAGAACTAATAGTTATCAGCTCTCTTGGGAACAATTCCTAATCCTCATGCCTTGATCTGCATTACAGCCATTTACTTTGGAGCTATAAGAGCTTGAAAACTTTATGTGCATTCTTTAAGTTCACATTGGGGTCTCTCAACTTCTGCTCTTTGGAATGCTCTTACACAATTTATATATGCAGCTCAAAATCCATATATTCTGTCTTTTGAGTAACCATATGGAGAATATAGGAGAGTTAAAGCTCGGGAGGTATTAAAAAACTACTTCTTATATTGTTTTCAAGAGATATAGCATTGTTTTTAGGGGGAGGGGAGTGGAATAGAAATGGAAAGGTGCAATCTATATAGCCCATGTAAAAGTAAATTTTAAAATCCTCAAAATGTTTTAAGTATTATACTGTGCTCATCATGGTAACTATGAATCTTCATAGTATCTCAGAACCTTCTTGTTTTGTAACTACTGGAAATAATTTGGATAAGTTCCAATGAATTGTAGTTCTAGGAAATAAATTAATCCGCATGTGTTGAATAGTGATCTATAATGTTAATTAAATAGAGACAATTGCTTTCTAGACTTACATAGAAAAATGTAGAAGAATAGATATCCCTAATGACACAATATCTTATTAAAATATCAAAATAATTGAACATACTACAGGTGGGTGGGCATGACGAGTATCTATGCAGCTTTTCTAGAATTATTTCTATTTTATTTATTAAATCAGCAATGCAGTTGCACTGAATCTGTGAGACACACTAAGATTAGCCTTACACATGAGAAATAAAATGTTACTTTCCATTAATGGAAATTGGTCAATACGAGCCAATGTGTTGTAAAGGAATGTGTCAGCACAGAAATCTTCATGTCTTAAAGCTTTCAAACCAGTAACTATTTGCCTGATAGTCCCCCCTCCCCTTTTTTCCAGTTTGTTTTTCCTGTTACCAGCTTTCTTTCAAACCCCCCTCTCTCACTACCTTTCTATTCTGCCTCTTTAGGATCTCCCCTCCTACCTCCTCCCCCCCCCCCCCCACACACACTCTTTTCTCCTTTCCAAATATCATGCCTAATGATAGGAGAAACTACATTTACATCCCTCCAGAACAGCATGTGCAGCCCTTGAAATAACATGCCAGTCCTCAGCTGGTAGACATTTTCTACTCTGATTTCCACTAGCAAACAAACAACCTGGCCCATTGACTAATGCTCTTGACTAAACTACTGCTTTGCCCTAGTACTCTCCTGCAAAATGGGAAGCATAATAGAAGTTATGTTTAAGTTGTGCTTTTCCATTCTAAGTAGAGGGAACACTAAAGCCATGAGAGGAGAGAGAGGGAAATCAAATCTGCGGCATACCTGAATTTTTGAATGAGTGTTGTTTTGTGTGGGCACAGTTCAATAAATTGTTTCTGCAATTAAGCAACTGAAGTTTAATTGAAACTTTAAAAAATTAGACAAAAATATCTTTCTGATGATAAATTTCCAAAAGAAGGAGGGGAGGAAATGATTACTGACACGAACTTTGAATCCAAGCTGGTGATGCAACAAATACATGTGCCCCTCTGGGACCTTGGGCAGCCAGATCACTCACTACATCACTACTGGTCACCAGACATGGGGAGTCAGCAGGGCGACTGGAGCAGGTCTTTGGTCAGGGCCGAACAACAAATAATGTCATGGCATCCCAGCTCTAGGCAGGACAGGGTGGTAAAGAGTCTCTGGCCTTCCCCTGCATTCAGATTTTGCAAACCAGCAGTTATCTAGTGCAGGCATCTAGCGCAGAGCAGGGCAGCAAAAGAGTCTAGGAGCTCGAGGCTGCACTCAGGCTCAGCAAACAAGCGAACATTTATTTAGCCCACGCCCTTGCTCAGGGCGTAGCAGCAAGAGTCCAGGGGCTTAGTCCTGTACCACAGCTGAGCAAATAGTCAGGCCTCCTAGTTCTGGTGGAGGGGACCAACAAGTGCAGGCTTCTTGCCTAAGAAAGGGGGAGATGGCTGCCTACAGACTAGGTCGGGGGGGATACAGGCCCATCCACTCTACTGCATCCTAGCCCAAGGCAATAACAGTGGCAAAGCAGTCTGCCACTTGGTAAAGAAGGATCCTGACCAGATTGTCTTGACTCACTTGGTGGCAGTGTTGCAGCCAGACATGGGGTTGATTACCTTGGGCCTCTACCTAACTCCCGCTCTGTGCATACCTGGCTCTGTGGAAGGATGTTTGGATTGACAGGGAACAGGATCTCACTCAGGCTTACAGCTCCTCAGTTTCCAAGTCTATGAACAACTCTGGCAGTCTTGGCCAGTCTCAACTCCCTTGACATCCACAGTGGCCTCTCAGCTCCTGAATCCACATAGGGTTGCTAGATGGTTTCAACAAAAATACCAGACACACTTGAAATTACATCACAATCTACATTACATCTTATTTAGAAAATACTGGACATTTATATTTTCTCAATTTGTTTCCTGAACAAAAAGCTCTAATACTGGACTATCTGGTTCAAAACCGGACAGCTGGTAACCCTAAGTCCACAGGAGGCCTCTAGCGTTTCCTGTGGCTGAGGCCCTACTGAGCTCTTCAGCCCACCATTTGTATTTCCTGTCCCATCCACTGACTTCCAGCAGGAGGGTTGAGCATGGTATAGCTCTGCCCACCAGGGTTTAGCGAAGGGCTCCACTGCTCCAGGTCTGTGGGTGGCCAGTCCGCCTCACTACAGTGTCAAATTTATGTCTTTATATTGATCAGATGCAAAGAAAAAATAGCAACACTCAATATATCATAGAGTTAGATACTATTGCTACAATTCTGATTTCTACTCTTGATTAATCTACTGCTGATTCAGTTTCCTAAGTGAAAGAATTTCAAGGATGAAGGGCAAATTCAACTGTTCCCTTAACTCTAGGCAGAAAAAGAACAGCTACTGCAGACAGTCAACTAATAACATTACAATCAACAATAGTTCATCGGGCTCAGTTATCGAGAAAGGATATTGCAAAACAGCATCTTTTTCTTTGGTCATTCATTTTCAAAACTTTGCAAAGATAGTGGATGAACAGAAAACAATAGTTGCAGGTGTTATTTGGGTGTAGTAGATGCAGATGTTATAGGGTTATTTGAAATTTTACCCTCAAAATCAATGTGTACCATCTTGGCTATGAATACTGTAATGTAGACTGAAAATTGACTTCAGGACTAACCTAAATAAAAGGGTAATGGATATTCCATGTGAAGAACATAAGGTAAATTGTGAAATAAATTGTGGTAAATTAATTGTGGTAAATTATTTGCTCATCTCTAATTCCAATCTATAAAGCCTCTTGGGTCATAGTTTGCCTCTTGTTGCATGTTTTCCCATCTATCATTAAATCATTTCAAGTGTAGGAGCCATTTGGACATTTTCACTAATAACAACTGGATTTCAATTCTACAGGTTTGGGAGCAGAACTTACTCTATGGACAATCCCTCATATCTGAATGTTGCTTCTCTTTTTGGTTTGGCAAACTAGGTTAGTTGATTATCAAGAATGGGGACAAGTCAATCTAATAAAAACAATCCAGCTACTTTTCCAAAAAGTATTTTGGAATATTTTCATTTAAAAATACTTGTGACATTTTTGTTATGAAAAAATCTAACCAAACCCCAAACTATTTGAAAACCAAAACCCAAGGTTTATCAAATAAAAAAAATAAAAAAATACCAAACTATTTACTGAAAAGTTTCCAGTTTTGGAATTTTTTTTGTTGACAAAAAAATGTGGAAAACTTTGACCAAAATCAACATTTTCATTTATGTCAAAAATCATGTTTCCATCTAAAAGTATTTTTCAAATTTACTATGAGACAGAGGCTATGTCTAGACTACATTCCTCTTTCAAAAGAGGAATGTTAATTAGACAGATCAAAAATAGAAATGAAGCGTGGATTTAAATATCCCGCACTTCATTTGCATATTTGCATCCGATCGCTGTTTCAAAAAATGGTATTTCGAAAGTGAAACCGCAGTCTAGATGCAGTTCTTTAAAAAAAACCATTTTCGAAAGAACCCATACTCCTGAAAAAACGGGGATTCGATGTGAATATGCAAACGAAGCGTGGGATATTTAAATCTGTGCTTCATTTGCACTTTCGATCTGCCTAATTTATATTCCTCTTTCAAAAGAGGAATGTGGTCTAGATGAGCCCTAACTATGAGCCCTAACTATGAGGCTTAAAAAAGCTTTTTAATCAGATTTTTGCCTGGAGGTGGGAGATGGATAATAGTGACTTATCTGTGTTTCAGAAAAATATATTTTTGATACTTCTATGGTTATTGTTTTAAATGTACATGTGCTCAGAGGCTCCTGGTGAGCCCATTTAGGCTATGTTTACGCTGCACAGTTATTTCGGAATAAAGTATTCTGCAATAGTTATTCCAAAATAGTTTATTTTGAAATAGCATATCTGCACTGCAGGGAAGCCTCAAAATTAGTCCAAGGAAGGATTCCCTAATGTAGAGGTGCTATCTTGATTGACAGCCCCAGGCGGAATAACTTAGATTGACCTTGTCGGAGAGGGGCTATTTCAAAGTAGCAGCAGGGGAGTGTCTACCCACCCCTTATTTCAAAATAGCTATTTCTGAATAGGCGTTATTCCTCATAGAATGAGGTTTACAGAAGTCGGAATAAACCATCCATTATTTCAAAATTATTTTGAAATAATGGAATTGCTGAGTAGACGCTCACATAGGGTATGTCTACACTACAAAGTTAATTCGAACTAACGGAAGTTAGTTCGAATTAACTTTGATAGGCGCTACACATGCGAACCGCTAGTTCGAACTTAATTCGAACTAGCGGAGCACTAAATTCAAACTAGGTAAACCTCATTCCACGAGGACTAATGCCTAGTTCGAATTAACTAGTTCGAATTAAGGGGTGTGTAGCCACTTAATTCGAACTAGTGGGAGGCTAGCCCTCCCCAGCTTTCCCTGGTGGCCACTCTGGGCACCACCAGGGAACCTCTTCTGCCCCCCTCCCGGCCCCGGAGCCCTTAAAGGGGCACGGGCTGGCTACGGTGCCCGTGCCAGGTGCAAGCATGCCAGCACCTAGCCAGCAGACCCTGCACCTGGCATGGCTCGAGCCAGCCACCCGCTGTCACCCAGCCCTCCGCCTCTTCCCAGGACCAGGCTGGCGGCTCCCGGGAGCCTGCCCAGGTCCGCAAGAGGTGGAAGCCCACCTGGTCTAGTGCGGACATTGTGGACCTCATCCATGACTTCCGCACTAGGCACAGGAAAGTGGCCGTCTAGGGCAGGATAGCTGCCAGCCTGGCCACCCAGGAGCAGGTGTGCATGAAAATCAGGGTGGTCCAGTGAATGGCCGTACTGGGTCAGACCAAAGGTCCATCTAGCCCAGTAGCCTGTCTGCCGACAGTGGCCAACACTAGGGACCCTGGAGGGGATGGACCGAAACAATGACCAAGCCATTTGTCTTGTGCCATCTATCCATTAGGCTTCCTAATCCGAACTAGCTAGTCCGTGCCGCGTGTAGCCGCGCGGCACGGGGTCCGACCTAGCCGGCATTTAAAAATGGCGCCGGCCAGCTTTATGCAAATAAAGCCCGGGAAATTCAAATCCCGGGCTTCATTTGCAACTCCGTATGACTACATTACCCCGCTAGTTCGAACTAGGGGGGTAGTGTAGACATACCCTCAGAGAAGAACCTCACTGATTAACAGAATTGCTATTTACAGCATTATATGCTACAACTTCGTTTTGGAAAAGGAAAGGTCCTTCTACAACTAAAGGCCTAGAGAAATAAAGTATGGGAAATCATTTCAATGGAAAAGTGAGAGAGCTTTACATTAGGGTCAAGTGCATTTCATAATTTGTGGTTACCAATTTTGGAATTTAAACAAAATAAATCCAAGGTTAACAATAAGAGACTGACCAAACACAAGAATACCTTTCAAAGATAACAATGCAGAGTATGAATAAGATTTGGTAATGCTTTTATAGAAAGTTACATGTGTCAATAATGATTTTTAAAGTCACTATAGGCATTCCATTCCACACCTTTCACTTAATTCCACATCTTGACCTTGTCTACATTTTAAGTCAATTTTCACTAGAAAGATTTTAACTCCATGCTAGTGTGATTATTACATTGTATGAGGTTTCTTTCGCAAAATTGGAATTTACACAAGCGTTAAATCACGTTCATTTTTGTAACCAAGAACATTTGTGTTTTGCTTTTTGAGTCCTCATCATTTCTTCATGATTCTTTCTCTGTAACAAGGCACACTAACTTAAGTCTAATAGGAAAAAATCATAATTAAAATGAGGTGTCATGGGGGATTGACATATTGCTTTAAAAAAAATAAAAAGGACTAAAGGCAGGGAAAGGAAGGTCACATGCCAGACAGGAAAGAGTGTAACATGAAAAATCCAAGCACTTCACAGAAAGGATGAGAAAGTAGTGCTGTAAAACAGGAATTTTTATGTCCTGTTTATTATGTCTGTCTGTCCTATGGGTAGCTGACATCTGTGTCCGGGCAGAAATGTGTGATATAGAAAAATGAAGTTGAAGAATTTGAATAAGAGTCACCATAGGCTTTGGGCAAAGATGTGAATGTTATCAGCTTGAGATCATTGGGAAGAGGATAGAAGATCTGAACGTTACAAACTGACAAGTCAAAGGCGAATAACAAAATTTGTTATAGAGTATAAAATACTAGGAGGAAAATAATTATAGGACTGATCCAAAATCTCATTAAAGCCAATGGGAGAATTTCCATTCGCTTAAATACACTTTCAATTTGGGACAAATATATATTCCAAGGGGCCTTATTTAATTAACTTGTATTTTTTTCTCCATAGAGTACTCTTTCTTTTCTGCCTTATTATTTAACTTTCATAGCTACATGATCTATTAGTGGTTTATTGCATTAATTCTTGTTTGTGCATATTTCTGCGAGACAATGATCGATGTGCTTGTATGCATCTCAGACTGCAGCATTCCAGGGAACATTCACTCTTTTGTTTTTTTTAAACACATTCTCTGTTTCAGCAGAGATTAATTATTATTATTTTTTATAATCATTCAACTTAATCCGCTGAACTCATTGTCTGGGCTTCAGGACAGAGGAAAGTAGGAATTTCCAAAACAGATAAATATTAAGTACCCATACACTCAGGCTATAAGACCAGAAGGGACCATCATGATCATCAAACTTGATCTCTTGCCCACTGCAGGCCACAGAACCTTGCATACCCACACCTGTAACAGACCCATCATCTCTGGGTGAGTTGCAGAAATCTTTAAATCATGATTTAAAGACTTCAAGTTACAGAGAATCCACTATTTACACTAGCTTAAATCTACAAGTGACTCAAGCTGCAAAGGAAAGCTAAAAGCCCCCTGGGTTTCTGCTATTCTGACCCCAAGGAAAATTCCTCATGACCCCAAATGGGGCCATCAATTAGACCCGAGTATGTAGGCAACACCCAACAGCACACACCTAGGAAAGAATTCTCTTTTGTAACCCAGGGTACGTCTGCACTGCACATTTATTTCAGAATAAGCTATTTCAGAAGAAATACTCCAAAATGGCTTATTTCAAAATAGCACGTCTATGCTGCAGGGAAGCCTCAAAATTAGTCCGAGGCAGGCTCCCCTAATGTGGACATGCTACCTTGATTTAGAGCCCCAGGAAGCACTAGCAAGTAATTACTTTGCATGGCCCTGGGGAAGAGCTATTTCAAAACAGCAGCAGTGGAGCCTCCACACTACAGCTATTTTGAAATAGCAATTTCGGAATAGACATTACTCCTCGTGGAATGAAGTTTACAGAGTCAGAATAAGCCATCCATTACTTCAATTTTATTTTGAAATAATGGTATTGCCGTGTAGACTCTTGCATTGTTATTTTGGAATAACAGCTGTTATTCTGAAATAACGCTGCTGTGTAGACACACCCCCAGGGTCTTCCCCATCTAGAGTCCCATCACCAACCAATGGAGATATTTGCTACTAGCTGTCATGGATTGTCTAGATACTGTTGTAGGCAGTCTCATCATATCACCCCCTTCATACACATACCAATCTCAGTCTTGAGGTCAGTTAGGTTTTGCACCCATTGCTTCTCTTAGCAGTCTGGTCCAGAATGTCACTCCTCTGATCGTTAAAAACCTTCACCTAATTATAAGCCTAAATTTATTGATGGACAGTTTCTATCCATTAGTTATTGTGTCCACATTGGTGCTTAATTTAAATGATTCCTTCCACTCCCTGGTATTTATCCTCATGTTGTATTTATAGACAGCAATACATCTCTCTCCTTGGCCTTCTTTTGGTTAGGCTAAACAAGCCAAGCTCTTTGTGTCACCTCTCATAAGTAGGTTTTTCATCCTAGTAGCCCTTCTCTGCATCTGTGCCAGTTTGAATTCATCTTCTCTAACATGAGACCAGAACTGCACATAGTATTCCAAATGAGGTCTATCCAATGCCTTGTAAAATGGTACTAACACTTCCCTGCTTCTATTGGAAACACTTTGCCTGGTGCATCCTATGACTGCATTAGACTTTTTCAGTCTCATTACATTGGTGACTCATAGTCCCATAGACTTTAAGGTCAGAAGGGATCACCATTATCACCTCGTTTGACTTCCTGCACATTGCTGGCCTCAGAGCCTCACCCACTCCTTAAACAGACCGCTAAATTCTGGCTAGGTTAGGCAGATCCTCAAATCAAGTCATTCTGGGTACGTCTACACTACAGCGCTAATTCGAACTAACTTAGTTCGAATTAGTTAATTCGAACTAACGCGTCTAGAACTAAAAACTAGTTCAAATTAGCGTTTTGCTAATTCGAACTAGTGCGTCCACACTGATTGGACGCAGGGGGGCATTTAAGGGCAGCTGAAACCGGTTCTGACAGGGCATCAGGTCAGTAGTTGCTTTGTGTGGCTGCTGTCTGAGGCTATCTGAGGCTCGAGCTTAAAGGGACCCCCCCCCGGACAGCCGGTTCTCAGCTTTTCCTGCTTGCTTGCCAACCTCGCCGAGGGACAGCAAAGCGTTGGTCTCTGTGCCCGTCTGTGTCGGTGCTTCCCTTCGGGGGGGCCGCCGCAGGTGGCAACACGGAGCCACAGCTCGCCCTGCACCTTCTGGTGCACTTTCTGGACTTGCTGCTGCAAGCCTGCCACCAATGGCTCGAGGCTGCCTGGCACCACCTGGTGCACGTCAGCCCCCTGCCTCTCCGCCTGGCTGCCCTGGGGGCTATGGAGGAGCCGCGGCGGCGCCCCGGCACCGGCGTGCCCCGCCGCGTCTGACGTCTGGCCACCAGCACCGACTGGTGGGACCGCATCGTCCTAGAGCGCTGGGAGAACCGACAGTGGACCCAGAACTTCAGGATGAGGAGGGACACCTTCCTGGAGCTCTGCGAATGGCTCGCCCCTGCCCTGCGCAGAAGGGACACTGGCATGAGGCCCGCCATCCCCCTCCAGAAGCGGGTGGCCATCGCCCTATGGAAGCTCTCCACGCCAGACAGCTACCGATCCATCGGGAACCAGTTCGGCGTGGGGAGATCCACCGTCGGAGCGGTGCTCATGCAGGTATGGCACTCGTCAGCCACCGAGCCAGGGGGGAAGGGGGGCTGCGAGGAGGGGATGGGCTGCCCCAGGGACAAAGGGGGGGCGGGTGGAGGCGAAAGCGCCCCGCACCGGAGGGGTCGGTCTGTCCCGGCCGTACTACACGCCGCCAGGGGGGTTGCTACCGGGAGTGGGGCGCGGGGCACTGCCAGGGCACGAACACTCCCAGCCACCCGGGCGCCCCACTGATTGGCGCTTTGCTGTGTCTCTCTCCGCAGGTGGTCAAGGCCATCAACTGGGTGCTGCTCCGCAGGGTGGTCCGCCTCGCCGACCCGGATGCCGTCATCTGGGGCTTCGGCGCCCTCGGCTTCCCCAACTGCGGGGGGGCCATCGATGGGACGCACATCCCCATCTGTGCCCCGGAACACCAGGCGTCCCGGTACGTCAACCGCAAGGGGTACTTCTCCGTGATCCTGCAGGCCGTGTGTGACCACCGGGGACAGTTCACGGACATTAATGTGGGCTGGTCCGGCAAAGCACACGACGCCCGGGTGTACCGCAACTCCTCCCTGTGCCAGCGGCTGCAGGCCGGGACCTTCTTCCCCGACCGCCACATCAGGGTCGGGGACGTGGACATGCCCGTGTGCCTGGTGGGGGATGCCGCCTACCCACTGCAGCCCTGGCTCATGAAGCCCTACACGGGGCACCTTAATCTCTCCCGCCAGGCCTTCAATGCCAGGCTGACCAGGGCCCGCATCGTGGTGGAGGGGGCCTTCGGGCGACTGAAAGCCCGCTTTCGATGCCTCCTCACCCGTCTGGACCTGGCCGAGCACAACATCCCTCCCGTGGTGGCAGCATGTTGTGTGCTCCACAATTTGTGTGAGCGAAAGGGGGAGGCTTTCCTGCCAGCCTGGATGGCTGAGGCTGACCGCATGGCTGGACACTACGATCAGCCCCGCACCACCGCCATCCGGGAAGCCCAGCGGGGGGGGCCGTCCGGATCCGGGAAGCCCTGCAGGAGAGCTTCCTGGTGGAGGAGGAGGACTGACCTCTCCCTGCATGCCCCACTGGGGCCTTCTTCCACCCTACCCCCCCCTTCCCCTTTCCCCTCCCTACCTACTGTAAAATAAAGACACCTGTTTTTCAAACAAAAACGTATGTTTATTTAACATAAGTGGGGTGGGGGGAGGAAGGGGGGAGGGTGGGAGAGGGAAGGGGGAAACCTGGGACGAGGGAGCGGGAAGGGGAAGGGAAGGGAGGAAGGGAAAGGAAAGCTCAGTGGTGGGAGTCCGGCTGCCTCTCTCGTCTCGCCACACTGCGGGTCCGGGGGCGTCGGTGGGAAATGGTTGTGGAGGGGGGGCAGGAGGGACAGGGGGTGTGGAGGAAGCAGGAGCGGAAGCAGGAGCGGGAGCAGGAGGGGGAGCAGGGGGAGCAGGAGGAGCAGGGGGAGCAGGGGGAGGAGGAAATGGGAAGCGGTTGAGCAGGCTCTGGAGGTGGCCTCGCAGGGCACGGCCCTGCTCCTCCAGGGCCTCCAGACTCCTCCGGCGCAGCCTCAGGTCCTCCTGGACCCAGTGGTCCTGGGTGCGGAGCTGGTGGTCCATGAACCGGAGGTGCCACCTTTGGTACTCCTCCTCGTTCCTGGCTCTCCTGCTTGCCCGGGCATGGGCAGCTGCTGCAGGCGGTGTGGTGCGCCCTGCAGGCCCAGGTGCTGCAGCTGTGGTGCAACAAGACCAGCGGTCAATTACCCCAGGGGGCTCTGTGGGGTGCCTCGGGGGTCCCGGGTCCTAGGCAGGCTGCCAGCAGGCTCCTGGCTCTCAGAGCCCTCCTCCTCCTCCTCCTCCTCCGTCTCCTGGAGCGGTCCTTCTGCCCCGGGGTCAATCACGTCCTGGGGGGCAGGGACGGCATGAGCCCCCAGGAGGCGGTCCAGGGCGTGGAAGTGGGGGCAGGCCTCCGGGTCGGCCCCTGGCTGGCAGGCCCGGGAGTAGGACTGCCGCAGGTCCTTAATTTTGCACTGGACCTGCTCCCGGCTGCGCTGGTGGCCCCTGGCGGCCAGGCTGGCAGCCATGCGGCCGTAGACGGCCGCGTTCCTGTGGCTAAGTGCGGAGATCGTGGACATTGGAGGCTTCCCCCCAAACCTCAATGAGGTCCACGATCTCCGCACTTGACCAAGCGGGCGCCCGCCTTTTGCACCCCCGGGCAGGCTCCTGGGAGCCGCCAGGCTGGTCCTGGGGAGCAGTGGAGGGCTGGGTGTCATCGGGTGGCTGGCTCATGGTGTGGCAGGTGCAGGGTCTGCTGGCACGGGTGCTTGCAGCCTTGCAACTGGCACAAACTGTGTAGCCAGCCCGTGGCCCTTTAAGGGCTCCGGGGCCGGGAGGGGGGCAATAGAGTTTCCCTGGTGTTGGCCAGAGTGGCCACCAGGGAAACCTGGGAAGCCTTAGCCTCCCACTAGTTCGAATTAAGGGTCTACACAGCCCTTAATTCGAACTAGCTAGTTCGAACTAGGCTTAATCCTCGTAAAATGAGGTTTACCTAGTTCGAACTAAGCGCTCCGTTAGTTCGAATTAAGTTCGAACTAACGGAGCGCTAGTGTAGCACTTATGAAAGTTAGTTCGAACTAACGTCCATTAGTTCGAACTAACTTTGTAGTGTAGACATATCCTCTGTGATCAGTGAATACAATAGATGTATGGGTCTCAACAAAGATGCTAATTATCTCACCCATTACAATGATAGCTTCCCCAATTTTCACCCCTAATGTCATTACCTCCCAGACACTAATCTTCCCCCTTCACCTCCATTCTGTTCTAAAATTTGATTTGTCAATTTTATATGTGTTCACTTTTTTTGATTGTATCACTTTGGTATATATGGTCGTGCCAATTTTCTTCCACAATTTGATCTGAGGAAGTGGGTCTGGCTCATGAAAGCTCATCACCTAATAAACCATCTTGTTAGTTTTTTAAGTGCTACATAGTTCTGTCTTTTGTTTTATTTCAAAATTAGATATTTCAAAATAACACTGTAGTGTAGAAGTACCCTAATGCAGTAGATACAATCTACCTGGATTTCAGGAAATATTTGTCTGAAATATTTATTACCTTCTCAAAGGAGACCAGGTTGTTCTAGCCTGGTCTTCCTTTTGAAAAAAACATGTTGTTAGGTAAGTGTTAGGTAATTACAGTCAGGAGGCTGTCTTAAGGAGAGGAAGGACAAGAGACTGAGTTTGATTGGATGAGCAGTTGTAGATCCTAAATTAAAATGAGAGGTCTCTCACAGCCAAGCTTCCTTCTCATCCAGTGGTGCTTGAACAGTTTTTTGCATGGGAGTGTGGAGCTGCATCTCTCCTTACTCTTGTCTGCACCCCTCACTGTCCCTAGAGTTTGGGCCAGAATCTGGGACCTGGGGTCAATGGCTGGGTGGGACACAGGGTGGTGACTGACTGGGACCCCACACACGGGGCCAGGAGCCAAGAAGGACCCTAGGCTGGCAGTGAGCCTGGTGGATGTTGGGTCTGGGACTCTGGGTGGCTGGGACACTGGGCACTAAATCTGGAGATGCTGCAGCACTCCTATACCCTAACGTCCGGTGCTAATGCCATCTCAGAGTGTAGCCTCCTATGTCTGTCTAGCCTTGAGTGAGAGAGGTTTTTTGGAGCTTGCTCTTTTTACTGATGCAATAATTACCTACAGATGAGCTTAGCCACATTTCCCACATTGCTCAACTCCCTGGCAATCCCTGTAATAAGGGCAGACAGCTGAGGTAGCTCCTCTACTTAGCTTGTTAACTGTCTTCTTGCCACTAACTGCATGCCATCTATAGGCCCTGTCACACTCAATACCTAACAACCATGTAGTAGAGGCAGTAGCTTATAAGCAATCCTCAGTATTTGTGAAATGCTGCAATATCACATTTGTGCATTTGACAGAGAATTCTCCTTAAATTGGCCAGGTTTTATAGTTCTGTCTTGCCAGGCTCAGGATATTTAAGATAACATAAATATGGGCACAACAAAAGCAAGTCACTAATGAATGCAAAATGGACAAGGGGAGCAAGGATTTTGAAAACCAAGGCTCATGTGTGCCATCTGTTCAGAATTCACTGTGTTATTAAAGCCATGGGAAAATACCATTTTCCCCCATCAGGAGGATTAAAGAGGCATTGGGGTAGAATAAGGGGATGATTCAAAGAGTTGCTTATTCTAAGAGGGATTTCTAAATGCATCCATACCTGTGGGACAGTCTCTTGTTTGTTTTCCCTAAAGAATTGAATGCATTATGAATATTGCCATATGGTACAGTAATCCCACTTTTTAGGTAGTGCTTATTTTTAACATTCACCAGGATAGGGGTTTACCATAATGCTTATGCTTAGCTTCAGTTGCTTGCGTTGCTACTAAATAGTACCATGAAGATATATTTATTTGCCCATTTGGTGACATGCAATTTTGTTACAGCCTACAAGTTTAAGCTATCTGCAACAAAGAAATGGTAAGTGAACACATCATGCAAATAACCATGGCCTAATTGTATTTTGCAGTACAGGCAGTCCCCGGGTTATGTGGTTCCGACTTACATCGGATCCCTACTTACAAATGGGGTGAGGCAACCCCGCACTAGCTGCTTCCCCCCAGCAGACCAGGGAGACGTGAAGCTAGCACCCTTCCCCCTCCCCCTCCAGCAGACCAGGGAGACACGAAGCGGCTTTTCTCAGCAGACACCTCAGCTTGAGAATAAAGGACTGAGGGAAGTGAGGTGTGGGAGAATAAAACTGAGCTCTGGAGAAATGTTTGGCTAGAGTTTCCCCTACAATATGTACCAGTTCCGACTTACATACAAATTCAACTTAAGAACAAACCTACAGTCCCTATCTTGTATGTAACCCGGGGACTGCCTGTATCTGGCTAGGTAATACATGCTATCTTGACAATGCCTCTGAAAATGCTTTGTAAAGGATCTTATTTTGTTACTGTATTTGCAAAGCATACTTTCCTGTTGGAATAATCTCTCTTGATTAAACCTAAATAAACAGATATTATGGAATTCTTGAACCAATTCCTCAGCTTTTGTTAATTAGCATAGCATTATTGACTTCAGTGTCAAGTGCCTAGTTCAAATTGCTGGTTACCCTTAACTCAGCTCAAAGAGCAGTTAGCCAGCACCACCCATGGTGACAAAACACAGTACAGTGTACAGGCGAAAAGAAGTAGCTTTAGAAAACATAGGTACCTTGAAAGGCCTATATTTTTCACACACCTTTTCCACCTGTTCTCTTTCCATCCATTTTCTCATCTCTCTCATCTTTTTGCTCTCCCTTTCCTCTTTTTTCATCTCTTACTTCTCTGTTCCTTTTTCACACTTTTCTCTTTCCCACTAGCCACTCAGCAAAATTAATGTAGGACCAGAATCTTAAATGATGGGGACACCTCTTATCTCATCTCCTGCATCAAGTAAAGAAAATTCCCCTTCATTCTTCTCCCCCTAACCTTGCCTACTTTGCATTAAACATGCGTTGTACCTTAATCATATCAGCAGACAAGTCCTTTCATAGTGCGATTTTTTGTTGCTGATACAGTTTGGACCTCCCTGGTCTGACACTCTCAGTCCCAGACAAGGGAGTTTGTTGAACCAGGAAAGGTCGAAAAGGGGGCGGAACTACCAGCCCCCCTGCTGGGCTCCTCTCCCCAGCCTCCCAGCCCTGTGAGCTGCAATAGCCCTGCCAGAGCTCCTGACCGCACTGGAGCTCATATCAGCCCTGAGCTCACGGTAGCTCCACTGGCTGTGAGCTCCACTGCCCGTCCTGCTGGACCATGGATGTTGCTGGACCAGAGAGTTCAACCTGTAGTAAGGATTTTATTTTAAGCTATTTAAATGAAGCACCGAATGCTGTATCAATTGAAGTCAATGGTTCCATTGAATGGGAAAGTTTTCAAACTTTCCTTGTCAATATTATTTTTATATATAAGAGAATAAATCTTTGTTCAGAATTAAGATGTGGTCTTCCCAATTCAACATAATATTGTTTACTTATGCCACAAGTCTCCCCTCACATGCCACACAGCTATCCAATGCGTTACCACAGATAATACACTATGGTTACGTCTAACTGCAGGCTTCTTGCACAAGAACCAAGTTGTTCCAGGGGAAAGTTCTTGTGCAAGAGAGCATCCACACTGGTGGGACACTCTTGTGCAAAGACTTCCCCCCCGGAACTACTCTGGAGAGGGCAAAAGGGCACCAGGACTTTCCGCGGGTGGGGGCTGGAGCTCCTTTGAGACACGTGCTTAAAGGGATCTCCCTAGACAGCCGTTTCTCTCCTGCTGCATGCTTTGGGACCTCTTATAGGGACTGAAAGCCGTAGCAGCGCTAGTTGTGATTGCCCTCTGCCTTATTGGACACCACAGCTTTGTGCCCTAGTGCCTTTTGTTCATTTTGCTTTCTCCTTGCTGTGCCATGGAGCCAGGGGTGGCCCTGTGCCTGCTCTGGCCCCACACAGCCATTTTGGAGTGCCTGCAGCTGCTGCTCCATGCTGCCTCAATACTCCTGCAGGAGCTCGACACCAAACTCGCGCTAGACTCCCTCTCCCCGGATGCGGTGGCGTCCTTGTGGGATCCCCACCTGACCGTGGAGAGGCAATATTGGCGACTGGACACCAGTATGGACTCGTGGGACCGGCTGGTCCTGGAGCAATGGGACAACCAGCAGTGGCTCCACAACTTCAGAATGCAAAAGCAGACATTCCTGAAGCTGTGTGTCTGGCTCGCACCTGCGCTCCAGAGACATACCACCCAGCTGCGGCCCGCCATCCCTGTGAACAAGAGGGTCGACATCGCCCTATGGAAGCTGGCCACTCCGGACAGCTACCACTTGGTGGCAAACCAGTTCGGTGTGGGCAGGTCCACAGTCCGTGCTGTGTTGATGCAGGTAAGTCCTGCGGGGGGGCGTGTGCTGCACTCCCTGCCCAGGGGAAGGGAAGACTCCAGGCTGGGAAGGGGGGTTGGGGAAGTGGGGGAAGTCCCGTCACCCAGGGGCTTATACCATCCCTCCCTCCCACAGGCCTGCTGGTATGGGAGGGGCTCTGGGGTAAGGGAGACCTGGTGTGTTTGGGGGCAGAGGGCATCACAGGAAGGCAGGCACCCCCCAAGGGCTCATGCCCTGCCTCATTCAGTGCATTCCCTGTGTTTCTGTGTGCCCTTCTGTAGGTTGTCCGTGCCATCAATAACATCCTGCTCCAGAGGGTCATCTGCCTGCATGACATGGATGCAACGGTGGCTGGCTTCGCTGCCCTGGAGTTCCCCAACTGCGGGGGAGCCATGGATGGGACCCACATCTCCATCCGTGCCCTGGAACGTCAAGCAGCCCATTTCATAAACCAAAAGGGGTACTTCTTCGTTGTGCTCCAGGTCCTCATGGACCACCATGGTCGCTTCACAGACATTTATATGGGGTGGTCCGGCAAGGCACACGACACCCACATCCTCCATAATTCCAGCCAATATCGCAGGATGGAGTTGGGCACTTTCTTCCCCCAGCGGGAATTTACAGTTGGGGACATCCACATGCCTCTCTGCATTGTGGGGAACGCGGCCTACCCCATCATGCCCTGGTTGATGCGGCCATGCACCGGATGGACGGACCCCAGCCGGGAATGTTTCAATCAGCACCTGAACCGAGGTCGCAACCAGGTGGAGCGTGCCTTTGGATGACTGAAGGCGCGCTTCCATTGTCTGCTCACCCATCTCGAAATGGGTGAGCAGAACATTGCTGAGGTTGTGGGAGTGTGTAGTGTGCTCCACAACACAGTGGAGCAGAAGGGGGAGGCCTTCCTCCCGGCGTGGATAGCAGCTGAGGGCCAGGTGTTTGAGCAGCCCTCCACAGCTGCCATCCACCAAGCGAACCATGATGGGGTGCGCTTCTGGGAGGCCCTGAAGGACATGTTCTCCCAGGCCCCACAGTGGGGTCGCTTCTGTCTCCCGTATACATCTTCCTCTCATCTCCAACCCTTCCCTCCCCACATTCCCTCACCTCCCAATAAACAAAACCATTTTTTGCTCAAACAAGAGGAAACTTTTATTTTTATTTTCAATGGGGAAGAAGGGTGAGCAGTGGGAGGAGGCTCTGAACTGGGAGGTGGAAGAGGAAGGGGCTATGAACTGGGAGGGGGAGCTATTGCTGGGAGAGGCAGCTCCTGCCAGTGCCTCTGTGGGTGTGGAGGCCTTCGCATCCTTCAGGCCAGGTTGAGGCAGGCAGCACAGGGATGAGGGCAGGACTGGGTGCAGTGGGGAGGGCACGGTAATGGTAGCAGGAGGGGTGCCTGGAAGGGGCGTGGGCACAGCAGGGAGGGCAGGAGGATGCGGCAAGGCCATGCTGAAGTACATGGCATGACTGATGTGCGATGTCAGGGTGGTAATCACGTCGCACATCCGGCTGCACCTCTGCAGGAACTGCCTCACACCTGCTGCTGCCACTCCAGGTCAGCCTCAATCTTTCTGCTGACTGCCTTCTCGATCCTTTCAACAGCCTGGACGTGCTGCCAAAGGAGCTGGTCCTGCTGCCTGGCCCGCTGGACTGGTGCCTGGGTGGTTGGTGGTGCTGCCGCCACAGGGCTGGAGGGTCCCTTGCTCCTGGATAGTCCTGCTGCAGAAAACACAGAAAACGATGAAGCGGTGAGGCAGCCCTGCCCACACTGTCCCTGAGCCCCATGCCCTCCACCCTGAGCCCCAAGTGACACCACACAACTGTGGCTTGGGCCCAATCAGTCCCCTGTGTGTATGTTCGCATAAAGGACTCCCTGGAATAAAGTGATTCTCTCCATGGACTGTAACCTTTGGAAGACATCACTGTGAATAAAGACCCCTTGTCTGTGTCCTGGCCACTTGGCATGTGGTGTGTCAACCTGTGGAACTCCTTGCCAGGGGAGGCTGTGAATGCTAGGACTATAAGGGTATGTCTACACTACCCCGCTAGTTCGAACTAGCGGGGTAATGTAGGCATACCGCAATTGCAAATGAAGCCCGGGATTTGAATTTCCCGGGCTTCATTTGCATAAGCGGGACGCCGCCATTTTTAAATCCCCGCTCGTTTGAACCCCGTGCTGCATGGCTACACGCAGCACGAACTAGGTAGTTCGAACTAGGCTTCCTAGTCTGAACTACCGTTCCTCCTCGTGGAATGAGGAGTAACGGTAGTTCGAACTAGGAAGCCTAGTTCGAACTACCTAGTTCGTGCCGCGTGTAGCCGCGCGGCACGGGGTTCGAACGAGCGGGGATTTAAAAATGGCGGCGCTCCCACTTATGCAAATGAAGCCCGGGAAATTCAAATCCTGGGCTTCATTTGCAATTGCGGTATGCCTACATTACCCCGCTAGTTCGAACTAGCGGGGTAGTGTAGACATACCCTAACAGAGTTCAAAAAAGAGCTTGATAAATTCATGGAGGTGAGGTCCAGAACAGGCTATTAGCTATGGGGTAAGGAATGGTGTCCCTGGCCTCTGTTTGTCAAAGGCCAGAGATGGATGGCAGGAGACAAATCACTTAATCATTGTCTTCGGTCCATCCCCTCTGCGGCACCTGGCACTGGCCCCTGTCGGCAGACAGGATACTGGGCTAGATGGACCTTTGGTCTGACCCAGTATGGCCATTCTAATGTTCTTATGGTCTTATGTGTGTCTGCGTTGCACTGTCCCTAAGGTAAAGCACATGGCTTCAACTCTTGTCACTGTCTGTGAGCAACACAACATTGATACTGTAGTCATGTTTGCGTGCACATCCCCACATTGCTTGGGAGCAAGTGTGGCAGACAGGGTCTGGGTTCTCAGACCACAGTCAACTGATGTCCTTGGAGACGGAGCCAGGGTGACTGGGGAGTGTACCGTCCATGCAGCAAAACTCAAGTGGCCATAGGCCCAGGCTGACCTCTTCCCCGCTCCCCCTCCCACTAGCCCTCACACAAGTAGCCCAGGGAATTGTATGGCTGCAGTGAGGGGTTTCCCTCCTGGGCAACTGTGGCGGGGTAGCCCCGCCCCTCCCGGAAACTGCCGGGACGCCGCGATCGTGGGGGAAAAGCTCACCCCCCGACGCGGCTTGGAGAGCCGCCCGCTTTCCCCGAGAGGGAGGGCCGGCGCACCGGCCAGGTGACGAGCCGGGACTGGCGGACGCTACCGCCAAGGGGCAGCGGGAGGAGGCGGGAGGAGGGACGTCATCTGCCTGCACCGGGCGGGCAGTTCAAATGGGCGCAGAAGGCCGGCAGACAGGGGGAACGCCGAGGGGGCGCATTCCCCCCAGGAGCCGGTGGACGGACGCGGGTACTAGAGGCCCTGGGCAGGACCAGAGTGGGAGCCCAGGTGAGACAATTGGACCTGGGGGAAGAAGTGGCCCAGGGCGGGGACGCGGACCCTGAGAGCAGGGGAGTTTAGGGGGCTCGACCCCCCCGGTAGGTGGGGAGTCTTTCCCTGACCTTAGGGCCCTGGGTCGGGGTCCGGAGCGAGGGCGGGCCCGGACCCCCTTCCCCCAACCGCCTAATGGAACCGAGTGAAAGCGGTCACATCGAGGCGCTAACGACTGGGAGACTGAGGGGGGCGGACGTAAGCCCCCCCGCACAAGGGGGGAACCCCTACAGCAACCTAGGGGTCGGGAGCAGCCGAGGGACTCCCTGGGGTCCATGCTCACAGGGCTGGCTCGCTGCGTTTTTCCCAGGAACAGATGCTGTGTTGCATGGCCAGGCATGGCTGCGTGCTGTCTGTGTGTGGCACTCTTCGGGAGGTGTGGGGTCTGGCCTGAGCTCTTGGGGCCTTGCCTGCTTCCAGTCGGCATCCCCCCTCACTCTCCCGGGCAGGATGTGGGTGAGCAGCAAGGTCCCAGGCATGCTCTGGAATTGCCTGCCACGTCCACATGCCACACAGTCAGGCCATACTAGGTTGCACGTGCTGCGTACTGCTGCACGATGTGCAGCTTGAACTGCCTGAGTGACACTCCCTCCTCTTTCCCCTTGAGCACTCACCTCCCCCCGCCTTGAGAGGGAGAAGCATAACACTCACCGGAGGAGCCGTTGCCAGCCTCAGATGAAGCCCAGGAGGCTGCTAAGCACTGGCTCCAGGTGCAGGGTGACGGTGCTGCTGTGGTCATCACCCTTATCCTCAGACCTGGAAGGCAAGTCACCCTCCTCCTACGCGTCAGGTGGCCTTGTCACTAGGGGGTGAAGGCTGGTGTCCACTGGCACTGAGGGCCCTGAGACTGCTGTCTCACTGATGATGGAGTGGAGGTGGTCATAGTGGGGGCAGGTGTCAGCTCCTGTGCCCTCACCTTCGCCCTTGGTGGCCCGGACATAGCCCAGGCGCAACTCCTTGACCCGGACCTGTTCAACAGTCCAGGCTGGATGTCCCTGGTCCAACAGCGCCTGGGCCACGCAGCTGAAAATGTCTGTGTTGTGGCAACAGGCAAGGGAGCCATGGAGGGCTTCCTCTTCTGTCCACAGGCCCAACAGGACCTCCACCTCAGCCCGGGACCAGCAAGGGGCATGTCACTTGGTTCCCCTCCGGGCCTGCTGGGAGCCCTGGAGTGGCTGCTGGGAGGAAGGTGCAGGCTCACGGGGTGTCTGTGGAGCAGACATCTGGGCTCCTGGGTGTAGCAGTGCAGAGCCGCGTGGTGGAGCGACTGGCTGAGGTGCTGCTGCCACGCGGTATCTGCAGGCTGCATGTGGCTTTCAGGGGAGGTTTGGCAGCCAGGAAGTAAGGAGCTGTGAGTGCGCGTACGGAGCATGTAGACACTTGGCAAGTTTTTGCGTAAGAATGGCTTTTCTTGCACAAAAAGCCTGCAATGCAGACATAGCCTATCAGTCCACTGCCTACCTCTTTATCTATTTACACTAGCCCCTCACAGAATCTTGATGGAAGGTTATGTGCCCTATTTGAATGAGTGGCTCTAGTGTCACCACTTCCAACTCCTGAGCACAGGAAACATGCTAGTGGCTAGCCACAGCCAATGAAGATTAGAGCTGCCCCGAGGCTATACTACAATACCTTGTTATTTCGGTGACCATTCACATAGTGGTGATTGGCAAATGAATACTTGCAATAATCCCTTCATTAGCACATAGATTCTGGAATCAGAGGTGCAGAAGATGCTGCAGAGCCCCTTGGCTTGAAGTGGTTTCCATTATATACAGGGTTTACAAAAACAACAAGGAGTCCTGTGTCACCTTACAGACTAACAGATTTATCAGGACATAAGCTTTTGTGGGTAAAACCCACTTCAGATTAATGTAAACAGGATTTACAATTTACTTCAGTGATTCTCAGCATCCCCATCGTAAAAATTGTTCCAGCACTCCCGCATTAGCAATGTATAGTCCATTTGTTCACATAAAAATTCAGATCATCTGATCAGTGGTGGAACTCCACTGACATCTCCATTTGGTATCTGCAATTGAACAAATGCAAGTATCTAATTAATTCAGGAAAACACACAGTTTGGTCAGATACAGGCAGTCCCCGAGTTACGTCTTGGGGACGCCTGGGGCAGAGCAGCTGGGGTGCTGCTGGGTTGCTCCAGTAGTGCCGAGGAGCCGCGCTACTGGAGCAACCCAGCAGCACCCCAGCTGCTCTGTCCCAGGCGTCCCCAAATCAGCCGCTACTGAAACTGACCAGCGGCTGACTACAGGAAGCCCGAGGCAGAGTTGCTCTTCCCCCGGCTTCCTGGAATCAGCCGCTGATCAGTTTCAGCAACAGCTGACTTGGGGACGCCTGGGGTTCTTAAGTTGAATCTGTATGTAAGTCAGAACTGGCATCCAGATTCAGCCGCTGTTGAAACTGATCAGTTTCAGCAGCGGCTGAATCTGGACGCCAGTTCCGACTTACATATAGATTCAATTTAAGAACAAACCTACAGTCCCTATCTTGTACGTAACCCAGGGACTGCCTGTAATTTGCAAATGAGGAAAAAGGGGCTAAATCTGTTGACTAAATAGTTCACTTTGAATGCTCAACCAGCTGTACTCATGATGGAACAGTAAGTAGAAGAGCAAAATCCTTAGTATTGCTGTTCAGTGGGCACTGTTGTGAGTTACTATGACATACCAACCTAATCATGTGTGACTTGATAACATTTTTTATTCTCCTCCCTCTGCAGATCCAAGTTATATTTACATTCCTTATCAGGGCTAGACCATCAGACCAATGTTTAGAACTGTTTACATTCTGGTGAATGAACTGAGAATATGTTAATAACTGATGGAATCAAGAATCTCTGGCAAGTAGATTTGCCTCTGTTGAGACAGCCTTTACTACTGATGTAGGTGTTTAAAGAAAGAGGAATGTCAACTTTTGGTGCAAGAAAAACAATATTTTTAATAGGCCTTGCTCCAAAACTGAGTGTCATGTGCATTAGAACAACTGGTCACACAACAAACTCTTTGGGGGCAATGACTATCTTTTTATTCTGTTTGTTCAACTTCTAACTTCTGGAGTCCTGACCATGACTGAGGCTCCTAGGAACTATACAATATACAAATATACACAATACAAATAATAAATCTCTCAAATATACAAAGTTGCCAACTTTTACAATTATTTACAAGTCTCACAATATTAGGTGTTATTCTTAAAGCCCCAACTCCAGGAGTCATGTGCTTTCATGGGAATCTCAGCTTTCATTTTCAAAAAAGTAAGTTTCATGCTTTCAAATTTTCAAGCTTTTCTCTTCAACTATGAAATATGACTTGAGTGCACCCTCAAGGCTCAAAAACCAGAAGACAAATAAAAGGAAGGGAGTGTGTATTTTTTTGAAAAAAAATTATTATTTTATCCTAATTTCATGATTTTTGAGCATTTGGGGTAAATCTATGCAGCCTACAGGAGTAACCCCAGTCAAGAAACTTGGGACTCATATTAGCGCTCTAAAAACAGCTGTGTAGACAGTACTTTGAGTCTGACACCCTATCCTTGTCCTTGTCATCAGAGCCTGACCCTCAACTTCAAATTGCTGTTTATACAGATATTTTTGGAGTGCAAGGGTGAGCCCTACAAACCTAGGTCTGTTGATCCAGGCTGAACAGACATACTCTTAGTGTTGGCAGTGTTGTAACCTACCCTTCAACTACTACATTCCAGCTGAAAATAGTTATTTAATGCTGGGTATTGGACTAAATGAGATAAAAAATGCATATTGAATGTCTATTTGATTCCTTCCTCTTCCTCCCCTGGCAATTCTTAGTATTTGTTTTTAGGGTTCTTTCAACAGAATGAACTGTTTGGGTTAGGGATCAATTTTTATTACATGCATTTCACAGTTTGTGAGAGAGAAGAGCCTTCCAAATTTTCAGGTGAAGATGTGTAGGATGGTAATTCTGGCCCAAATTCAATATTCAGTTACATGGTTATGCATTTGGAATAATTGTAGAAATTAATGGTGTCTATTTTCACAAAAGGCTGCAAAATCTTGACCTTAACTTGGCTAGTTATCTTAGTGCTAAAATGTACTGATTATTGTGTATGCCATATACATTAGTCCAGGAATTATTCCAATCTTCTGCTAACTCATAATAAAATAAGTATTTCGGTACAATAAAAGCATCCACATTAAGTTTTGTAAATTCAGTTTAAGGTTGGTCTCATCTGTTTTTAGGAAGAACAGAAAAAATAAAATCATTAATCAGCAGGGAATGGAAAAACATTAGCAAGCATGAGGCTAAAATTTTTAAGAAAATCTTGGTAGATTTTGGAAAGAATGTTTAAAGCCTGCAGTGAAGTCTGAGGAAGATTAATTAAGCTCTTGGGTTGTATAACAAATGAAAGGCAGATACTCAGCACAGTGTTCAATGCCTTACAGTTCTAGTCTCCTTAATAGCTTCAGCCTGAAGGGAAAGTATCGATGGCTACGTCTACACTGGCCCCTTTTCCGGAAGGGGCATGTAAATTTCAGCAGTCGTCGTAGGGAAATCCGCGGGGGATTTAAATATCCCCCGCGGCATTTAAATAAAAATGTCCGCCGCTTTTTTCCGGCTTTTAAAAAAGCCGGAAAAGAGCGTCTAGACTGGCCCCGATCCTCCGGAAAAAGTGCCCTTTTCCGGAGGCTCTTATTCTTACTTTGAAGTAAGAATAAGAGCCTCCGGAAAAGGGCACTTTTTCCGGAGGATCGGGGCCAGTCTAGACGCTCTTTTCCGGCTTTTTTAAAAGCCGGAAAAAAGCGGCGGACATTTTTATTTAAATGCCGCGGGGGATATTTAAATCCCCCGCGGATTTCCCTACGACGACTGCTGAAATTTACATGCCCCTTCCGGAAAAGGGGCCAGTGTAGACGTAGCCATTTTGTGTAGGTGGCAACTCCAATAGAGCCTACATTATAGTCCTTGCAGGCCCCTGATCTATGTTCTGCAACCTTCTCACACTTGAGGGAATACAATTGTCACAGCACAGCACCAACCAATATTTTATTATAAGAAGTGAAATGGCAAATTCCCCATAGTCAGTGCCAAAAATTTGCTCCTAAAACGTTGTAAAAAATGTCTGAGTACGTTTAATATATTGGAAAAACTTTTGATTGTGTCAGTAATATCTAAGCTGTGATTATTGCAACTTGGTATATTAATTACAGGTGGTATTCTCCCTATTGCCCCTTTTTAGCTATTATGCCACTTTTTCTGTCTGACTTTATATCTTTGAAACATTTTGGGATCATTTTCACATAGAATTATGGACTGGCAAAGCAGTGTTATATTTTTCTATATCCTCAATGAATGGAGAATTATCCAGCAGTTAAGGTTCACGATATTCAATATCATCCTGTAAAATGGTAATTTCCTGTGTAAAAATAAACCTCCAAACTGTCTGAACTTCTTTGCATCCCTAAAGATTCAAAACAGATTTCCTACTAAGGTGATTGTTTAAACTGCAGCTATCACCAGACAGTATAAACATACAGAATTTCAAGAATCCTGTTCTCCTTTATACCTGATCTGTGTTAAAAAAATATACAGATAGCAAATGAAATATAACAGTTTTGATAATTTCCCGACTGTATCATCATATGTGTTCGTACAAGGAGAACCTTGTTATTTTTAATGTTGCAAAGTTATTTCACACTAACAAAAACCAGTTTTATGGAAGCGTTAGAATTCAGTTTAAATTGTCAAAAGTTTGGAAATTCTCAGTGAAGGTTGTTTATATTCTCTCATAGATATATTTGAAAACTAACACTTAAAAACTGAATCTTAATGTCTAGTTTTTCAGAACTAGATACTGTTTTTATTACCTAACTTCTGAGACAATTTGGGCCTGATTTTCAGAGACACTAATCTCCTACATTTTCCATTAAAATGACATGGACTTATAGGGGCTAGCATCTTTGGGGGGGAAAGGCCCAACATATCAAAAACATAGGCACTCAAAATCCTTGGTACTTTCAAAATGTAATTGCACATTCAGAATGCTATCTGGTAAATGATCTCATCTGGGCTCCTGTCCAAAAACATGCAGTTAGAACTAAAGGGAAGAATAAGAGGGACAAGTATAAAAGATTATCATCTGTCACAGTTGCAAAGTTAGAGAAGCAGAGAGTAGGAGGAAAGGCCAGGATAGAGAGACCTGAACATAGTAATATCTGATTGACTGATAGCAGGTGTAGCCCAACTGAGGCTCTTTAACAGTTAGAGTGTGGCTCACAGTGCCCCTCGTGGCCTTCTCCCTCCCCATTTCCTGCCTGTCAGACTGGGAGGGAGGAGTTGGGGGGGGTTTGCCCTGTGGTGGGATGATGGGACCAGGGGACTCTGCCCAGTGAGGAGAGGGGTCTAACTGCTTTATCTCTATACCCCAACAGGTGCTGCCCTGTGAGACAGGTGGTGTGTCTTGCAGCTCTCAAGTATCTAAATACAGTAAAACTCCATTGGTGCGGCATCTGATGGTCCAGCACCATCAGGAACCCGGAAGAACTCCGGACAGCCGGACCATTGGAGCTGCTTTGCCCTCGGCTTCCCCAATTCAGCTGCTGCTGAAACTGACCAGCGGCTGAATCAGGGAAGCCAGGGCAGAGCAGCTGGAGTGCTGCCAGTAGGTCCCGTAGCGCTGCCCCTCGGCGCTGTGGGACCAACTCTGCAGCACCCCAGCTGTCCCCAATTCAGCTGCCGCTGAAACTGACCAGCGGCTGACTCCGGGAAGCCCGAGGCAGAGCTGCTCTGCCCCGGGCTTCTCGGAGTCAGACACTGGTCAGTTTCAGCAGCAGCTGACTTGGAGATGCCTGGGGCAGAGCAGCTGGGGTGCTGCCGGGTTGATCCGGTAGCGTCTCCCCCTTGGTGCTGTGGGACCAACCCGGCAGCACCCAGCTGCTCTGCCACAGGCATCCCGATTCAGCTGCTGCTGAAACTGACCAGCAGCGGCTGAATCAGGGACACCTGGGACAGAGCCGGACTATCGGAAGGGGGGGGCTATGAGGGGTCTGGGATGGCATCCCCCTCACACCACCCTAGACCCCTCATAGCCCCCCCTTCTGATAGTCCGGCATATCTGATAATCCGGCACCCCTTAGGTCCTAAAGGTGCCGGATTATCGGAAGTTTACTGTAGTATTGTATGTGGCTGTGAAGTTCTGTAAATTTGGCCACCCCTGGCTAAAAGGAATAAGAAGAGCATGGACAATTTGATTTCCCAGAAGGTTGAAACTGTCAGGAGAAGCAGTTATTGGGAATTTCTTGTTTTTCCATGGACCAACATCTGCAAATTTGCAAAGCATGCAAGAAAGTTATTGAGTACTTTTCTTACGTTGTATATTTACAGTAGTACTTAGAGGCCCAAAGTGAGAGTGGGGCCCTGTTATGTTAGGCACTGAACAAACACCATGAGAGAGTGTCTCTATCTCTGAAAGCTATGTCTACACGATAGCCTCTTGAGCAAAAACATATGCAAATGAGGCAAAGCAAGGAATATCGCCATGCCTCATTTGCATAATTAATGAGGCTCCGTTTTTGTGCAAGAGGCTTTTGCACAAAAAGGAGCCATCTACACAATTCCTTTTTGTGCAAAAAACCCTCTTGCGCAAGAGCCATTCTTCCGTATTTTTTTCAGCCACGTTTTTCAGCCACGTATACAGCTCCTTTTTGCACAAAAGCCTCTTGTGCAAAAATGGAGCCTCATTAATTATGCAAATGAGGCACGGCGATATTCCATGCTTTGCCTCATTTGAATATTTTTTCCACAAAACGGGCACACTATAGACATAGCCGAAGAGTTTATAATCAAAATAGACAAGTCAAACTTTGGGAAGGAAAACTGACAGAAAAGTGACTTGATCAAGGGCACACAGCAGGATAGCAGAACTGGAAACAGAATTCAGATCTTCTTAATCCTAATCTAGTGCCCTATTCATTTGACAATGCTTCCTGTGACAGCCATCAGCAAGTCCAATGAAGCAAACAGAGGGATTGGAGGAATCCATTTTATGGCAGATATGAAAATATTGAGATCTTTAAAAAAATCTACTAATCAAAATTAATTTTCAAGAATCAGGACAGGTTGCCTATGATTAGTAGAGCAGTTTCTGTTTAAAAAAATCATTTATGAACTGTTACAGCACAGTAGTGCATGAAATTATATACCTTAGTGTCAACCGTGTGTACTTCAGAGACAGGAAATAAGAAAATGTCCCCACCCCAAAGGTTTCTGATGCTATAAAAAAACAATTACAGTATCCTGAATGCCAATGTATAGTAAATGTCAACAATGCAAAGATAACCACTGTCAATAATTAACTGCTATTTTGTTATATTCCATTCCATGCTACTTCTATTTTTAACTTTCATTCTGTTTTACACAAGCGAGTCCAAAACTTCCTATAACTAAACAGTCAGCAAGTTGTTCAGTTCCTTGCTCTCTTTATAAATCCACTTGAACTGGAATCACAGCAATCCTCACCTGACTGGATCTTCAAATAAAACAGTCAGTTTCAGTAGCCCATTCCAAATATACAAATTGCTTCTGAAAACAGATCCTACCAATATTTCTCCTTACAAGGAATGATTGCTCTTCAGTTAGTGCTCAAATTTACATCTGGCCTATACTCCTCTTCTTAATTATTTCAGATTATTTATGACCAAAATGCTGATTCATGAAACAAAAACCATGGAGGATGTTGTTTACATTAAAGAAATTGAATTATTCTTAGCTGCTTATAGAGTTATTTTTCTCAGACTTTGCTTAGAGTCTCTGTTCCACATCTGACCTTTTGCAGGGTAACAGTTACGCCCAAACAAGAGAAAGGTTTGAGGACAGCACTTACTTAGAAGTGACCTGTTTGCTGAAAAACTGTGCTGTCCTTTAATGATGCCAGTTGGACAGAATGTTTGAAAAAATAGCTGCCGGGCCTGAAGAGGCCAGATGAGGGTTTCAATACAGAAGCAAAATTCTTGTTGACTTCAGTGGGATGCCTGTCTGAGTTAAAACTGTAGGAGTAGGCCCATCATGTATATTTCACCACACAGGCACATCCAGGACTTTATTCAACAACTTAACTCAAAAAACCCCTCCAAAATGTAAATGCTAACAGGCAGATTTGAACCTGGGACTGCTGGAGTTTAGCGTAGGAGCCTCTACTGCTTAAGTTATAAACCCTGCTGAGACTCAATTTAGGCTGTAGAGCTCCTTTGTTCTTATCTCTTGCTTTAAGTGGTAACCACACAAGGGCTACTTCTATACTGCAAGTCTCTTGCGGAAGAGCAAATGCAAATGGAGCACTCATTTGCATATGCAGTGCTCTCATTTGCACTTCCTCTTCCTTTCCCTTTTGCACAAGAGGTTTTTGCGCAAAAAAGCACTGTGTAAACGGCGCCTTTTTGTGCAAAAAACCCCTTTTGTGCAAGAGCCGTTTTTCCTCATTTTTTTGAGGAAGAAGCTCTTGCCCAAAAGGGGTTTTTTTGCGCAAAAAGGTGCCGTCTACCTAGCGCTTTTTTGCGCAAAAACCTCTTGCGCAAAAAGGAAAGGAAGAGGAAGTGCAAATGAGAACACTGCATATGTAAATGAGCACTCCATTTGCTCTTCCATACGAGGCTTGCAGTATAGACATAGCCTAGGTGCATAGGATTACATACTTCCCGTAGGTGACGGGGCCCAACTGGCACTTCACAGACCCAGTTGAGATCCCACAGGCAGCCCCATCTATAACCACCACCAGGCAGATTTGAACATGGGACCTCTAGAGCTAAGTGTAGCAGCCCCTACAACTTGCAGTCTAAGCTGGACTTATAGCTCAAGCTGTAGACGCTCCTACACTGAGGACCAAGGTTCAAATCTATGTGGCTATGATTACACATACAGGAAGGCTACATCGACAGTGCCCAGTCTTGTGCAATAACATATGCAAATGAGGCACGGTGATTAATATCACCGTGCCTCATTTGCATACTTAATGAGCCATCATTTTTGCACAAGGGCCTTTTGCACAAGAAGGAGCAGTCTATACTGCTCCTTCTTGCACAAAAATCCCTTCTTGCAAAAGAGCCATTCTGCCTGAAAATAAACAGAAGAACAGCTCTTGCTCCGTGCCTCATTTGCATATGATATTGCACAAGACTGGGCAGTGTAGACATAGCCTTCCTGTTTGTGTAACCACAACCACATAGATTTGAACCTGGGACCTCAGGAGCTTAGTATAGGAGCATCTACAGCTTGAGCTATAAGGCCAGCTTAGACTTCAAGTTGTAGCGGTTGCTACACTAATCTCTAGAGCTCTAGTGTAGCCTGCTCCTTCTTGCACAAAAATCCCTTGCACAAAAATGATGGCTCATTAAGTTCGCAAATGAGACACAGTGATATTCATTGCCGCTCCTCATTTGCATATGTTCTTGCACAAAGCTGGCCAGTGTAGACATAACTGAAAAGGGGAAGTGAAGCAGTGATCTCTGTCCCTCCCAACCCTTCTGATTTATAGACAGCAACAACAGAAACTGTCATAGAATATCATCCCTAACCCCCTTTTTAGGCCAATTTCTCCCATGGCATTCTTCAACTTGTGTAACTATAGCTGTGAAATACTGGACTGTGACACTGAGGCTATAGTATTTAGAAATAATGATGCTTTTGCTACAGGTAAAACACTCCCATTTTTACAACTTCCTACACTACTTCACTTGTCCCTGATGTCACACACATAGAATTCCCTTTGAAGTCAATGGGGAGTATCAGGCATGATTTGGATGCAGGATCAGAATTTTGATCTTTAGGAGAATGAGAGGTACTCTAGGTCCATATTGTTTTTCCAGCTATTGGACAAAACCAAAAGGATGCTATTGCTTCTATATCTCATCTGCTCAAATTCCACCTCAGCTCATAAAGGCTGGATTATGTTACCATTTCTTCCAACAGCAAAATCCTGCATCTGATGTGATGATCCTTCACTCCCACAGACCAGGCCTTTGGTTTCTAACTTTAATCATAGCTATGGTATAAGTTCTGAAAGTGGTTCTTGGAGTAGGCTTCAGAGAGCAGAAGCTTCTGAACCAGTTCCAAAGTGTTAAAGCTACCATCAATGTTCATGATCTGATAGTTGTGCTCAAGTTACTACAGCAAAAACAGCTAATAAAAAACATACAATTAAACTGGTAAAAACTGCTTCTGTAGGCAATGTTCAGCTGCACAGGAAGCAGCCAAGGGAATTGCTACTGGGATGAGAAACGTGGGGGTTTTTTGCCTTCTGGTTTCAGTCCTGGCTACAAAGATTAGCCAAAACACCCACCTGCAACTGAATTATCCTGCATTTGAGATGTTTTCCTGCTGCTGTTGCTTCCATTTTCTTCCAGTGTCCCCCCATCCTCTCCCCTCTACCTATGCAAGCTACTCTGTTTCTCCATTTTGCTCACTCCAGAAGTGCATGACAAGTGCCAGGAGCTGAGTTTTCATTAGGGGGCTACTGTTGCTTGTTATCTCTAATTTCCAGATGCAGTACTGGCTAATGCTCCACTCCCCACACTGCCCACGGGTGTCAGGCAGGACAGAGAGTGATGATATGAGAATTAACTGAGGTATGACACTAAGGCTGTGTCTACACTGGGCCACTTATTCCGGAAAATCAGCCGCTTTTCCGGAATAAGCTGCGAACTGTCTACACTGGCCCTTGAATTTCCAGAAAAGCAACGACGCTCTACTGTACAAAATCAGCCACTATTCCGGAAAAACTATTCTGCTCCCGCTTGGGCATAAGTCCTTATTCCAGAACACTGTTCCAGAAAAGGGCCAGTGTAGACAGCCCAGTAGTCTTTTCCGGAAAAAAGCCTCAATCGCGAAAATGGCGATCGGGGCTCTTTTCCGGAAAAGTGTGTCTACATTGGCCACAGACGCTTTTCCGGAAAAAGTGCTTTTCCGGAAAAGCAGCCTGCCAATGTAGACGCTCCTTTTCCGGAAAAACTGAAAACGGAATAGTATTCCGTTTTAAGCAGTTCCGGAAATTCATGCCAGTGTAGACACAGCCTAAGGCTGTGTCTAGACTGCAGGCTTCTTTCAGAAGAACCTTTTTTCAGAAAAGATCTGAAAAAACTTCTTTCGAAAGAAAGCATCCACACACAAAAGTGCATCGAAAAAGCGATCTGCTTTTTCGAAAGATAGTATCCATTCAGTGTGGATGCTATCTGACATTTAAGCTGTGATTACCATGGATGGAATGGCCACCAGGGCAACTGTGCTTTTTCCTCTTTCTTCTTCTTTTGAAAGAACTCCTTCTTCCCCATCCACACGTCTTTTTCTGAAAGAGCTCTTTCGGAAAAAGGCTTATTCCTCATAGAAAGAGGATTACCAACACTGGAAAAAAACCTATGTTCTTACAATTTACTTTCGGAAAAATGCGATTACAGTGTGGACATAACTCAGGTTTTGTTGAAAAAAATGGCTGTTTTTCCAACAAAACTCTGTAGTGTAGACATACCCTAAGCCAGCAGCTTGCAAGTATGTAGTACTCACATAGCACCAGAAGGATTGGACCCCTGCAGTCCAAAGAAAGAAAGAGAAAAGTAAACATTTTAGCTCCCTTAAAAAGGAAAAAAGGGTTGCACAAAGAAGAATGACTTATGTTAGGGACACGTCTTGCTATGCTGCATTTCGCTTCAGTGAGGGCCTCACAGAGCTGAACGTTTCATGTTAGATAGCAGGAAACACAAAGAAAAACAAAGTGCATTTTCGTAGCCTGTGTGGGATGAATACACACATGTAAAGACATTAAAAGCCAGAACATCCATGGAAGCCAAAAAAAGAGCCATCTGTAAAGAATGAACCATCTAGGGAAGCGTGTGAAGCAAAAAGCAGAGAACACTCCAGCAGCGTGGCAAGTGTCTCACACAGCTGTACATGTGACACTGGCCACATGAAAGAGACTTAGGGCTCTCTTCAGTCCAAACTATAAATGCCAAACAAACCCAGGATAAGCATGAGCAAGCCAGTGGCAATGAACACACGTTACAGATGTGCTGCGGCAGGCAAATATTTCAAATATTCAATACAAGTGGAAACTCTCATTGCCAATGCAGAGGAGAACTGAATCCTAATATTGACCTATAGGGAGCAAACAATCACCTTCCTCTCAGGGTACTCTCACCATTTTTCCTTTGGAGGCAACAGATGGTGCTCCAGAACATTTGCATGGGAAGCCAGGGCCTCAATACCTTTCCGGTTGTCTGCCTCTTTTCCTCTGCAGCACAGCTTCCTCAGAAAGTACAATGCTGAGGGCCCCTTCCAGCAACTTCACTGAAACCATCCTCTTACTCAGGGACCTGCAACTACACAGGAAAAGCCACTGCTGATCAGGTCAGCCACTGCTGATCAGGTCTTGCCAAAATTTGCTTCCCTTTCACTGCACACTATAGGGCAGCCTCTGCCCAATTTTCAATTATTTACAGGTTATGGGTGAACATCAGTAGTCAGCATGAGTAAAGCGTTCAAAATTCAAATGCTTGCTTTTTAACTCCAAACTTGTACACTTGAATCTTCAGCTCAGATCAGCTGAGGTAGGGACTATAGCTGGTTGATAAAAGTCCCCAAAATACCCTGTTGTTGATCCCTAATCAATACGATGAGATGATAATACCTTGTGTTGAGATGGAAGTCTTGGAAAAATCAAAACTATCTTGCTGCATTTGCAGCTCTTCCTAGTTTCAGTTGGGCTAAAAATGCCACCAGAATAGATATTTTCATGGTAGTTCTGTACTTACGTTACTTCCCATTGAAACCACAACGTGCAATGTATAACAGTGAGCCAAACTTGTAGAAACCTGAAAGTCAGCTCCCATTTTAAAATGAAGTGTTGTATTTATTTTTTCTGAACCAGTACAAGCAAACCAAATCCCTATTATTATTCTAGCTCTGATGTTATTCACAGAAAACACCCATTAAAATCAGTGAGAGGTTCTCGATTAATAAGGACCTAAAAAAGAGCTTCTGGAATAGACCCAATATTGTATATAAATAAAAACTGCAAACCCTGCTTTGAGTTTTCCAGCTCCTGGGACACTGGACTGAACTCCATGGGATATATTATACTGCAGATGGAAGGAAGCCTCCTCCAGGTCCACAGATGTGTGCTAGCCAGACTTATGCTAACACATTAAAGGCTTAAAACACTGCACTGGCATAACTGCACCTCAGTAGCCCTTCAATGAAGATGTTACTATGCTGTCAGGAGAGAACGTCTCCAACCAACATAGTTAATCCACCTCTGAAAAGTGAATATTAATGAATGTCAACTTTGCACTCAATAATCCTGCTTTTGGGGTACATTCATTGGTCCTTTCTGTTTGCTTTGCCAATGTTATCTGAAAACAAAAGAAGATGTTACTCACCCAGTGAAGTAACGATTGTTCTTCAAGATGTGCCCCATGGGTGCTCCACTCCTGGTGTCAGGCCCCACCCCAGCACCGCGAATTGTAGAACTGTCAGAGCCATGGTCCGCTGGACCATGCATGCACGGCTTTCCTCTGGCGGCTTTTACACCTTTGATCCGTCGTGCACGGTCCAGCCCTGCTCAGTTCGTCTCACCCGCTATCTGAAATGAGAAAGAAATTCCAGAGCAGGGAGAAGGGCGGGTGGTGGAGCACCCACGGGGCACATCTCAAAAAGCAATCGTTACTTCACAGGGTGAGTATTGTCGTCTTCTTCTTCGAGTGGCCCCGTGGGTGCTCCACTCCTGGTGACTTTGGAGCATTACCCAAATATTTGAGGGCTCCGGAATTAAGGTTTTTGGGTACGAATGAGTACTGCCGTAGCCACTGAACAATCAGCAGCAAATTGATTTACTACAGCATGGTGTTTCATAAAGGTAGTATGGGAGGACCATGTTGCTGCTCGGCAAATGTCCCGAAATAGGACTCCTCTTACAAAGGCTATAGTAGTGACTACTGCTCTACTGGAATGGGCCTTAGGCAGGCACAAAAGAGGTTTATTACATATGGAGTAACACGTGGTAATGCATGAAACTATCAGTCTCGCAATACACTGGGAAGTTAAGGGTTGCCCCTTGGAGCGATCTGCCAATGACACTATGAGACGGTCTGATTTTCTGAACTCTCGCGTTCTGTAAATGTAAAACGCTAGTGCCCTCCTTACATCGAGCGTGTGTAATGCTGTGTCCTTCCGTGAAGTATGAGGTTTGGGGTAGAAACATGGAAGGACAACCGGTTCATTAATATGTAATTCCGAACAGACCTTCGGGATAAACACCGGATGAGATCTCAGCGTCACCGATTCTTTAGTAAATACTGTGTAAGGTGGTGAAGACATGAATGCTGCTATCTCGCTTACTCTGCGAGCTGACATAAGGGCAAGTTGAAACAGAAGTTTAGTGGTAGGGAATTGCAATGATATTGTGGCTAAGAGTTCAAAGGGTGGGCAAGTCAGTGCATCCAGAACGAGGTCCAGGTCCCATGAAGGCGGTGGTGGCTGCCGTGGTAGGTTGAGGTTTGTGAGTCCTTTCAGGAACCTCTTTGTCATGGGGTAAGCGAACAAGGAGAACCCCTCTTCCACATGGGGAAATGCACTAATTGCCGTCAGGTGTACTCGCAAGGAGGCTATTGCAAGGCCTGCGTCGTGGAGAGGCAGAATGTAATCAAGTATTTGGGATACAGTTGTTGTGTGAGGATCCAGGTTATTATTGTCACACCATGCTTGAAATCTGGTCCATTTGGCCAAATATGTTGCTCATGTGGAGTCTTTTCTCCTGTGCTTTAATACTTGTTTGACTCACTGTGAACATGAGCATTCGGAAGCGTTGAACCAACTAACATCCATGCTGTGAGGTGTAAGGTTTCGGGCCTTGGATGACATGTTTTGAGTCCAGAGGTTCCAAAGAAGAAGCAGGGTGTACGGTACTCTCATGGACATCTGGTGGAGTATTGAATACCAGGGCTGACGCGCCCACGCTGGGGCTATGAGGATTACTCGAGCCTTTTCCATGCTGATTTTTTCCAGGATCCTGGGCACTAGGACAACTGGGGGAAAAGCGTATAGCAACAACGTTCCCCAATGGTGGAGAAAGGCATCCTATTCCCGCTCTGGAACAATAGTTGGGACACTTCGCGTTGACTGAAGTTGCGAATAGGTCTATCGTAGGGAATCCCCATTGGGTAAATATGCGATGCAGAATGTCTGTGCAAATTTCCCATTCGCGATCGTGGGAAAAACGCCTGCCGAGTGAGTCTGTAATAGAGTTGTCGACGCCCAGTAAATAGGAGGCTGTCAATATGGTGTTGTTGCGGATACACCAATTCCACAAATGCATTGTTTCTATACATTGGATCGAGCATCCCCCTGTCTGTTGACATAATACATGGTTGCAATATTGTCCATGAGGATTCTGGTAGTCGTATTTCTTATATGGACTGAAAATGTTGGCTTGCATGTCACACTGCCCTTAGCTCAAGTACGTCCATATGTAACAGCATCTCCTGTGTGGACCAGTGACCTTGGACTGTCAGGTTGTCCATATGCGCTCCTCAGCCAGTTATTTGCTTTGACGGCAGCAGGCGATAGAAGGGAATGCCCGCCATGAGGTTGTGTGGCTTGGTCCACCACTGGAGGGATTGCCACACATGTGGAGGTACTACCACCAACTTGTGGACGCTGTGTTTCACTGGAATACAAACTGTGGCCAGCCAATGTTGAAGGCAGCAAAAATGCAACCTTGCGTTTTTAACTACAGTGGTTGAAGCAGCCATGCTTCCCATGAGTTGTAAGCAAACATGAATGGGAAGCATTGGAGCATGTGTCAGGGTGTGTACAAGGTCTTGGATCACCCCGAAACGTTCAGTTGGTAAATAGGCACGTGCTGTATTTGAATCGAGCCACGCGCCTATAAAAATCAGGTCCTTTGTTGGCTCTGGTGAGAACTTTTGCGCGTTTATGAGGAGACCCAGAGATTCGAAGGTCTGAGAGGATGTTGTCACCATTTGGCATGCCTCTGCATATGTGCACCCTCTGACGAGGCAATCATCCAAGTAGGGAAAAATTGTCACTCCTACTCTGTGCAAGGGGGCAGCCACTACTGCTAGAGTTTTGGCGAAGACCTTGGGGGCACATGCCAAGCAAAGGTCAGTACCCTGTACTGAAATTGCTCTTCTCCTAGTTGGAAATGGAGAAAGTGTCTGTGTGCCACATGGATTGCGATGTGGAAGTAGCCGTCCTGCAAGTCGAGGACTGCAAACCAATCTCCCTTGTTCAATGACGGAATGATTGTATTTAAGGTCACCATCTTGAAGCGACGTTTCCAGAGGTAGCGATTTAACTTGCATAGGTCTAAAATAGGTCTCCATCCTCCTGTCTTCTTTGGGGTGAGGAAGTATCAGGAATAAAATCTCTTCCCCCAAAACTGCTTGGGCACCCTCTCTATTGCACCAATGGTGAGTAGGCGTTGGACTTCTTGTTTCAACAGTTGCTTGTGAGAGGGGTCCCTGAAAAGGGACGGGGTGGGTGGAATGGTGAGGAAGGGGATGGAGACACCACATACTACTACTTCCAGTACCCACTTGTCCGAGGTGATATTGGAAAAATGATGATGGTATGGCTTTAGCTGATGGTGAAAAGGATGGGGAGAATTGTGTTGCATGTTGAGTATGGAAGTCGTCTTGGCATCCTCAATGGGGAAGTCAAATCTGTTGTTTTGATGAAGGTTGATTGGACAAATGGTTTGGTTGAGGCCATTTGCGTTGAGGGCATTGTCAGAAGCGCTGGTTTTCTTGGGTGCATGGTTGTTGTTTATTAAACATGTAATCATACCTCCGTTGATAGGTATAATAGCATTTGTGCCTATAAGGAGGTGTGTACATTCCTAACGGATGTAGTGTGGTACGGCAGTCCTTACCCGAATGGAGAACCTCATCGGTGTTGGCAGCAAAGAGTTTGTGTTTCTCAAACGGTAGGTCTTAGCCTGAAGCTCTCGCGGGGCTCCTTCAGAGGATAACCAGGAAGACCGTCTCATGGCGACTCCCATAGCCGTGGCTCATGTGGATGTATCTGCCAAATCAATGGCCATCTGTAGTGTGGTATTACAGGAGACATATCCCTCTTGTATTATGGCCTTCAATAAGGATTACTTAGTATCCGGAAGATGTTGTAACAAATCAGCCAACTTTGAACAGTCGTCAAAGTTATGGTTTGAGAGACGGACTAAATAATTTGCAATACATAATAACAACATGTCCGAAGAGTAAATTTTTTTACCAAACATGTCCAATTTCTTATTGTCTTTATCTGGCAACGTGTTTTTATATTGAGCTGCTTTAGTTCTGCGCTGTGCCACGTCAAATACAAGCGAGTTAGGTTGAGGATGATGGAAGAGAAAATCTAAAACTTTGACAGGCACAAAGTATTTTCTATCAACCTTTTACTTGTTGGCATAACCGATGTTGGGGTCTGCCATATTTCATCCGCCACTTCCATAATCGCTTCGTCAATAGGGAGGGCAATCTTCGCTTGATGTTCCTGTTGTAGATTTTTTTAAGAGACGGTGTTGTTTAATCGGAACGTCCGCTAATTGTATCTCTTGGGCATTTGCCACTCTTTTGAACAGGTCCTGAAACTGTTTCAGGTCATCCAGTGGAGAGGTGTCACCTGGGATCATTGCCTTGTCCAGTGAAGAAGAGGAACAATCAGTTGGGGAAATGCCTAATTGAGGATCTTCTGGTTTGGACAATTGTCCTTCTGGTTCTGAATGTTCGTGATGGATGGTTGGACTTTTCGATGGAGGAGGCGAATGTAGCTGCTGTGAATGCTCGGGTAAGTATTGCACACTGGGAGATTGACAGCTGCAGGAAGATCCCCCTGTAGGTAAGTGAGACATGATCCTAGTGGGCGTGATCATAGTCAGCCCTATAGTAGTCCCCATAATATCTTTCTGAGAGTGCTGGAGCGGAGTATCGCGAAGACCGTGCACTGAGGATATAGTAGACTTGCCACAGTGACAGTCTAGGTGACCTACGATTTGGTGACCATCTGGATGAGCGAGAACGCGATGGGGAGCGTCGTGCTTCTGTATAGATGGTGCCCCTATAGGTGGGTTGCCTGTGTGCTTGATAGGCAAGAGAGACACTGTAGTCCCGGTGCCGTCGGTGCCTTGGTGGTGAAGGAAACAGTCCTGGAGAAAAGGTAGGGGAAGGAGACAATGCCTTGTAAGTTTCCTTTGATGAGGCTTTACTAGGGAGGGAAGCCTTGTCAATTTCCCTAGCAGCTGGAGAGCTCAGGGCTGAACCAGGTTGGCTCGGTGCCGAGGAGACTCCATTCGGGGGCAGAGTTGATGCTGCTGAAAATGTGTGCGCTGCCAGGGTTGCGCACAGCGCCAGTGGTGCAGAAGCGAATGCTTCAGCATTCGGTGCCAGAGGGGTTGACACTGCTGAAGCAGGCGTCGCTTGAGCAGCCGTTTCCGGTGCTGGCTTTTGCGCTGCTGACGGAGCTGATGCGGCTCGCGCTCTCGGTGCTGGTGTGGGCGACCTTTTAGCCCTGGGAGCAGCTGGATGCCGTGGGGTGGTAGCCTCAGATGGTTTCTCAGGACATCTTGCTCTGCTGGTAGGCGGGAGGGATTCCACTGGGGACGCCTTAAATTTCTTTGTAACTGTCGTCCCAGAAGAAGCTGCCCTCCGCTTGTGTTTCACGGCCCCAGAGGTGGGAATGGCATCAGGCTCCAAAGCCTTGCCAAACAATCATTTTTAGCCTCATGTCTTGGCCCTTCCTTGCTCTCGCCATAAGCTTGCAGCAATGGGTGCATTTTTGTGGGACGTGTGTCTCTCCCAAGCACCTAATGCAAGTGTCATGGCCGTCGGAAGCCAGCATGGCTTCACAGCAGGCAGAGCACTTTTTGAATCCAGGGGACGCCGGCATCCTTCAGATTAGCCGGGACAGAGAAATTGACTAATTGTTCTCTCGTCTCTGTCCATCCCTTTATTATTTATTTTTATTTATTTATTTATTTTGGTTCTGAGGCGGCTAGCCGCAACGGCTTCACTATAACTTCTGATGACATTTTTTTATATATATATTTCAAAGAGATAACTATAGAACTATAAGTAACTGACGAAAAACTCTTAACTATTTACAAATGCTGACAGGTCTGAGGAGAACGATGAAAGACAAGAGAGATAAAGGGAGCTCCGTCCGTGATCAGAGGCCAATGAGAGGAACTGAGCAGGGCTGGACCGCACGTAAAGGATCAACGGTGCGAAAGCTGCCAAAGGAAAGCCGTGTGCGCGTGGTCCAGCAAACCATAGCTCTGACAGTTCTCCAATTCGCAGCACCAGGACAGGGCCCAACACCAGCAGTGGAGCACCCATAGGGCCACTCGAAGAAGAAGCCCACCCTTCTCTGGAACCAAAGAGACAGGATACACCCCCTTCCAATATATTCCAAACAGGTATAACCTATTTGCATCTAGTTCATCTGACTCATGTCTCTCTTCCTATGTATAGTTGTATATCCTATAGATCTCTGTTACACTGCTAACTGAGCAGTCCCTTAGCTCATTTAATAGGATATCAGAAATCATTTTCTCCTGTCTTCAACAATAAAGAGCCCTTAGATAGAGACTGTACAGGGAAAAGGTCTCTAGAATATTTTAAGACCACATTGGCACTTGAAGTTGTAAAATGTATTTAAACCCTAAAAGAAACCTGTAAAGCCCCATATCTAAGGATGTATATAATTAAAATTGATGGGACTGCTCACATACTTCAGTATCTTCTGAAATGGAGCCATGATAAGGGAGACAGAACTTTTGATGGTTTTACCAAGCATTGTAAGTCCAAATTATATCATTTAACAAAATCTCTTAGAAGTATTTATCTTTCTAAAAGCTATTAAGTAAATGTAAGTGTTGAGGAGTTTTCTGGTCCATTGCCTATTGGAGAACTAAATGTGGAAAGAGAGGGCCAAACAAAGATATTATTCCAAACTGATTGTGTCCTAAGTCAGCCTTATGAGTTCACTTTCCCCAGCATGCCCACTGGAACAGCACACCATTTATTGGAGAAGATACCCAGGGCTACTTGTTAGAGCTAGGAAGGAAGCAAGACTTAGTGATCATTTTATAAGACTGAGGCAGGAGTTCCAACTTCTCCCATACCCATGCCAGAGTAGCTACATGGCTTTGGTCAAATTGATCATAGCCTGATCTTCAGGAGATATGGTGCATCAACAGTGCTCATTTAATTCAATGAGAGCTATTCAATGCCACTCTAAAATAGGCCACTTATCTCTATAAACCTCAGTTGGGAAGGCCTGACCACTTAAGAAAAAATCTACTTAAACATTTGGATTTGGATCCCCTGAAGAGCTAACTCAAGTTACTATCCTCAGATTTAGCCACTTGAGCTATGTTAGTCCGTACTGCAAAGGAAAAGTCAAGTTACACTTTAGTTATTGCACCTACGCTGAACCAAGTGAAGTGCCAGGACTTGTGAAATCATACCCCTTGGTTCATAGTGCTACTCTAATGTGAACTGCTCTTTGAGATCATTTTATGAGCATTGGGGAAGAGCATTAGGGATTCTGGTCTGTCCTTTCTGAGCACATGGGCAGAAGTTGTGAAAGTTGGACAACCCATTGCACTCCACCTCTGGTGCTGTGTTTGCAGCTTGGTTTTCAGCACGAATACCATTCAATTACACACTAAGCAAGTGCACGATGGTGGTGGAATGTGCATTTTGGAACTTTAAGGCCTCTGGAAAAAAACTATTGATCTGTGCCATACAGTTGTTATCTGCTGGCTGATGGGAAGATTAAAGACTAGGGGCTAGTGAGCTACAGGACAGTGGGGGAAAGAAAAACATGGGACATTTGATCTCACAATAAAAAAGACCTACCACGTGACATTCTTGCTCCATGAGATGTCCTCCTACATTGTTGTCCAGGGTTTTACTAAACTTCAGATCAGCATAAGCAGGATGCTGACCTAGAATGCAGCAGCATAGAACCAACACAGCTCTGCCTTTATAGACTCCCCTTCCATTGCACCCAGGTACATATTCTGAGAGACTTTGCAAGTGCTCTGGGTTTAATATCACCATAGACCATACAGCAGGGCTGTGTCTAGACTGTCAAGTTTTTCTGCAAAATCATTTGATTTTGCGGAAAAACTTGCCAGCTGTCTACACTGGCCGCTTGAATTTCCGCAAGGACACTGACAATCTCATTTAAGATCGTCAGTGTTTTTGCGGAAATACTGTACTGCTCCCATTCAGGCAAAAGCCCTCTTGCGCAAATCATTTGCGCAAGAGGGCCAGTGTAAACAGCACAGAACTATTTTCCGCAAAAAAGCCCCGATCGCGAAAATGGCGATCGGGGCTTTTTTGTGGAAAACTGCGTCTAGATTGGCCACAGACGCTTTTCCGCAAAAAGCGCTTTTGCGAAAAAGCATCCTGCCAATCTAGATGTGCTTTTCCGAAAAGCATTTTCGGAAAATCATGCCAGTGTAGACATAGCCCAGATGTATATCCAAGGCCAGTGTTGGGTTTTGTTAAGTTTTAGCTGTTTCTGAAAATGCTGTTTATTCATATGCTATGTGCATGGATTCTGAATTAAAAATATAGTAAACCATGCCAGTTTGAAAAAAAAACCCACACTGCTATGTATGTACTCCACACCTATCCCTGTCTCCATCCTCATTTCCCTGTGTTTGCTATCACTGAAGAACCCTCCCTCCACATGCACAATGCAATCCATCTTACTGAGAGGAAACTATGCTAATTTCTCTTCTGTGTCCTCCCCAGTCTGTCCTTTTATCCCTTCACCCAACAGTTCCTGATGGTCTTAGACAAGGTCCAAGAAGTGCCAAACATCTGGTTCATCTCAGCTGAGACTGCTCCAAGTCCATGCACATTGCCTGATGAGTCAAAGATGTACATGGACGCCATGCTTTGGACACTGTTAAGCATCCAGCCTCTCTCAGAACAGATCTAGGCCAAATATAGTACCCGTCTATAAAAAGGGGAATGAGGACAACTCAGGGAATTATAGTCCAGACAGTTTAACTTCAGTGCTTAGAAAGATAATGGAGTAAATAAACAGTCAGTTTGTGAGCACCTAGAAAATATTAAGGCGATAAATAACAATTAATATGGATTTGTCAAGAAAAAATGTCAAACCAATGTAATATCTTCTTTTGACTGGTAACAAGCTTTGTGAATGGCAGAGAAGTGGTAGATGTGATGTATCTGTAGCAAGCGATGCTTTGGGGGACACTACTGAGAGTACCAACTTAGGGTAAATTTCTTAGAAATGGGACTGCTTACAAACCAAGACTGAGGTTCCTCCTGTGATGGGGTGTATCAATCCCCTCACTGGGCCCAAAGGGCTCACCTCGTTGGGGAGGCCCCATCCCCACAGCCCTGCTGGGCATGCTCCAACTGGAGGCTGGCTATAAAGGCCTCGGGAGCTGTTCAGTCAGCACTGGCTGCCGTAGGGGAAGGAGGTACTGCAGGAGCTTCAGGGGAGGAAGCACAGCCAGGCCAAGTTATAGCAGTGGCTAGGCCAAGAGGGACTGTGGGAGAAACCTTTATATTTTAGATAGTAAAGGACTCACATAATCATGCCATGTCAGTCCTTTACTACAGGTTGGACCTCCCTGATCCAGCACCCTTAGGACCTGACCAGTCCCAACCGAGGGGTTTGTGGGACCAGAGAGGGGGGGGTCTCTCCCTCTCTCCCTTCATGGCCCTTGCTGAACCCCTGCCCCAGCTAGGGCTCTAGCCCAGCCCCGCTGCTGCCTATCTGGCCATGGCTCCTGTGACCAAAGCTTCCTGGCTGCCTCCATGGCCAGGGCCAGAGCTGCCTGGCCACTGCCAGGGCCAGGGCTCCCTGGCCACCATCAGAGCCAGAGCTCTGTGGCTGCTGCCAGCCCCCCATACTGCCTGGCTGTTGGAGCCAGAACTCCCAGATGCGCTGCACCACCTCCCCTTGACATGGGGCTCCCGACTGAGTCCCATCCATTACCCCACCACACTCCTGTCCTGCATTCAGACCTCCTTATTTCTGGGCTCTGTGGTCCAGGAACATCCATGGTCCAACATGTAGCTAAAATCTAAAGGGTTATTTATATTTTTTTTTAAAGCAAGAAAGGATGGAGGTTAAAATTGTTAAAGGAATCAAATACATACAATTACAAAGTTCTTGGTTCAAGCTTGTATCCGTGATAGAATAAATTGCTGGTGTAAGTCAAGTCTTTGAAGTATATCTGCTGCTTGAATGGGTCATTCAGTCTTTTGTATAGAGCTTCAGTTAGTAGCAAAGATCCTGCAGAAGTAAGAAGTAGGAATGAAGACAAAATGGAGGGGTTTTCAGGGCTTTTTATATAATCTAGCATGTGGAGGGACCCCATTGTTCTTTCTGTGGAAAAGTACAGTCACAAGATGGAGTTTGTCACATGAGCCAGCATATGGGCAAATCACCTGTGCATGCATGACTCAGTTCTTTGCAGGTAGAAGCCATTGCTTCCATGCTAGTTTGAACATTCACAGGAAAGCTCATCAGATGTGGACTAGCACATCCCAAGGCCCATTGTCAGTCAGTTGTTTCTGTTCAATTTGAATAGTGCCTTCACAATATGCTTTATTGGTGCTTCCAAGCAGCAAACATTGATATGTGCATATGGATGGCATAATCTTAACCAATGAATTATTAGCTTTTTATAGAACTCACTTGGCATACTTTCTACAAGATTTGTTGCAAACATATAACAGTGATTGTAACAATTATATTTATGTTCATATTTTATTCAGATAAAATCATAGTATCTCAACTTCAGTCAAGATTTTGATACTGTTGCACATAATAGTCTCCTAAATAAACTAGGCAAATATTGCCTAGATGAACCTACTATAAGATGGGTGCAAAATCATTTTGGAATATTGTACTAAGCATAATCAAGAGTTAGCAGTCAAGATGGAAGGACATATGGGGTATGTCTAGACTACATGCCTCTGCCAACAGAGGCATGTAAAATAGGCTACCCGACATAATCAATGAAGCAGGGATTTAAATATCCCCGGCTGAATTAAAATAAAAATGGCTTCTGCGCTGTGCCAGCTCGGCTAATTGTCGGCACAGCGCAGCAGTCAAGACGCGGATCCGTCAACAGGGGAAGTCTTTGTTGACCACTCCCTTATGCCTCATGAAATGAGGTTTACAGGAGCGGTCGACAAAAGCTTCCCCTGTCAACTAATCTGCGTCTTGACTGCTGCGCTGTGCCGACAATCAGCCGAGCCGGCACAGCGCAGCGGCCATTTTTATTTTAATGACGCCGGCATAGGGATGCGCAGCACATTTCATTAGGGCGTGCACCAAAAGTTGTTTTAAATGTATTCTTTGACCCCATTAGCCACACCCCAACACCTGTTAACCACTATCCCTGGCCCCCATTAGCCACACCTCTGGAGGTAACACTCTCAGGACAAAATGGGCACACGACCAGAAGTAAAAGGTGTCATGTGATCCACCTCTAAGGACTTTTCCCACCTTCCTCCTAGCAATAGGGATTAGTTTGTCCCCCCACCAAATCCCCTGCATGCAACTATCCTGCAGTTGCCTTAACCCAATGTGTGTGACATTAACTTGGGGGCGGAGAGGCTGGGAGAAGTGTTCACTCTAAGAGTTTCCTCCCATGAGCAGAATGAATTTTGTGTTATACACCACTACTGAGTTGGCTTGTTCAGATGTGCCACTGTGGTACCCAAGTTATTAATAAATATCTTATAAACCTCTACCTTTTTCCTCTGCTGCCATGTCTCCTCCCCTTGCTCCATCAGCTCCCCTAGTGCCTGCTGCCTCCAACGTAAGAACATAAGAATGGCCATACGGGGTCAGATCAAAGGTCCATCTAGCCCAGTAGCCTGTCTGCCGACAGTGGCCAGCACCAGGTGCCCCAGAGGGAATGGACCAAAGATAATGATCAAGCGATTTTTCTTGTGCCATCCATCTCCAGCCTCTGACAAACAGAGGCCAGGGACACCATTTCTATCCCTTGGCTAATAGCCTTTTATGGACCTAACCTCCATGAAATTATCTAGCTTCTCTTTAAACTCTGTTATAGTCCTAGCCTTCACAGCCTCCTCTGGCAAGGAGTTCCACAGGTTGACTATGCGCTGTGTGAAGAAGAACTTCCACTTATTAGTTTTAAGCCTGCTACCCATTAATTTCATTTGGTGTCCTCTAGTTCTTATATTATGGGAACTAATGAATAACTTTATTCACCCTCTCCACACCACTCATGATTTTATTCACCTCTATCATATCCCCCCTCAGTCTCCTCTTTTCTTAACTGAAAAGTCCCAGTCGCTTTAGCCTCTCCTTATATGGGACCTGTTCCAAACCCCTAATCATTTTAGTTGCCCTTCTCTGAACCCTTTTCATGGCCAAAATGTATTTTTTTAGGTGAGGAGACCACATCTGTACACAATACTCACAATGTGGCATACATAGTTTTATACAGAGGCAGTAAGATATTCTGTGTCTTATTTTCTATCCCTTTCTTAATGATTCTTAGCATCCTATTTGCCTTTTTGACTGCTGCTACATACTGTGTGGCCGTTTTCAGAGAACTAGCCACAAGAACTCCAAGTTCTCTTTCCTGATTTGTCATAGCCAAATTAGCCCCCATCCTCCTCCTCTGCTGTCCTGACTCCTGCCCGTCTCACTGCCCTCAGCCTTTCTGAGACCTGCCCCCCTCCACCAGCCCTTCTCTCCGCCCTGTGCCCACTCCTCCAGTAGCCCCACTCTGATCATGTAAACTACTCCTCCTCATCCCATCTCTTAACACCTCCCCTACACACCTGCCCTGCCTCTCTCCTCCAGTGCTGGTCCCTCCCCTGCAGGTGTCTGCCCTTCTGCTTCACCCCCAGAATCCCCTGGCACCTGCACCTTCCCTTAGTCCTGCACCTTCCTAGTGCCTCCCCCTTCCCTCGCTGCTTCTGCCCCTTTTCCCTAATGTCTGTCCCCTCACCACCCTCTGCCCCCGTTCCCCTCATGCCCCTGTGCCCTCACATATGACTTGCTCTATCCCCACTTTCCTCATACCCACCTCTTCTTTCAAGCCTTCTCCCAGCACCTCTCCCTCCCTCATCTAGCCCCCAATGCCCTTACCCTCTCCTCTACCAGCATCACCCTGTCCCCCCTCTCACTGACGCCTCCCCTCCTGCCCTTTTCCTCATTGTCTGCACTTGGCCCCCCTGGCATTTGTCTCTCCTGAACCCTGTCCCTTGGTGCCTTCCCCTTTCTTCTCCTGCCCTGCCCCCCTCCCCTCAGCACAAGCCCCTTCCTTCCTATTCTTCCCCTCCCCCCCCCACCTTCTGCCTTCCAGTTTGCGGGGCTGGAGTCTGCGGGGCTGCTCCAGCTGCTAGCCCAGGGCCAGACAAAAGGTCTCCAAGAGACACGAGACTGTAGTAACCACAGAGCCCCAATGCTCTGAGCAGGACCTGCCCCTCCCCCGGCTAGCTGGACCTGCCCCTCCCCCGACTAGCTACACCGCCCCTCCCCCGACTAGCTACACCGCCCCTCCCCCGGCTAGCTACACCGCCCCTCCTAGGCAACCCCACTCGTATTTTCCCTGGGTGGGCTGTGAGCAGCGGGCCCTCACCATGTGGGCCAGCAGCCCAGCTCGGGGCCGAGCCCAGCAGGCACGGAGCGGCCGCTGCAGCCCTGCCCGCCGGCCAGTGGCGAGGGGGCGGCTCTCGGGCTCGGAGCGGGCGAGGCAGGGAGCCCGGCCCCGCCCCCTGGGAACGGCTCCTCTGCCGTCGCCGAGCCGCACTGGAGACGACGGCCGGCAGGAGGGGCTCACAGGCGGGGAGGGGGAGTTGCGGGGGTGCGCACGGGAGGGGGGAGGGGCCGCACTCACCCGAAAGCCTCCCGCCCCCCTCCACCGGCTTCATGGTGTGCGGCCCTGGCTTTCGAAGTGCCCGGGGCCGCCGGAGCATGCGCAGTAGTGCCCAGGCACACCGGACTGCGCAGCTTCTGACGCCTCGGCTGCCGGCGTCTTCTTGCGGGGGCGGGAGACGGGCTTGCCCGGGTCCACCCCTCCTCCTCCAGCAGCCTCCAGCCGGCCAGTCTGCTCCGCATTAGGGTGTGCCCAGGCACACCCAGCACACCCTGTGCGCAGGCCTATGGAAGCCAGGGGTATTTAAATCCCCGCTTCATTGATTATGTCCAGTAGCCTATTTTACATGCCTCTGTCAGCAGAAGCATGTAGTCTAGACATATCCATGGGCTGTGTCTAGACTGGCAAGTTTTTCTGCAAAAGCAGCTGCTTTTGCAGAAAAACTTGCCAGCTGTCTACACTGGCCGCTTGAATTTCCGCAAGAACACTGATGATCTCATGTAAGAAATCAGTGCTTCTTGCAGAAATACTATGCTGCTCCCGTTAAGGCAAAAGTCCTTTTGTGCAAAGCTTTTGCGCAAAAGGGCCAGTTTAGACAGCTCAGATTTGTTTTCTACAAAAAAGCCCTGATTGCGAAAATGGCGATCGGGGATTTTTTTTGCAAAAAAGCGCGTCAAGATTGGCACGGACACTTTTCCACAATAAGTGCTTTTGCGGAAAAGCGTCCGTGCCAATCTAGACACTCTTTTCCACAAATGCTTTTAACTGAAAACTTTTCCGTTAAAAGCATTTGTGGAAAATCATGCCAGTCTAGATGTAGCCATAGAGTGAGAGGAAGCAGTCCTGCAGTGATGTGTGCTGGGTCCAATTCTGTTCAATATATTCTTACATGATTTGGAAAATGGCATACAGGATATATTTACAAAGGTTGCAGATGATAACAAGCTGAGAGGGATTTGCAAGCACTTTGGATGATAGGATTAGAGTTCAAAATCATCTTAACAAACAAGAGGAATGGTTTGAAATTGATTTTTTTTACCCTATTTTAGACAAAGTGCAAAGTACTCCACCTAAAAAGGTGCAAAACAGAGGCAAAATGAGAAATGACAGCCCAGGAAGGAGTACTATAGAAGGATCTGGGCTTATAGTGTATAGGTCAACATGTGATATTGATGCAATAAAAAAAGCAAGCAAGATTCTGGGATGTATTAGCAGGAGTGTTGTAAGCAAGACATGGGGGCTACGTCTACACTGGCCCCTTTTCCGGAAGGGGCATGTTAATTTCACCTATCGTAGTAGGGAAATCCACGGGGGATTTAAATATCCCCCGCGGCATTTAAATAAAAATGTCCGCCGCTTTTTTCCGGCTTTTAAAAAAGCCGGAAAAGAGCGTCTACACTGGCCCCGATCCTCCGGAAAAGGGGGAATAAGTAGGAATAAGAGCCTCCGGAAAAGGGCGCTTTTTTAAAAGCCGGAAAAAAGCGGCGGACATTTTTATTTAAATGCCACGGGGGATATTTAAATCCCCCGCGGATTTCCCTACTACGATAGGTGAAATTAACATGCCCCTTCCGGAAAAGGGGCCAGTGTAGACGTAGCCGGGAAGTAATTCTTCTGCTCTACTCTGTGACCTCAGCTGGAGTACTGTATCCAGTTTTGGGCATCAAGCTTCAGGAAAGGTATGGGCAAATTAGAGAATCCAGAGTAAAGCAACAAAAAAGATTAAAGGTCTAGAAAATGACCTACAAGGAAAGATTGAAAAAAATGAGTATGTTTAGTCTGGAGAAGAGAAGACGGACAGGGAGGTGTAACAGTCTTCAAATACATAAAAGATGGTGATTAAGTGGAGGGTGATAAATTGTTCTCCTTATCCACCGAGAACAGGACAAGTAGTAATGGTCTTAAATTGCAGCAAAGGAAGATTTAGATTAGACATTCGGAAAAACTTCCTAACTCTAAGTAAGTGTGGTTAAACAATGGAACAAGTTAGCTAGGGAGACTGTGGAATCTCTTGCATTGTCTAGTCTGTTCTTTAAAACCTCCAAATATCCATCAAGAATAGTCTAGAATGATACTTAGTCCTGTTCAGTGCAGGGGACTTGACAAAATGACCCTATCTGGGTCCCTTCCAGCTCTACATTTCTGTGATTCAGCCAACTAGCCATCCTTGTGCAGGCATTAGTTTTACCCGTAAGCAAGATTAGACTACATGCTACAACACATACACATCAGAGTTATGACCACAATCACCTACATGTTCTCTTTTTTTCATCTGAAGTAGTAGAGAAATAACACTAATAATAATAATAAGTCCACTTTCTTAGGATTCCTTGTTAAAAACCCAGTCCAGCTTTCACCTTGTCAAACTCCCAAAAAAGTGAATGCCTGCATTTGAAAGGTGAACAAAAATGTTTTCACTGAATATAGTCCTGAGGTATCATATCTCTAGTCTAGAAAGCAACTCTGTTCAGGACAGCACAGACCAGGATCTGGCCCACTGTGAGATTTAAAATAATTACAGCATATATTAGTCTCTATCGCTTAAAGAAATGCAGAGGGTATTTATTGTAAACTTCTGTAGATAAGAAAAAAGAAATGAGTCAGTGTGATACAACAGGAGAGAATTTAATCCAGCTGTGCATGTTTCATCTGGCAACACCAGATAAGCAATATTGAGAAAATAAGTTAGGAAAAACAGACGACAATAAATATCACTATCGTCAATAAAAACCAAACCCTGGCAGTCTGTGGCGTACTTCGTCTCCTTCCAAAGATCTGACACATGGTCATTATTTCACAATGTTCATAAGCATTCCGTTTGCGCTTTGAAGTGAAAAGCTGGATAGGAACGCTTGGTTGCATTGTTCAGTTACCCAAGTTACTATTGTCATGTTTTCCTGTATTCGTCTCCCGTTCCCGCTCATGCATTTAGTAACATCTTACATTTGTAGTCTACCTTAAATTAAACCCCATGGCCTTGAAAGTCCAGGAGATGTCAGCTTCAAAATAATTTCCCCCTGAATAGTCCCTAGCATAAAAATTCCATAGTTGTGTACAGCACTTTGCTACACTATCTCGGAATGCAAACATTTTCACAAACTTTCCAGCTCTGCTTAAATGCTCTCTGAACATCAGTCTGAAGCAGAAAATTCAGATCAATGTTATGGAAGAAGCTAAAGAAAATATTTTTTGACGTGGAGCTAAGGAAAGCACTACATATTCAAGAAAAGAATTTCACTCAGTGGAATTGATATTTAACTTTTCAGTATTTAGTATTTATTAACATTTTTTAAAAGGAAAAAATAAACAGCTTCCCCTAAATACAGCACTGAAAATGGCACATTCTCATATGGAAAGAAAGGGATTTTACCCCTTTATCAGGTATTGGGCATTTCTTCCTTATGTGAAATTTACCTTTTCATTGCATTACCTGCCTGCAAGCCCTAAAAGTTCAGAACATTTTCCTCTACACTTACTTATTAGTCTTCACTTCAGGAATATGTATTTGTGCTGATCACATTAATAAGCTTAGAAGGATGGTCACCACAATACAGGAGCTGTTAAAATGATCTATAAAGGGAAATTTCTAAATTCCCAGCCACTCTGCTCATATATATTGATTGTTCATAGTTGTCAGCCTAACAGGAAGATTTGGCATACTAGTTTTAAACTGTCATTTCCCTATCCTTTTGCTGGCTTCTGTGCAACAACAACAAAAGAAACAAGTTTACATGGGACTAAGGATAGTATCATAATACACATGCATGGGGGGAAGCATTTTTATATGCAACCTTATTTCTGGCATTTCTTAAGTTTTTAAGTGTTTTACTTTGTATCCTTAACATTTAAATAACTGTTTTATGTAATAAACACATTATAGAATAAAGTGTATGATTATGCATACACTGCAGCTGGGAACATGCTTCCCAGCCCTGGGAGATAGACATGTTAGCTCCACTTGAGCTAGTGCACTAAAAAGAACAGTGAGGCCATTCTGGCATTGGTTGCACCTACAGAGTCTGGTCCCTTGGTCCCTAGGCAGGCATGTCTGTGGGCAACTAGCCACTGAAGTGTCCACACTGCTATTTTTAGCATGTTAGCTCTGCTCAAGTTAGCAAGTCTGTCTTTCCAGGCTGTGAGGCACGCTCCCAGCTACAGTATAGACATATCCTACATGTGCCATCTGCCATGCTTGCAACCCACTCTGTCTCAAGAATAAATTGCTGCAGAGGATCACAGTGCATCAATTCAGAGATGTGCAGAATCCTGGTGCAATAATGGCATGCTTCTGTCTGAATAAAAATGCATAGCTATCCTGAATGTCCTGTTGCTGCACAAGACAGAGGGGCATTTAGTGAGATACCACAAATAACTGCTCTAAGAAGAGTTACAAAACACTTCAATAGCTAAAATCTCTCAACACCAAAGAGCAAAAGTGTAAAAGTGTTTACATTTTAATTTCAAGACAGGAGAACTAATAAATATTAAGCTAAGAAATGACATCTGTATCCAGAACACTTGAATAAAATGTATTGTCAACTTAGTAGATGGGCAAGAATGAAACATTCCCTTCCAGTAATCATTTGTCCTTGTAACACAATTTAGAGGAAAATCCTGCCAAAGAGCAATAAGGACAGCCAAATTAATTGCAACTGAGCCAATGGATTGTTCGCCTTTTTTCCCCGTATGTCTGCAGTCACTCTCCCCTCTCTTAAAATTCTACCTATTTTCTCTGTAGTTACACAAATAATAATAGAAGCATCTGTGCATTGGATAGGCACAGCTGTATTGTATGGATGGCAGTTCTGATCCAACTGCAAAACATGCCACCTGCTATTTACTTTATGTAGGCTGGGCTTAGGAGCAGAAGAGGGCTTTAACAAGGGGAAAGGGAACAGTCCACAAAACTATTAAGAAGCATTTTTTCTTTTCACTGTTCTATATTTATGGTACCAGAGTTAAACAATACTCAGACCATTCTTCATGACACCTGAAACAGTGATATAGCAAGTTCCCTAGATAATTGCCTCAGATATTGACCACATAGTTAGGATATGTCTACACTTCTTTCCTCTCAAGAGAGAGAGAGGAATGCAAATGCAGACACCCGAAATTGCAAATGAAGTGTGGATTTGAATTTCCTGTGATTCATTTGCATAATCACATTATGGCGCTATTTCGAAATAGCGCTATTTTGAGAGAAAAAATGGGGTTATTTCGAGATAAAACCCTTCCCTTAAAATAACCCTTACTCCTCATATTTAAATCCCCACTTCATTTGCAATTTCGGGTGTCTGCATCTGCATTCCTCTCTCAAGAGAGAGGAATGAAGTGTAGACGTACCTTTAGGGTATGTCTAGACTACATGGCTCCATCAACGGAGCCATGTAGATGAGTTTACTAGACATAGGAAAATGAAGAGGCGATTTAAATAATCACCGCTTCATTTACATAAAAATGGCCACCGCGCTGTGCCAATCAGCTGTTTGGCAGCATAGCGCGGTAGTCTGGACATTCCGCGGTTGACAACGGAAGCCTTTGTTGACCGCTCCGGTAAACCTCATTCCACGAGACATAATGGAGCGGTCGACAAAGGCTTCCGTTGTCGACTGCGGAGCATCCAGACTACCGCGTTGTGCTGTCAAACAGCTGATCGGCACAGTGCGGCAGCCATTTTGATGTAAATGTAGAGGCGATTATTTAAATCGCCGCTTCATTTTCCTATATCTAGTAAACCAATCTACATGGCTCCATCGATGGAGCCATGTAATCTAGACATACCCTTAGAGCCCAGGTTTTTGAATGCTTAATAAGTTAAACTGATGTAATAGCCCAAAGATGTGCCAGATCCTTTGTTAGTGTAAATCAGTGTGGCTTCACTCAAGTAAATGGAGACATGCTGCTGTACAACAGATGGGAATCTGGCCTTATATATTTTGATGGGACTATCACTGAGCAGGTACATTGGATATTTTTCCCCACGGTCTCAACTGTTTTCCAAAAGCAACCCTTCAATGATGAAGACTCAGTTGTATAATGCGCTTTGTAGGATCCTTGAAAACTTTTGACATAAGGGGACCTCTTCTTGGGTGCCTTCCAACATCGGTCACAGCACAACAAGTAGGCTTGCCTCGGTTTCCCCTTAAGTGCTACCTTGAAATAGTCCTCAAAGGCTTTCCAAGTATAATAGCCCTTGCAGAATTCATGTACTTCAAAAGAAAGCCCTCTGCATGTAAACAATAATTCAGATTTTCCCATCATCCTCTAGGTGGTACAGTCATTCAATCTTCAAGTCCCAGAAGTCCATTAACAAAGCAAGTATGGACCAGTATCTCAGCCCATACAGGCTTCCTGGTACAGCTCTAGAGTCTCACACAATACCTTACCTCCTGCTTTCATCCCACCAGCTTCAGCTTTCCAGCTTGTTCATCTCCTTCTTGTTCTGTCAGATTTCAGGACTCTCTGGACACATCCCTCTGGCTCTGAAAGTTCAGTCAGCTATTCTCTCCACTGGCTCCTGACAAGTCCATCCTCTTTCCAGAGATGGACTGTAGAGAACTTCCCACTTGCCACAGCTTTCCCCAGAGATCTCCTCTGGGTTCCTAATTTCTGGCAGCTCTCCCCTTCCCTTACTCCTCCAGAGTCTGCTGTCAGACAGTTCTTACTTGCCTTCTGAGGAGGCAACTGACAAGTCACAAGAGCTTTGGACCCCGCTCCCTTGTGAACAGGTCACCCACACTGATAAAAATGTTACGTTTCCTATGGCAAAAATTTCCTCTGCCCAAAGATGGTAGCATGTTACTCTGAAAGCTGACATCCTTGTAGTTCAGTAGCTTGTGTCAGTCACACACTGAAAGATTCCTCAGGCACTAGTGAGATACCCTATGAATTCAGGATTATCTGTTTCTCATATTTAACCAGGTCCATTGAAAGGGGAGGCAAAAAGGGCAAATACCTCAAGGCTCAGTAATTCTAAAGGGCTGAGGAACCTGGGCCCCTCAGGCCCTTTAGAATTGCCACAAGAGCACCACATGGCAGGGAGCAGAACCCCACACCATGCACTCCAGATGGCTTTGAGGACGGGTGGGAGGAACACCACACCATCTGGGTGGTGCTGGGGGCTGGCTGTCCCAGCAGTGCCTCTTTCACCTGAGGTCCCACCCCTTCTATGAGTGAAAGAGCCACCCCCACACACACATTGCCCAGGGGCCCAGCGATTCATTAGGCTCCCCTGTATTTACCTGCTAGAAATACTTTCACCACTTGTTTCTAAGACTGATTTGGCATCTGTATGGTATGCTATAGACTAAGGAGGAGATCCACAAAGGTTTTAGGCAATTAGGTCCCAGTTTTAGGCTTCACTGTGATCCATAAAGCTCCCACTAAACCCCATACCCAGTTTTCAGGATAAAAGCTCTCTCACCACCTACATGTCTGTCTCTGGGGTTATGCACTGCTGCCTATCTCCTGCCTAAGCCCCAGAGAGATTTATGAGCCAGGGGAAGACAGGGGTTCCTCTCCCTATGTCAAATGCACGACCCAGTCCTCAGGTGACATCTAGCAAATCAGATCTCATTAAAATTCTGGAGTGGTGGCAGTGATGCCCACCTCAGTTTTTAGCCCAATAGTTAGCGCCTTCACTTGAGATATGGGAAGGCCAGATTCAGTTTCCCTCTCTTTGAGAGAAGGAGAAGGGGTTCAAACAGAGGACATCCACCTCTCAGGAGACTGTTCTAGCCACTGAGCTGTGGGGATGTTAAAAGTGTTCCACTGAGGATAAATACTGAAAGAGTCAGTGGACCAATGAAGAAGGAGAATGACTCTGCAGTCTAGTAGTAGGAAGCCCACCTGGGAACAGGGAGACCCAGAGTCCAGTGCCCATGTTCAACTGACTCTTTCATGTTTTTATCCACACTGGAACAGTTTCAAGAGGAAAAAAGTAGGGAGCCCCACATCAGAATATTGCCTAGCTCTATGATTAAAGCACTCCCAACTAACAATCTGAACAAGGTCTTCCACTTTTTTCCTCTAAAGATGGGGAGAATTGAACCTGGGTCTCCCACACACTGAGTACGCCTGTCACTGGACTAAAAATTAAAAGGTAGGTGCCAGCAATCCTAGCAGCACCTCTTTTTCTGGCCATTTGATCTGGAGCAGGTCAGGTGCATAATTCATTCCCACAAAAAGCAACTTAGATATACTACCCTCCTGATTCCCAGAGGCAGTTTTCCATTCTTCAAATAGCTTGAACATTGGTTCCTATCTCCAAGAAATGGGTGGAACTTAGGATACACACCTTTCATAAGCATCTCCTAGTTGGCTAGTTTAAATAGCTCCCTAGATATCATGTTGAATTTTGTGGATCGCATTTGAAGGTACACAGTTCCTCTTGGCACATAATATAGCCTTTGTGGATTGCAGGGTTTTTCCATGATTTCTAAGTATCTGAAAGCTACAACACTGTATATTATAATGCCTAAGTCCCCAGGCCAATACTTTTACCAGACTTGAACCTGGTCACTAAATTGTACTATAAATATGAAATGTTTTGCCATCACAAATTTAATTATTTGCCTATGCAAATGATATTTTTGCCATGCAATGTGAAAAATTGTGTGCAGATTTATCAGCCACTTTTCAAACCTTGGCTCTATTAGGGTATGTCTACACAGCAAAGTTATTTCAAAATAACTTTACTAGTGTCTACACAGCCAAACCGCTATTTTGAAATTAATTCGAAATAGCAGAGCGCTTATTTCAAATTTGGTGAACCTCATTCCATGAGGAATAACACCAAATTCGACATAGCTATTTCAAAATAAGTTCTGTGTAGACACTTATTTCAAAATAGGGGGCCTCCAGCCTTCCCAGGGTGCCCTGGTGGCCACTCCAGCCTCAACCAAGAACACTCCTCTCTCTTCCTCCTCCCCAGAGCCCTTAAAGGGGTTGACTCTGGCCACAGTGCCTGTGCTAGATCCAAGCCTGCCAGGCCAGAGCCAGCAGTCACTGCACCTGACCCAGTGGCCCCAAAACATGAGCCAGCAAGCCACTGGCAGCCAGCCCTCCACCACTCCCCAGGAGCAGTCTGCCAGCTCCCAGGAGCCTGCCAGGGCCCGGAAAAGGCGGGCGCCTTCCTGGTTTAGGGTGGAGATCATGGACCTTATTCAGGGTTGGGGGGGATGCCCCCAACATTCATGATCTCCATACTAGACAGAGGAACATGGCCGTCTATGGCAGGATAGCTGCCAGCCTGGACACCAAAGGCCACATGCGAACCCAGGAGCAGGTTTGTATGAAAATCAAGTTGGTCTGGCAAGACCCCCAACCCTGAGCTTCCCCTCCCCCTTCTTCCTCTTGCTTCCCTCTTCCAGCTCCCTCCTCCCAGGTTTCCTCCTCCCCTCTTCCACCCTCTCTCTTGCCTCCTTTCCCCAATCTCACCAGAGTTTCATTCCCCTCCCCACAGTTTTGTTAAATAAAGAGAGTTTGTGTTCATGAAAATACACGTATTTTATTTTACATCAGGAAGGGGGGGGGGGTTAGGGAGAGTAAGTGGAAGGACGCGAAGGAGGCACAAGCTCCCAGTGGGGCAGACCAGGGAGACTCTTAGTGCTCCTCAGGGTGGCAGCTCTCCCACAGGGCCTACTGGATACTGACAGCCCCCTGATGGACCTCCTGGATGGCAGCCTGCAGAAAGTGCAGCCAGGCTCACAGCAACATGTCCATGAGAAGCACCAGAGTGCCCAGGGGCAGCTCTGGCTCCATGTTGCAGAGGCCGTGTCCAGACTCAGGGGTTTTTTCGGGAAAAGTAGCCTTTTCCCGAAAAAACTTCCCCTGCGTCCAGACTCAAGCCGCGTTCTTTCGAAATTATTTTGAAAGAACGCGGCTTTTCTTTCGATGGCGGTAAACCTCATTTCACGAGGAAGAACGCCTTCTTTCGAAAGCTCCTCTTTCGAAAGAAGGCATTCTTCAATGTAAAGAGGCCGTCTTCGAAAGAGAGCATCCAGACTCGCTGGGTGCTCTCTTTCGAAAAAGTGGATTTCTCTTTCGAAAGATCCGCCTGCAGTCTAGACGCGATCTTTCGAAAGAGGCTCTTTCGAAAGATGCTTTCGAAAGAGCCTCTTTCGAAAGAAGCCTGCAGTCTAGACATAGCCAGAGTGTGGACACATTATTTCGAAATAGCAAAAAGCTATTTTGAAATGCATTTTGTGTGTAGACGCGTTATTTCGAAATAAGCTATTTCGAAATAACTATTTAGAAATAAGATATTTCAAATAATGTTGTAGTGTAGACATACCCTTAGTGTAAAAGTGGGAGGGAGCTTTTTAATACCTAACAGAATTTAGAAGAATGGAACATATTAAACTATCCCCCAGTCCCACACAATTCTCAGTCTGTACATAGGGATCTCAATGAGACACAGGCAGAAAACAACAGATTTTAAAAAACAGATACTTCTTTTCACAAGCTTAAAAACACAGCTGAGCATTGTTTGCTTACAATTTATTTTGAATCTTAACAAGATATGCTCCACTTGACTAGCCTTCTGAGGCATCTTCAGAGGTTTTGGTGAAGATCTATATTTTTAAAGGAGCACAAGCAATTCTGCTTATACTTCAAAAATTCTCTGGGTGAGTTTTTCCATTCATCGCTTATTATTGAGATACTGACATGAAAAACAAGATCTTTATTACTGCTTAATTCTTCACACATGAAATCCACCCTATTCCGAGTCCAGAGCAAGGCCTAGCCACCACATAACTCCCTTGAAATAATGTGTCAGTGAATAGGTCTTGTATTGCTCCTAAATGGCTACCTTCCAGCAAGAGTGTGCACTACTGTACTTATCTGCAGATGGAGGAAAATCCACGCCTATAGGAAGGCTGAATATGATGAGCCATATCCACATTTGGTGTAAATCAGTTTAGTTCTATTGAAGTCAATGGAGCTATTCTGATTTATACTACTAACAAACAAACAAACAAACAAACAAACAAACAAACAATCTCAGTAGAAGGCAATATAGAACATTTATAATAAAAGAAGACTATAACAAAAATTCAATATTTCCTGTGTAGCAACTTTAACCAATGTTAAGTGAAATAAGACCATTTTCAGCTATTGTACTTAATTATAAATACACCCAGGTGCAGAATTTTAAATTAATATATAATGTTCTCGCATAAGGTCTATATTTGCTTATTTGTGCAGTCTTCCTTTTTTAAGTAAGAGCTAAAGTGATGCAGAATCTGTTACTAAAACATCTGAGTCAGACACTTAGTGAGTCTCAATGTAACATATAACAGAGACCCTCTGGTTTCAAAATGTGCAGGAGGCTTTCCAGGCATTAATTCTTTTTTCTGGTTTTCCTCTCTGCTCTCTTCTTGATCAGGCTACACCACTGACTTCAATTTACATCAGCTGAGGCTCCTGCTTTCTTGTGTAGGTTACTGCAAATTAACCTCACAATAAGGGGAAGATACGGGTGCAACAGTTGACAGCCCCCTGAATTATCATCAAAGACAAACTACCCAACAACCCTTTCACTTGCAGCATTGTACCAGAACTTTGATGGATTACCCATTGCTGTTGCTAGGTGACAAATGCATTCTTAGCATTCTTCACAGACTGTCATAGGAGGGCCTGTGACATCCCCTATCTTTATGCAGTGTTTCAGTGTTCACCATATACAGCTCTCCATTTGATTGAAAAGCAAAATAAATAGTCTGACCAAGAGTAGCCCTTTAAACTTTGATTTGCTGACCTGACATACACATTTGGAAACCTAAAAAGAATTTGTTTCTATTTTCTCAGCCTGATCTTTCATATTGGCATACTGAGATTCTAAACCTGGTTATTTCTTACGCTTTGGAACACTGTCCGTTTTGAAGAAATAAGTCTGGGATTTAGAAGAGGCAGTTTAGTGTGGTAAAATTCACTGGGAAAGCAGTGCTTGTCTCTACACTTTCCCAAGGGTTTCATGTGATTCTTCATGAATAACCACAAGTGCTTTGCCTTAACACCTATGACAGCCTTACTCTTTTGGGGTATGTCTACACTAGCCCCCTAGTTCGAACTAGGGAGGCTAATGTATGCATTCGAAGTTGCAAATCAAGCCCGGGATTTAAATATCCCGTGCTTGATTTGCATCTTCCCGGCCAGTCGCCATTTTTGAAATGTACAAGTCTGAACTAACTGCCCTCATCTACACACGCAGGGACCCAGTATTTTGAATTAAAGCCCCTAAATCAAACTACCT